>NC_044327.1:5763411-6076700 GCF_007399415.2 Gopherus evgoodei | reverse complement strand
CGTAAGGGGAAGCAACTAATGAAAAGTATAATGAAAGAAAAAATGTGTCCTTGGAGAATTATTATTGTGTAAAATTAAAAAAAATTATTAGAGAAAATCTGTGGCGTTTTTAAAAAAGTCAGCTCTAGCACAAATGGACAACTCATTGTTCATTCCTGAGACACTGATTAGGGAGCCACACCAAATTCTTCCAATTAATGATATGGTGTTGGACAATAATTTTACATCCTTGCCTTCAACAATCATGTATATTGCAGGACCTATGGAAATTCTACGGACTTTCATATTTCTTTAATACCTTCAAGTTCATGCTTTTATTTATTATCTTTTTTAAACACAGCTTTGTTCAAGGCAGCAGTTATGATTAAACGTATCTGAGAAATAGAAAAGAGGTAGACCAAAAAACGACAAGCAGGGGGGTAGATATAAGTAGCCTCCTCCTATCTTTTCAGGCACATGGCACACATCATAATCCTTGGAAAAATGCAATATGAATTCCACTTTGGTTGAATAAGGAACTTCGTCCCCCCATGTTGTCCATGACCAGCTTTCTGCAGCTGCAGCCAGCTTTTCCTTCTTCCTCATTCTCCTTGACTTCAATGCAGCTTTTGACACTGTGCGGGACTTCATTCTGTAAAGCCGGCATAGCTACACAGGCTTCTCTGGTTTCCTTAGAACATGTTTCTGGTGGTCCTTCTATGGAGTCCCACAAGGTTAATTCTTGGCCATCTGCTTTTCTCCTACCTACCCATTCCATTCTCAGTGCTCTATTAATTATCTACCTTTTACCTTCATGCTAAATCAAGTTATGTCGACACATTTAAATTAAGTTCTAGTTATGTCAAGTTATGCTTTCTTCTGTTTGTTTCTAAAGCACTTCATGTACTTGCTCCAGCCTGCTTCTCAGACCTGGTCTCTCTCTAATGCTGGCCTCCCATTTGTACCGTCTTGCAATCTAAATTCAAGAGCATTCTGATCTGCAGCTGCATTCATCTACAGCAGCCTTCCTGTACCTCTTCAACCCCTATCAGGTTTTCAGTTGCACTGAAATCTCATTTCTCACTTGCCAAGCTTTTTAACGTTCTCTCTCCCTCTGCTCACTATTATCTGTAGCCTTAATTAACAATAAGGATATGAACACACTGCACTTACATATTAGTTGTATTTTTTAAATACAACTGGATGCATCTTTGTCCAGGTGCATTGCACAAGATTTATTTTCTTTCACTACAGGTACATTTTGGGTGTCTGAAGAAGTTTTTTCTAAACCGATTGCTGTAGAGATGAATCTGTTTATCAAAGGAACAGATTTTAAGCTTTTCAAAGCAAGGATACTGTCTTCTGATGTGTTTGTATAGCCCTAGCACATTAGGACCCTGATCCCAACAGGGATCCTTGAGCACTACCATAGATAAATACAATAAAGAATGAAATAATAAGGACAGAGGAAAGTTATGCCACTGGGCAGGGAAGACAGTTGAATTTGGATTTGTATTAGAAAACTGGAAGAAACAAAACTGCAATAGATGTTTTATCCTGTTAATTTAATTCTTATTTTACATTAGACTTTTATGTTAAGTACCCATCCTCGTAGTAGTAGTAATGATACCTTGCTCTTCCACAGTGCTTTTCATCACTAAATCTCAAACAAAGGGCTGCATGATGCTCATGCCTACTCTGGATTCCCATCTCCTGACTCAGGCCAAACTTCAAATGACGTCTATGAGCGTTTTGCTGATTAAAAGTCTCAGTATCAGGCCCACAGTCACTGGACTATGGGGGCCACTTGCTCCTTGTTCTGTTCCTGTTGTCAGCAATGGGTGCGGCTGCATTGGTGTTGGCAATAATTTATGGGCTAGTGCAGACGGGACTAAATCATTTCCAGTCTGAGCTGGGTCAGGCTTCTTGACACAGTGCTGAAAACAGTTTAGCTGTGTTTATACTAACACTTAAACTGTTGTCAACACTGGTGCAGTTGCCAACCATTGCAAACAAGGGATAAAGACTGACCCAGTGTGGACAGGGGGTCGGATGACCATTTCCATTTCTGATTATTTGTGCATGTGAAAGGCATTTTATTGCAGACAACCAAAATTCAGTGCAGATTACAATTCTGCTTTTCAAGCTGTCTCTGGATTACACATGTATGAACAGGTAATATTTGAAAGCACCTTCTTATACTGTAATTTCTACAACACTGTCACTAGTCATCACTCTCTTTTTTGGTTACCCAAATAGCATTTTCAATTCTTTCCTTTTCTATATATGGGCCAGTGTCCACTCTGTTACACCAGTATAAATCAGAATAAGGCCAATGAGAATAAGAGCTGCTCTGGATTTACATCGGTATAACTGAGAAATTACTCTGGGGCTGTATCTTCTCTACCAGCTAATTAGAGGCTATACAAACTATTAAAGAAATCAGATGGCTTAAATCATCAGGACCACAGCTCTTTCTTTGATCACATAAAAGAATGTCTAAAAGTTTTTCTAATCCCTGATGATTTTGTGTTCAGTGGTTTTTAATTTTGTAAAAATCCATGTTTTGACTAACTGTACATATTAACAGAAAAGATCAAGAACAAGTCCCTTTACTATAAGAAAATATGTAGTACAGGTAGGTAGCACAAGAATATTTTATCATCATTTACATGAATCACTGTAAGAACTGTGTGCCTTTAACTGCTTAGTTCAGAACTGTTAACACTATCCTGCCTCTTGACCCACTCAGACTTGGCAAATCTTTCTGTTAGCACTGTAATAAGCTTCCCTTTCACCCCCTCAATTAACAGTTTTCTGGATCATAACATTAATTAATTCCTACTCTACCCATTCCATTTGCAAACAAGGATATAGAATATTATAAAAATAAGAAATTCATTCTTTTGCTGTTAAGCAAGGTTAAGTAATGTCTATCTGCTAGAAAGAAGCACTGTTTTCAACCACCGAAGCCGTAGCACAAAACGTAGCACTTTTAGGGAACAACAGCAGCAAAGGCAACACAAATTGTATGGTGTGTTATTAAGGAAATATCAAATTAGCATAATCAAAAGTGGGTTATGGAAAGACTGTTCAAAACAGGGCTTGTAAAAACATGAAAAATACTATACACAGTCTTCTCCAAATAAGAGAGAGCTGCTAACCATTCTCCTTTTCACAACATTGTCAAAATACCACATGGTCTGGCACTATTAGACTTTGGGTAAAATTTTCAAAAGCCTAAAGCGTGGGCTACACCTAAAAATTATACTGCCTTAGCTACATTGCTCAGGGCTGTGAAAAATGTTGCACCCTGTGCAACATAGTTAGGTTGAACTAACATCCATTATGCAGAAGGTTAGGTCAGTGGAAGAATTCTTCCATTACCCTAGCTATTGCCTCTCAGAGAGGTGGATTAACTACAGTGATAGAAAATGCTGTTTCATTGATGAAGGAAGCATCCACAGTAAGGGACTACAGCAGCACAGCTGTAGCCCTGTCGCTGTGATACTGTAGTATAAACATGAGTCCCATTTTCAGAAGTGATGTCGGCACTTAGAAGCCTATGTTTATGTCTGCACTGCAGTCAAAGGTGTGACTGCCGCTCGTAGACATACCAGCCTATCTTTAATCTAGCTAGCATGCTAAAAATAGTAGCGAAGACCTGGTGGCACAGTTTCAGCATGGGCTGTACAAGGCTGCCTGGGATTATAGGTGTCTACTCGCATTGCTAGCCCACGCCAGGGTCTGTACCAGCCTGTCTCCACTGCTATATTTAGCCAAGCTACCCAGATGAAAGCTAGCGTGGGTATGCCTACTCCAGTTGCAATCACATCTCCGACTGCAGAGTAGGCATACCCTAAGTCTTACTGAAAGGAAATGGGTATGTCTATAATGGAATTAAAGACCCATGGCATGGACTTGGCTGGCTCAGGCTCATGGAGCTCGGGCTGTGGGGCTAAAAGTTGCTGTGTAGATATTTGGGCTTGGGCTGGAGCCTGGGCTCTGGGACCCTTTGCCTTTGTGGAGTTCCAAGCCCTTAGCCTGAGCCCCACAAACTCAAACCACGTGGCCCTGGCCAGCCATGGGCATTCAATTGCTGTGTAGACATATCCAATAAGGTGTAGGCTTCCAAGGCCCAGATACTCAAAGGTATGTAGGCATCTAGCTCCCATGGGAGCGATGCACCTAAATATCTATGAAGACCTGGGCCCAAGTGCCTAAATCACTTTTCAAAATGACTCCTTTCTCATTTAGGCACTTTAAAAAGTTTTACCCAATGTCTCTTTAAAAACCCCTTCAAACCCCTCTTTTTTAGACTGAAATTATTCTATTTAGTCCAGGATTGTAATTAGACTACACAAAAGAGAAATGTATACAACACTGTGCCACTATAGATGTCGTTCTATGCAACATTTCAGGTACAGTCCATTGTAGATATATACACATCTCAGAAATAAATCCAGATAACTAACAAACATCTCTAAAACAATCATTTTTTGCTCAAAATGTATACTAGTATCAGTGAAAGCAAAATGTGACACAGTGTTAATCATTACACCTTCAGTTTTTTGGAAATCAGTTTTGATTGCACAACTTCTGGCTTTAGCAACAGGAGACAGATTCACAGGGGCTTACATGACCAGAGACATTGCCTGGAAAATTCCATGGTGGTTGTGCATTGGAGCCACGTTTTTTGATTCATGATAAAAACAATTTAGAACAATGAGACTCATGCTTTAAAAATTTTGTTTTTGTTCTCAACAGATGGAGCATATGGAAAATGTGAACTTGCTACCAAGGCAGAAACATGAAGAGCAAGTACCATCTTTCAAGTTTTCTGATTCCATGGGCACATTCTGGAAAAAGATTTGTTATCACAGTAGACGGAAGCAATGTGTCCTTGACAGATATTTGTTTTAACAAACACTTTAAAATAGACATCCATATCTGTAACCATGCAAGAAAATAATGCTATTTTGTTTCTTCAGATTTGCAGTATGTACCCAATAAAACACAATTCAGATTCTCATGTCACTATATTGCAGAGACATTTGTCTTGTTTTGTTACAGTATAAACAGCATCAGTGCTAGTAAATATCAAAGAGACATAGCAGAAGCATTGCAAACTAATTGTGAGCTTAGCTCTCCTTTATAGTGAGATCCCTTTCCATTCCTTTAGTATAAATAAGAATCAAGCCCTGTGATTTTACATTGTAATGACTTCTCCAGATATTTTTTGTGCTACCCAGAAAAGTGCCCTGCACAAATTTTGGGGAGTTATTTTTGTTTTCATTCTGATTCTAGATTTAATAGTTATTTCTTTTCTACATGGAAAAAAACTCGTTTAAGAGGGTCTGGGATATTTAACATAAAATAAAATTACACTAATAAAGAGCAAACACTGTCAGATCTGGCAATTTAAAAAAAAAATCCCGAGATACAGTGAAAAAGAAGTGACTCTAAATCAACAGTGCAATAACAGTTAATAGTAAAAATGTTATGCACACAGCCATTGGGCTGCTATGAAATGTTCTGAATGGGGTATGAGGAGGAAACGAAGACGTGGAAGCACAGGAGCTGGTTTCTGGTAGGTTCCCAGGGGTGTATTATTAAAATTGGGTCATCTTGCACTGCTCGGTTATGATGCTCATGTAATTTAGTACAATTGTCCAAAAACAAAGTTGGTACTTTTACATTTAAAGAAAATGGTTATAAACAGCCATAGAATAAATAGTCAGGATTCCAGCAGCTGGGGAATTCGTGAAAAAACAAATCTTGTTAATTGCAGGTAAGGTCCACAGAAAACGGCAAAATTGAAGTGAACAGAAAGTGTTTCACTAGAGTGCAGCCGGTATTTCCTGGAAGCAATTTCTATCTTCTCCTTTCCATGTGAAAGCAAGGCGTCTCTCCACCCTCACTTTACATGATGTTGCAGAAAAGCAATTATTGGGTTTTGCAATTATTGGGTTTTGATTTTTAGCCTTTATAAGACTGAAAATTCATGTGATTACACCAGATTGTGTATCTTATTGACTAGATTCTGCTGCCTCTCTTGAAAATGCCAATATTCTTACAAAGAAAAGTTCCCTTAAGGTTCAATTCTGCAGGATCCTGAATGCCATTTGTTGAAGTCATTGACAGTTTAGAGCACTCAGTTGCATCCAGCTCTGGTCTGTTATCAGCACCACTACAGCTCCAAAGGCACCTGTTGTACCAAGTGCTATGGCAAGACGCAAAGCTTCAGCCACAGCAACTGTATTTATACTGTCAAGTATCAGAGGGGTAGCCGTGTTAGTCTGGATCTGTAAAAGCAGCGAAGAGTCTTATGGCACCTTATAGACTAACAGATGTTTTGGAGCATGAGCTTTCGTGGGTGAATACCCACTTCGTCAGATGCATGTAGTGGAAATACATGCATCCGACGAAGTAGGTATTCACTCATGAAAGCTCATGCTCCAAAACATTTGTTAGTCTATAAGGTGCCACAAGACTCTTTGCTGCTTGTATTTATATTGGATCTTCTGCAAAATAATGGGCTGATGTATGTTATGATTTGGATTTGTTTGTGATAGCGAAACTAGGCCTCGATTCAAGAAGGGTGCTCAGGCACGCACTTCAAGGCTAAGCATGTGCTCGAGTGAATTCCTGAATACGGATCAATGTCAGCACATCCTTAAGTGCTTTCCCAAATCAAGGCACTGCATTTAAAAGACTGACAGTCACTGAGTCCAGGTGGCAATCTACATTGCTTATTACAAAATAATGCATTTAACAAAGTAATAACTCCTGTTATTAATTTGACCTCATTAGACACAGTGACTTTGCAGTCACCTAACTTCAAAACAAAACATCTTCTGGCAGCACTAATTTTTCTAAATAATATTTGAATTGACCGGTTAAATATACTCCCAGATAATGAAAAGATACATTGTGAAATAACTGTCAGATATAGCATATACTGTATAGCACATTTTTATTAACATATTGTAGTAAAATAAATGACTTATTAAAGATCAATTCAAATATCCTCTAAGATCTAACAGCCAAGATTTCAAATAGTTATCTCAGGGTATCCAAATGTCTATTGGGCACATAGCTCTGTCTGTATTATGAAACCAGCTGTGGAATTTTAATAACTATTGTCTGAGCTATCTATAGGCTTGGCTTCATTACAACAGAGAGTACACTCGAGTTATTCCACTGGTCTAGACTAGCCTCTCAAGTGAGACCAACCACACTGTGAAACAACACTCCAGTTAACCAGAGTGATGGGATTAGCAGCACAGTGATTGGATTAGCAGTTGATGAGTTGTTGTAACTTGAGCTATTGCATCTCCACTGCATTATTAGCTCAAGGGTGTCAAGCGGCTTCTCTGCTCTGGGTCAGAGCTAGCGAGTTTAAAGCTAGTTTGGGTATGTTTACATGAGCTGCAATCGCACACCGGGACTGTAGTATCGACAAACTCCAAGTGTCAGCACCACTCAGGCGTCACCCCCTTCCCTCATTCTCCTCCCCTCCCCGTCCCAGACAGGCTAGTTAGCTCGAGCATAGAGCACCCTTTAGCTTGAGCTAGAGATTCTGTGTGGGGATGGGAGTCAGGTTAGCGGGAAAACTCAAGGTATACCTTGAGTTAACACTACAATGAACACAAGCCCTATTACACAGGGGTCATTCTCAATAGCTATAGAGTTTTCATACCAACTCTGCCACACAAAGATGAAGATACATCCAATGCTTCTCTTAAATATCTGCTGGGCCATTTGTGGGAGAGAGAACTGATCAGATATTAAAGCAATTACTTTGGGACAAAGTACATGAGAAACATGGTGTTCCACTAAAATTAGCCAAAGGCTTCTTACCTGCACAAATATCGTGGGGGGTTTGGAAGGTCTTTGACCATGTAACACTCCCCCCCATTGACACAGAAGGCTTTCTGCTTTACGTCACATTTTGTGAGATGACTTGTGCCAGTAGTCGATGTAGAAGTGGCTGGAAGAGAGAAAACACAATTCAGGATGGTTTGGTTATTTCCTGAACAGTCTTTGGATTTGAACACAATTTTGGCATGTGCGTGGAAGAGATATGGGGGAGGGAAGAACTGGCAATTCTTGTGAGCTATCTGCTTGTGGCCTCCTAGAATTAATCTGAGTCATGGAAAACAATAGTTAGCCGAGGCAATATTGTGCTGACCAATTTAAAAAGCACAAAGAGGGTTACAATCCTTAGACATGCTCCATGTACACAAACTGGGAGAGTTTAAAATTCCATACTGCAATCCATCAAGCATCTGTAAATTCTATCAGAGCTCAAGGACATTTCATTAAAAGGACTGTGTAATTTACATGTGAAATTATTTCAATTGCATTAAGCCTATTGTGATAAGATCTTTGGAGCAAGGACTGTCAGTCACTATATCTTTGTGAGGCCCTTGATTGGTTGACCTCCAGGTGCTACCACAATATACATGTTAAATAATAAATATTAATAATACTACATAATGTGATATTATGACATTCCGGGATACAATCGAAACCAGTGAGGGGCTGGGTCACCTCTGCACTGCACCCTTGGGTGCCTCATAATGTTTTGCTGATGTAGCTCCCAGTGGGCTGCTCACATACAGCCTTCAAGCACGCAGGTCACCCCCTCTTCCCCATGCCCATCTGAGTATAGCTGCAGCCTGCCAGCCACACATCAGTCACATTCTGACTTCGACCACCTGGCTATCACTTGCAAGGTGACCTCAACATGCTTCCAGGCCTGGGATTTCCTCCAAAACCACGTGTTCTGCACTCTCCTACCCTCTCCAAGACAGTCGAGATACATTAGGCCAGTTGCCCCTCTAAGAGGCTCAGTATACAGTCTGCCACCCTAAATGGAGTTACTCACATAGTTTACAACATTGGATTAGTTTTGACTGAAGAATAAAGCAAGTTTATTTACCTACAAGGAGAGATGTTTCCAGTGAGTACAAGTGTAAGGCATTAAAGTCAGAAATGGTTACAATAGAAATAAAGAGAAACTAGAGTGAATTCAAGGTGAAGTCCTTTACTACAGATTCCCATAACACTGCTGACCAAACTCCCAGGTCAGGCCCAGCTTCCAAAGTCTATGCGCTGTTTAGACTTTGGGATTTCTAAGGTTTATTGTATTGATTTGTTTATATTTTGTAATTTTGTTTTAAAGTTAATTGATCCGAAACCATTCAGCTGTGCACATAGCTTGCTCATTCGTATAAACCTGAGTTCCTAATGCTGTTTTCCACGGTCTCCATCCCTCCTTCCTTCCATTTGTTTGCACCCACTTGTTACATCTTGGGTCCTGATCCTGACTGGGGTCCCGAGGTGCTAACAATTAATAATAATAAATCCTGGTAACAATCCATTCCTTTCCCCTTACTGCTCAGTTAGACTCAGTTAAATGAAGGCCATATCAAGCCTAGGTAAATAGGTCATGTTTTAAAAGCCTTGGCTAACACGTTTCAACAGGATGTTTCACCTACTGTAGAGAGTGCGTTACATCAGCTGGTTGTGGTCAATCCTACAGGGCGTTGGCATGGCTGTAGTAGTCCAAGGACTCTGTCAAGTGTAAGGTTATGTCTACATTGCACAACCTATGTCAGCATAGCCACCTAGTATAGATGCAGCACATGCCAACAGGAGTTTTTCTGCTATTGTAGGAACACCAGCTCCCCAAATGACATTGGCTATACCAGGGGTAGGAAACCTATGGCACACGTGCCGAAGGCAGCACGCGAGCTGATTTTCAGTGGCACTCACACTGCCCAGGTCCTGGCCACCAGTCCAGGGGGCTCTGCATTTTAATTTAATTTTTAAATGACGCTTCTTGAACATTTAAAAAACCTTCTTTACTTTACATACAACACTAGTTTAGTTATATATTATAGACTTATAGAAAGCGACCTTCTAAAAACATTAAAATGTATTACTGGCACGCAAAACCTTAAATTAGAGTGAATAAATGAAGACTCGGCACATCACTTCTGAAAGGTTGCCGACCCCTGGGCTATACTGACAGAAACATTCACATTCCTGACTGAAATTAGGGATGTAAGTACCATTTAAAAAGTTAACTGTTCAAATGATTAAAAACATTTTGCTTAAATGGTTAACGGATTAAGTGGCTGGGCCCGCTCCGGCCAGGTGGTGCTGCTCTGGCCCTTTGGCCGGGGACCACGGCTGGGCCCACTCCAGCTGGTGTGGGGCTGCTGAGGTTAATGGTTAAGGCAGTTAACCGGTAAGACTGATGCTTACTGGTTCATCGGTTAACATTTTACATCCCTAACTGAAATAGCTACACTGGTATAAGTTTTAAGTGTAGATGAAGCTTACGTTGAAGTGAATGTGGGTCTCAGCAGGTGATACATATAGGCTGATGGGACTGGAATGTGCATTTACACTACTAGCTTAGACTTCCTTCTGAATTTAGTTCAACCTATGTAGCTTGAATGTGTATTGCCCTCCTTTTAGCCCCTTTAAAACATTTCTTCTTGAAAGTAAGACCATTGTTCTGAAGACATCCTATAGTTCAAAAATCTAATGCATTAATTTAAAATGAAAAGCAATATTATCTGCCTGAACTCCTGCCAGCAAAGCTTATTACTACCACAAAGACTAATGGAATGTTTGAAATTGAATTATAAGGATAGTTGTAAAGAAAGAGCCTGTAGCTATCTATAATTGCTCTGGTTACCCTGCTTGGCACTTTTTCTTTAAGCAGCAGCTAGATCAAAATTGATCATCCTGGAATTTGGAAGTAACCGTTAGTGTCCCACTGATGTAAAGTGAACGTTGGATGGCTACAGTGGTTCTGAACAAATTGCGAGGGATGGGAGTACATTGTCATTCTCAGACAAACCCCAGGAGAGAAGGGATTTACATAGTTTTGCCAAGAGTTTTCTTCTCCCCTCACTCTTGAGTTTGGTACGGTGTATTGTATAAATCTTGCACATGTTTTTTTCCTGCCTTTCTGATAGACCAGAACTGGGGTCTCAATCCACCTCCATCCTCAGTCAGTTAGTTCTGGAGACAGCTTGTCTTTGATGCATAATTTCTGGTGGAGAAACCAGTATTAACTCTATCCACTGCATGTCTATTTTGCAAATTAAATTTTAAAAGCACCAAAATTGTGGTTTTAGGTTTCCCTTAAACCCACATGGTGGAAGAAATGTTGAGTTCTGGAGCAGGTGGTCCTCAGAGCAGATTTCACTCAATCTGTAACTAGCCTCATAGCTCTTGCCTTCCGTAACTCATAAAGTTCTCAGAGGGGGCCCTGAGGGCCTGAGTTATTTTACAATGTATTGACAAGGAGCTGCAGCAGAAAGACATAGCACAGCAGTAGCTAACATATTCCTCTGTTGTGTATTTAATTATCTCGCCAAAATTTGTACCCTTATTTCATTTCTATTTTATAAGCCCATTTTAAATAGGCATGAGTGATATGCAAATCTATTTACATGATCCACTTTTTCTAATTCATCGTCTTCATTTCCTTAAAGGATAAACCACAAATCATAAAACAATTTATAAACATCAGGCATAAGCAGGCATTTTAAAATACTAGATGTTCCATTTTCTTTTTTCATGACTGCAAGCAACATTTTCTTTAATAAACAACTGGATGTAGCATAAATGACACGTAACATTCTCACTAATGCACATATTCGCAAGGCAACGAAAGACAATGAAATCTCTTCCCTTCTCAGGGAACTACTTGAGCACAAACAGAAGACTAGAGAGGTATCCTAGATACTATCTTTCTCAAAATCACAGAAGTTTTAGACACATTTAATAACTGTTCTCTAAAAAATGCTTTACACTCCACCCCAAAACTTCAGGGAAGCCCAATATCTTAATTAAGCTTTAGCACAATTTCACATCAGACAGTCATTGCAAAGGCATGGCAATTTTTTGCTTACCTGGGAGATCTCTAACTTTTCTGTGTCTTGAAACATGGAAATGCATGCTAGTTTGGATTCTCTCTCCCCCGCTTTTCCAAAATGGAACTCTACAGTCAATAATAATGTTGCTATAGCTTTAGGACACATGGATCCTTTATAAGTGCCTATGATTCAATCTGCTATCACCAACAGAATTCTCAGATGGCTCCATGTTTTCATTGTTAGTGAACAACTGTGCAATCTACGCACAATAGAAGCCTATGCCTATTTTAATCTAGTTTCTGCAGACATCGGTGTAACATCAGAGGGCACACTCTCAGCCAGCCAAGGTGACAGGTAAGATGTCAATGCTCAAGTGAAGAGAAAATAAAGTGCCAGCCTCAGTGCACAGAAAGGAGCATCATTCTTTCTGAAGGCATCTTATAGGTCATGAACAAGATTAGTTGCTGAATTGTAAGTAGACAGCCTTGTCTCCTTTTGTGAAGAAGAAACGGGAGAAAAAGCTCAGTACTTCACACATTTCTGCGACTAAACACCATTAGCAACTGCAGCCTAGCTATAACTCACTCCAGCGAGAGAGACAGGGACAGAGATGAAAAAAGAGACAACACAGAGATGACATAACGATGACACCACATATCCCTAAATGGAATCAGCCTTACTGTCCCCACATTATCCTAACTGGAGTTCAATCACCCTATTCTATGCACAAACTCAACTCCCTACTGACCTGAAAATAAGCAACTGAAAGATCTGCAGGGTGGATTAATTTCCCATATGGCCTTGGACAAGTCACTTCACCCTTGTATGTCTCAGATTAACCATACGAAGGTTCATCCTGCTAAGTAATGAGCATCCTCAACTCCCATTGACTTCTTTGCCGGGCACCTCCCAAGAGTGATCCCCATAAAATAGAGTTAATAATATTTAATTATCTGCCCACCACCAAGACATGCTGTTAAGATTCCTTCATGTTTATATAAACTCTCTGAAGAGGTATTTGCAGATAGCTGCTAATGGGTAAAGTTCCCAATACAAACACTAAACAAACAGAAGCTGGGTAGATTTTCCACTGAAGTCAACAGGCGCTCTTTCATTGACTTCAATGGGAATAGAGTTAGGTCGATACCAACGGCTTTTGAAAATTCCAAACTCTGTCATTTTGGAACACAAAGGAGAATTTTAGTTTCACCAAAAATATGGATGGATATGTTCCAGCTTCTTTACATTTAATGCTTTTTAAAAGGAAACTCTAGCCATGCTTAAAACTACCCACTGAAATTTCAAAAGATAAGATTGACCTCTGGGCAAGAAAACGGAGAGAAAAATGTTTGGTGTACTATGGATAGGCACTTTGGGTCAAAGGATCAGATTCATCAGTATATTCTGGCTGCTCTGCATCACTCTAATGATGCAATGCAGCCAAAGTTCCAGCTTAGCTGGCTAATTACTACGGTAACAAGGGCTTTAAAAAGCCGGGTTTGCAGCTGGTTTGCATCACAGGCATGGCATAAAGCAGCCAGAGCACACTTATGAATTTGGCCTGTTCTAGTCAAGTGCAAAACTGAAGCACATATAGAAGCCGCTTTTCAAATGAGCAATTTAAAATCTCCTAATATACATGCACAAATCCACTATTGTGTGCACATGTTTGTGAGAAAATCTGTGACATAATATACAAGGATCCCTATAAGGGGGAGAATAAACACCACTACAGGCCAAAATATAAAACAAATCAAACAGAGGAAGACAGAAAGAATCACAAAATCACAAGTTTCACCAAATGCGTTTGTCATCATAGTTTGAAGCTGCACACTTTTGGAAAGAGAAAATGGGTAGAGTTATCATCTTACATTTATCCAGAACCTTTCATTCGGATGGCTACCAAAGCGTTTTACAAACTGAACCAATAAAAAGACCATAACCTTCATCCATCAGTGAAATGCAGCCACCTCTGAGGTGAAAGGTGACTACTGTTTGTAATAGTACACTGCAAATCTACATATTATTTTAGCACAGGAAGCAAAGACTAAATTACCCAATTAAAACTGCAGGGAAAATTTTAGGTTGGCAGAATGCAAGTATGTATGCTGAGTGGGAATCTGGCCATAACACGGGCCAACGCTCATACCCTTGTGAAGAATGACATAGGATCTTTAGGGCTAGATTTTGCTACCTTGCGCATGTTGAATAGTATCTTTCCAGGTGGTTATTTGTAAAATCAGGGGCTACTCAATGTGAGGTAGGGTGGCATAAAGTGGCCCTGAATGGCCAGGTTGTCCATTTTGTCAAAAGATCGAGAACTCCAGTAGCATGACTCCATGTTGGGGCATCAATGCCGACTGACTCAGAAGTGCTAGCCACCTACTTACTGTACCACCATAACATAGAAAATGTCTATCCAAAATGCATGGGGTGGGGGAGGGAGGGAGATTGTCTCAGCTTTTTGTGACACACCTGCGCAGCCACAGACATAGCACAAACGTTTCTAGGCTAGTGTGCAACATCAGTACAATGTGAGGTAGTACCTCATAACTGAAAATCAGGTGTGTCATGCCTTTCACTTCTCCAACAAGCATGTCACATGGATGCTGTCACTCTGTCTGGAGAGGTTCATGACCATGAGTGCCTACCTCAGAGCAGACTGCCAAAAATGGGGCAGATACCTCAAACTGGGGGTATGTTCTATAATTAGATTTCACCAACCTAGTAACAGATGTGAAACCCTGGATCCCTGTAACAGTCTTACCATGGAGTCCCCTTGGGCTCTGCAGTCTGGACTTAGTGATAAATGGTCACTTATACCAACAATCACAAAATATTCAGGTTGCTGCCAGTCCCAAGAGATCAGTCACCTCCCCCAGGTCAATATGTACCTTAGATGTCAAACCAAAGACAACACTGATATCCCATCCTACAGTAAACTAATTAAGGATTAACTAGGAAAAAGAAATCGAGAGAGTTATTTACAGGTTCAGTCTATGGTTCCAAAAGATGATGGAGATGTAGCAATCTGTCAGCACTGAATGTCTTTTAGGGCTAACCCAGCCTGACCCTGGGGATCTCTGCTGTTTGTTTCTTAGCTCCAGCCCTTCTAAAAATCCAGACAACAAAGAGAAAAAAAATCTTCATGCCAACTATTTTTGTTTCCCTCTTCCAGCATTCCAATCAATGGGACGGGTCCTTCTGCATGTGCTTCTGCATGGGTGGGTGGAAGGAACTATCAACAAAGTTTTTGTCCTACAATGGCCCACTTAATTTTGATAGACCTCCTAGATGGGTGGGGGAGACTCTCTTCCCATCTGAGTTCACAAGTTCAGAGCAGGCATTTTTGCAGTTTTAAAACAAACTTATATTTTGCCTTGTAGCATAGGATGCAGACATTGCAAGCAAGAATAAAGCATGTAGTAACTTACTAGCATTTTATAAAGTCTAAACACTAAACACATCCTCACCAGTCTAACACCTGTCTTGAACAATAGTAACAGACAGGTGAGCTGGTCTGGTTTCCAGCTACGAATTTGTAAGTGCTCAGCTGATGCCTACAGACTTGGCCAGAGCTGGCATCTGTTTAACCAATGTCACACATGCAATCTGTGCTCTTCTCTTTCAGCCGCCAAGCTGCTGCACGACAAAGCATCACTGAGAGCAGGGGTGGCCAACCTGAGCCTGAGAAGGAGCCAGAATTTACCAATGTACATTGCCAAAGAGCCACAGTAATACGTCAGCAGCCCCCCATCAGCTCCCTGCCCCCAGCTCCCAGCGCCTCCTGCCCACCGGCAACCCCGCCAATCAGCGCCTCCCTCTCCCACCCAACACCTCCCGATCACCTGTTTCACGGAGTGCAGGAGGCTCTGGGGGGAGGGGAAGGAGCAAGGGCACGACAGGCTCAGAGGAGGGGGCAGGAAGGGGTGGAGTGGGGGCAGGGCCTGTGGCAGAGCCAGGGGTTGATCAGTGAGCACCACCTGGCACATCGGAAAGTTGGCACCTGTAGCTCCAGCCCCGGAGTCGGTGCCTGTACAAGGAGCCGCATATTAACTTCTGAAGAGCGGAATGTGGCTCCGGAGTCACAGGTTGGCCACCCCTGCCTTAGAAAGACAAGGTGGGGGAAATAATATCCTTTATTGGACCAACATCTGCTGGTGAAAGGGACAAGCTTTCGAGCTCACACTGTGGTCCTCTTCAGAGGCTCTAGCTGAAAAGTTACAAGATCTTTGGCTTTTATTGTGGAATGGCACATTTCGAGAACACACAGTCTGGGCTAATCCATAGGAAATAACCTTTTAAAATATATATATGTCATAAACAGATAGTTAAGAGTTAATACAACAGGAGTACTTCATGTCGCTTTTGCCTATAAATGGTTAACAAAATCAGTGAGCCTGGCTGTCACCTGACCAGAGGACCAATCAGGGGACAGGATACTTTCAAATCTTGAGGGAGGGAAGTTTCTGTGTGTGCTGTTAGTGTTTGGTTGTTGTTCACTCTGGGTTCTGAGAGTGACCAGACGTGCAACCAGGTTTCTCTCCAATCTCTCCGACACAGGCTCTTATAAGTTCAGAATAGTGAGTACTAGGTAGATAAAGTGAGTTAGGCTTATGTTTGTTTTCTTTATTTGCAAATGTGTATTTGGCTGGGAGGAGTTCAAATGTGTATTTGGCTGGAAGGAGTTCAAATGTGTATTTGGCTGAAAGGATTTTAATTTGTACTTTTATACTTAGGCTGGGAGGGTATTCCCAGTGTCTATAGCTGAAAGACCCTGTAACATATTCCATCTTAAATTTACAAAGATAATTTTTACTGATTTTTCTTTCTTTAATTAAAAGCTTTTCTTGTTTAAGAACCTGATTGGTTCTTTTTATTCTAGTGAGACCCCAGGGGACTGGGACTGGATTCACCAGGGAATTGGTGGGGAGAAAGGAGGGAAGGGGGAGAGAAAGGTTAATTTTCTCTCTGTGTTAGGATTACTGTCTCTCTCAGGGAGAGTCTGGGAGGGGGAGAGAGAAGGAGGGGGGAAGGTGGATTTTCCTCTCTGTTTTAAGATTCAAGGAGTTTGAATCACAGTGATCTTCCAGGGTAACCCAGGGAGGGGAAGCCTGGGAGAGGCAACGGTGAGGGAAAGGGTTTACTTTCCTTGTGTTAAGATCCAGAGGGACTGGGTCTTGGGGGTCCCTGGGCAAGGTTTTGGGGGGACCAGAGCGTACCAGGCACCGGAATTCCTGGTTGGTGGCAGCGCTACAGGTTCTAAGCTGGTAATTGAGCTTAGAGGAATTCATGCTGGTACCCTATCTTTTGGACGCTAAGGTTCAGAGTGGGGAATTATACCATGACAATATATATTTAGCCTTAATCTTCAAGAAGGACTATTATATTAGTAACAGTCTGGATGATATTCTGTTTAAATTCATAGATGATCTTTTAAGGAGCTAGTTCTGCCTTTAAAAGCCAGAATCAAGTATCGTAACAGTCAGGGAATGATTCTATAGCTCTCTTACTGTGGCACTATCTCTTTGAAGATCAGGGCCAGCTAAAAGGAAACAGGAAATCACTGGGTCTTGGAGATAGAAACTTCAGGAAAGCTTGAGAAAATGTAAACTGTTGTTGAACCAGCGCAGTTTGTCCCGCTTGCCTCCATGACACAGAGTCAGAAGCAATTTCCCTTCAAGAGTGCATACCGAGAAAAGAAAAGCAGAAAACTAAAGACTAAGTCTTCAGTTCCTTGTGCCGGGTCGCTTCCTCCTTGATAGGCCGACAGACTGACCCAGTTGGCAGCAGCACTCCGGCAGGATCTGCACAGCATCTCAGCTCACCGCAGAGGGCTGAGAGGAGACGTATGCACCAGGCAGCATGACCAGGAACATTTTTGTTTTGTTTACTTTTGAGATAGGGAGGGAAATGTAAAGGCTGTTTTTAAGGAAGTCTGATTAGTATTTCATATGAAAACACGAGATGAGACGTGAGCCCCGACTGCACATAAAACAGGGGAAATTAGAAACTTGGGGAAATTTGAGATTAGGCGAGATGAGCAGAGAGAGACCTGGCTTGCAATTGGGATTTCAGACAAGGAACTCTTTACAAAGCTGCAAATGAGGTCAGCTTTCACTTCAGGGAAATTGGGAGAGGCTAAACAATGCAGCAAGAGATGGCAAATTCACTGGTAATGGAGGTTTAAATGCACCCAATCCAATCAGAGGACAGAAGGACAGCAAAATAGACGGTCATATTGGGGTACATGGTACAGATAGAAAAAATGCACAAGGTGTGGTGGCCAAAAGGTCATGTGTCTAGGAAAGCAGGCTCTGAAAACATGCATGGCAAACCAATAGTTGAATAGGTAAGTGCCTTATATTTGGGGCCTGTGTCAAGCATTGGAGAAAATGTCAGCACTTGGAGGGTGGGACCGACAAGGAGGCAAATGCAACTGCTATTATAGAAGGGACATTCCAAAAGCTGACTTCCACCCTGAGCTGGAGAATACACATTATCCTGAACAATCTGGGTGGCCAAGTAAACTGAGTTTGTGGCTCATCATAGCCCATTCATTTAAAACCTGTGCAAGCAGGAGGCCAATGCAAATGATTTACTGAGCTGAAGATTCATGATATAAATGTGCAAAGAATCCCAGAAGTCTGCAATGTGTTCGATAAGAATGGTCTCCTATACAGAGGGCCTTATTCTCATTTACGTTAGGTCCCTTTCCCCAGCTCTGGCAGGGCAAAGGCATTTTAAAG
The DNA here is from genome assembly GCF_007399415.2 of Gopherus evgoodei. Lineage (NCBI taxonomy): Eukaryota > Metazoa > Chordata > Testudines > Testudinidae > Gopherus > Gopherus evgoodei. The sequence goes on along the minus strand of NC_044327.1, from coordinate 6,058,066 downwards.
TGGGCGTGAAAGTAATTTATATTCTTTGAGGTCTCTTCACAATGCCTACAGGAGTCCTTGTGTAAATGCAAACCAGGCCCCGAGAACCTATGAAAATAGATTTAAAAGAAGGAGCGAAGCCTCATGCTCTAAGTACTGTTCAGAAGGCCTCATTCTTCCTTCTGTAGAAGGGTAAAGCAGAGCAAATGAGACAAGAAAGAAATCAGATAACAGATATCTGAGAAACAGTCTTTTTCCATGAACTGGGCCTGATCGTTTAACTTGGGTGAACAGACTGAACTAAACCACCAGACTGTGCATATGTTGTATCGTGAACCCTCAGCTAGAGTCTATTATGTCACTGACACTTACATTGTCTATCTGCATCACAAATGGAATCTGCAGATGCTATTGATATGGTCCAGTTATCACTCGAGTTGCTGAGAGATGCTCACGTCAGAAGTGCAGTTCTAGAAATAAAGCGGACATATATACCCCTTCTTTTTCTTAGTACAGCTTGCATAATACTGGTCGGCCTCTACGAAAAGTAAATGACACCTTGTGAATGCCCCAAGCACTGCTAATATAGCTCGGTGTAACACGCTGACACGTTTCAGCTGCCCCAAAGAGGAGACAAGCCTGGAAGCGTGGGGGGAAGGTTTCCAGTGATACTCACAAAAAGAGAGATACTATGAAATAGGATAACGGAGCCAGTTCAGGCAATGGGGCCCGAAGTGCGGCCAGAGTGGGCCCATGAGTCATGGGGACCTCTTCCCCAACAGGGCCAGGTGGGGCTGATGAGAGCACATGGAGTCAGAGCTCTAGAGCAACGGGACCCTGAGCACTCTGGAGAAACAAGATGGCTCCCTTTCATTACAGCCCCAGAAAGGCTATACTTTAGGTTTCTCCTTTTACACAGGAATTCAGTTTTCACTGTTCCCAGAATTCTCTCCACAGAACCACAGCAAGATTTCCCTTGGCTGTCAGTAAGAGGCAACTGGAGGAATAGTTTTGTAATTAGGACACTTGTCTATTAGGAAGTGGACTGATGCCCCCAGAGCACCAGGAGCCCTATTTCATGGAGGCCAATGAACAGACATCAGAGGCACACACTGCTACAGAGGTCTCTGCAAAGCTGCCCCAGATTTGAACCAGCCAACTAGACATGAAAAGGGTCCAGCCTCTCTCTTTATCAAGCCGCAGTGCCTACCACAATGGTGCCCTGACCCCGATTCGACTCTCTGGGTCTGATCGTAATATAAATATAACCAATATCATTGTTATCATTTCTATCCCACAAATGTAGTGTACAGGAAATAAATGTACACAATGATTTTAATTCCAAAAGCATTAATAAACACCTGTTCTTGTTTGCTTTCTGCAATAACAATTCCCCCAAAGGGGAAACACTAACACATCTAGGTCCCAATCCAGCAGCTAGCTCTGCAGAGGCACCTGCTGACTGCTAAGGTCTGCTTGCCTGGATCTGATTGTAGGACTGGGGCCGTAGTAGTTCACTGAGCCAAGAGGTATGTAAGTGCACATACTGGAGTTCTTATTCTTGGTTCAAGGCTCTTTTCCCTCTCAGCTCTATGGTTTTGTCTTCCTGTGCGAAATGTTTTGCTATTTGTGTCTCATCTGTTTTAAACAACACATTCAGTTATTAAAAAGCCCCATTGTGGCTTGAGTTAAACTGAAATAAGGTAGTGAAGGGCTTCACAAAACACGCAGTCAGGGTCAGTGTTATTGCCCAGTCTGCCAAGCTTTTACTGCTCCTGCATGTTACTGTAGCAAACGCTACATTGTAAGTTCAATAAAGTAATGCTTCAGTCTTGATTTATATGCTGGTGATATCTATCCATTTGCTTATCTGATGGACTAATGAAATACTTCCATCCCATAGAAATGTGTTGATTCAAAGTCTGCTTTCCTTCCCCTTTTAGCTGTAGATTCTTTCTTATTAGTCTCAGGTGTGCACTCAAATTCTGTAGATAAACAGAAATATGCCAACTCTACTAATTTCTATTGGTCTACTCCTAACTTCAATTTAATCTTTTAACTCTTTAAGATTAATGCAATCTGCTAATGGCGATAGAGACAATGTGTCTTTGAATGCTAGGTAGTAAAGTCCATTCTCCAGCGTCTTAAAATGACACGCAAGCTTTTCATTATAAAGGACCTGTCAGCTAAATCCCACCTGATAATTGTAACATCCCCTTCTCTTCTCACTCCTCCATTGCCAGGGCCCCAGTACAGCAAACCACTTCAGCATGTGCTTAACGTTAAGCATGATCCTAAGTTCATCTCTCCCCAAGAAAACAATGTTTAACTTAAGTCCCCTTGACTTTGGTGAGTCTTCAGTATGCTCTTAAGAGCTTTGCTGAAGAAGGATGGATTTAGGCACATGCTTAAGTTGCATTGCTAACTTGGGGCCTAAGTCAGGGTCCCAGCTTAAATCTGCTCGTGCGAGTGACCAATGTCCTGTCCTCCTCTACACGTTTTAAAATGTCCAATCTCTAGTGCTCCTCAGTATGAATCAATAGGTATGTCTACAGTGCATCTGAGAACAAGCCTCACCATCAGGGGAGCTTGCAGGGCTCGCAGTTGTGTTGCTCTGATGTTCTGACTCAGGTTGGAGCTCAGGCTCTTAAGCCGGGGGCATGCTTAAAGTTGAGCACTTGCTGAAGTGCTTTATGTCCTGGGGCCCAAGCAATGGAGGAGTGAAAGGAAAAGGAGTTTACAGTTAGCAGATTGGATTTAGCTGAAATGTCCCAAATCTGCCTTCTATTCAAGGTTCGGCACAAGGAGAAATACTCTCTAACTCTGTTGGGAAACATGTTATAACTGAAAATAAAACAAAATAAAAATGCTTCCAAATGTTAGTGTATCGAGGGTACAAAGGTTTTCTAAAATAGAGACAATTACTCATTCTCCCTCTCCACCTGTCCCTCTGCTAACACAGGTGCAAAGGAGCAGAGCCCTATGGATTCTTGGGCATGGAAGGGGACATGACAATGCTGAGGCATTACGGCTTTTCTCATCCCTCAGACAACTCCAGTGCCCCTCCATGGTACATAGCAGAGTCTGGCCCTCAGTCTGTGGTCCTAGCCCATGGGGTTTTTATGTAAATCACAAACCACTGTAGAATGATCCCCCAGATCCCTAGTGGAATTTACCGCACAAAGAATTTCACCCGAAAAGCAAAAAAGATGACTCGCAAGCTGTCAGGTGTCTCCTTGACAACTATGATAAGACAGCTGCACTTGGAAAGGTCTCCTAAAGACGGTCATGCGAGGATTGTTGCTAGAGACAGCCTCCTTCTTAATGCACTGAGAAGTCTGAATTTATTCGCCAATTTACTTTGATATTCATGTTCTCACTGACACTCTTCAAGGCCTCAGAACATTTTTATGAAGCACATTGCAATTTAAAACAAGTCTTTGAGAAATGACCCGCAGAAAAGAAAAGCTATTAATTGCATGACAGTTGTATCCCAATTCTTCATGCCAGCCATACACTGTTCCCCATGGAAAAGGTTATTAGAGTCTGACAAACAGATCATTGCACCTAACAAAGCTATTGGATCTGGCATCTGGCTTTTGCTAGGGGAGCCACTCTCCAGCCTTGCCTGAGAGCTGCTCACCCAGACACGGAGAGACAATCTTTTGTGGGTGGGTACACTTGGAAAATTCCACTCCAATACTCCATCAATGCAGCCCTTTGATATGCCTCTTCTGAAAAAGAGAGACAAGGTGGGTGAGGTAGTATCTTTTATTGGACCAACTTCTGTTGCTGAGAGAGACAAGCTTTCGAGCTTACACAGAGCCCTTCTTCAGGTCAGCTGTTCTTCTGAAAAATGCAGACTTTCATTTCCATTTTCCTTCTAAGAACTTATCACAGCAGAAGAGAGAAGCAGAGAATGACATTATTAGGTGTTTTGCTTTTAGCCAAACCTTAGAGCTCTTGTAAGCAAGGTCTTTTTATAGAGAACTGTCAAGGCACTTGAAACTGCCATCAAGCAGCGTGCCTTATATATCAGGGAGACTCTTCTTTTTCCCCTCTCCCTTAATTTCCAGCCCAATGCTATAATACCACTTAAAAATGAACGTGTGTGTGAAATGATACACATCAAATGTGCTCCTGCCAGTAAAAAGGTGACTTCAGAGCAGTTTTTTACACAAAGCAGCATATTCCTTCCCACTATTCCCTTTTTACTTGACTACTTTCGGAGATAAAGCCTGCTGATTTTAAACCAGATAAGCTGAAAATATAATAGCCTGCGGTTCTCAAGGGCTGTTCAGAGATTTGTACCCTCAAAGATTTTTTGTTCCTAGGAAGAGGAATCAACTTTAACAAGTGGCAGTAGAATTTGCTAGTGTTTAATACACGTTTTTCATTTTATTTAGATGTATATTTCTGACGCCTGATCTACACCCCAGGCTTCTGCCAGCAGAGCTACGTCAGTCAGAGGTGTGAAAAGATGTGATCTCTGAACAACATAGCTGGCCCAAGTCCCTAGTTTAGGGAATGTGTTTTTACACTGTAGCTTGTTTTGGTCATGGCTAGTGGTTTTACTAAACAGGTATAAAGCACAGTTTTTCCAGGATTGTTGCGTTCATACTAGGAGCTCTTTGATGATAGAGTATACTGGTATTCCGATAGCAGTAAAGTGTTCATAGTGAAGACATGGCCTTTCAGTGAGAAGGTGATAGAAAATGATTGCTCAGCTTATTTCAGTTGTCATAAACAGATAAGAAAAGTTAATAGCACAGAAGCACTTTATATCTCTTTGACTATAAAGGGTTAACAAGTTCAGTAAGCCTGGCTGTCACCTGACCAGAGGACCAATCAGAGGACAGGATACTTTCAAATCTTGAGGGAGGGAAGTTTTTGTGCTGTGCTGTTAGTTTTGGTTGTTGTTCACTCTGGGTTCTGAGAGTGACCAGACGTGCAACCAGATTTCTCTCCAATCTCCCTGATACAGGCTCTTATAAGTTCAAAATAGGGAGTACTAGGTAGATAAGACGAGTTAGGCTTATGTTTTTTTTCTTTATTTGCAAATGTGTATTTGGCTGGAAGGAGTTCAAATTGGTATTTTGCTGAAAAGATTTTAATTTGTACTTGTATACTTAGACTGGGAGGGTATTCCCAGTGTCTATAGCTGAAAGACCCTGTACCTATTCCATTTTTTTTAAATTTACAAAGATAATTTTTACTGTTTTTTCTTTCTTTAATTAAAAGCTTTTCTTGTTTAAGAACCTGATTGTTCTTTTATTCTGGTGAGACCCCAGGGGACTGGGTCTGGATTCACCAGGGAATTGGTGGGGATAAAGGAGGGAAGAGGGAGAGAGAGGCTGATTTCTCTCGGTGCCAGGATTACTTTCTCTCAGGAAGAGTCTGGGAGGGGGAAAGAGAAGGTGGGAGGAAGGTGAATTGTCCTCTCTGTGTTGTGATTCAAGGAGTTTGAATCACAGTGATCTTCCAGGGTAACCCAGGGAGGGGAAGCCTGGGAGAGGCAATGGTGAGGGAAAGGGTTTACTTTCCTTGTGTTAAGATCCAGAGGGTCTCGGTCTTGGGGGTCCCCGGGGAAGGTTTTGTGGGGACCAGAGTGTACCAGGCACTGGAATTCCTGGTTGGTGGCAGCGCTACAGATTCTAAGCTGGTAATTGAGCTTAGAGGAACTCATGCTGGTACCCCATCTTTTGGATGCTAAGGTTCAGAGTGGGGAATTGTACCATGACATCAGTACTGCAGAATCTTTATTTAGGGCTCGTGGAAGCCAATGGCAAAACTCCAATGTGAATGGGATTTGGCCCTTAATACATAAATGTCGGTACCTGTATTTCCTCACTGAAAATTATATTATTAATGCAGCTCAACAGCAATTTTTATTTAATAAGCACCTGCAGCCAAGTGTATTATTGTAAACCAGTTCAACATACAAATTATTGTGCCTGGCATTTCTGAAATGTGTGTGTGTAGTTAGAAAGTATAATAAAGGCACCACAATACTAGTCTTTCCTTGACTCTAAAAAAGTGATCTAATTTCTAGCAATAAAAAATACAGCCCTGTACAAAAATAAAATGTGCTCAGACTCAGTGGCACATTCCACCCAGTAGATAATTTCTACTGTCTAGTTATAAACCTGTCAAAAAGCTGATTTATAATGAAATGCGGACAGGCTCCTAACTATAGCTGTGCTAATGGATCCACTGTAATAAATGCGTCTCTGTCCATAAATCCACCTCCCTAGTATAGAAATCACTAATAAATAAAATCAGCTAAAATTCAGCTATATAATCTTGCTAATCTAGAGACTGTAGATATCCCTGTGAATGGTTCCTTTCCGGTCCAGATTGAGAGAGGATCCTTGGTAACCAGACTCAGTGGTCCAAAGGGAGAGGACACTGCAGAGAAAATGAGCATGAATGATAAGAACTGGGAGGGAGTCCAATAGGGGGACAGATGATTAAAGAAACAGTCACTGTGACTTTTAACACCCATCCCACATTCATAGAATCATAGAATATCAGGGTTGGAAGGAGGTCATCCAGTCAACCCCCTGCTCAAAGCAGGACCAATTCCCAGCTAAATCATCCCAACCAGGGCTTTGTCAAGCCGGGCCTTAAAAACCTCTAAGGAAGGAGATTCCACCACCTCCCTAGGTAACCCATTCCAGTGCTTCATCACTCTCCGAGTGAAAAAGTTTTTCCTAATATCCAACCTAAACCTCCCCCACTGCAACTTGAGACCATTACTCCTTGTACTGTCATCAGGTACCAATGAGAAGAGCCTAGATCCATCCTCTTTGGAACCCCCTTTCAGGTAGTTGAAAGGGGCAATCAAATCCCCCCTCATTCTTCTCTTCTGCAGACTAAACAATCCCAATTCCCTCAGCCTCTCCTCATAAGTCATGTGCTCCACCCCACTAATCATTTTTGTTGCCCTCCGCTGGATTCTTTCCAATTTTTCCACATCCTTCTTGTAGTGTGGGGCCCAAAACTGGACACAGTATTCCAGATGAGGCCTCACCAATGTTGAATAGAGGGGAATGATCACGTCGCTCGATCTGCTGGCAATGCCTCTACTTATACAGCCCAAAATGCTGTTAGCCTTCTTGGCAACAAGGGCACACTGTCAACTCATATCCAGCTTCTCGTCCACTGTAACCCCTAGGTCCTTTTCTGCAGAATTGCTTCCTAGCCATTCGGTCCCTAGTTTGTAACAGTGAATGGGATTCTTCCGTCCTAAGTGCAGAACTCTGGACTTGTCCTTGTTGAACCTCACCAGATTTCTTTTGGCCCAATCCTCTAATTTGTCTAGGTCCCTCTGTATCCTATCCCTACTCTCCAGCATATCTACCACTCCTCCAAGTTTAGTGTCATCTGCAAACTTGCTGAGGGTGCAGTCCATGCCGTCCTCCAGATCATTAATGAAGATATTGAACAAAATCGGCCTCAGGACTGACCCTTGGGGCACTCCAGTTTATAAGAGCTGACAACTAGACATGGAGCTATTGATCACTACCCGTTGAGCCCGACGATCTAGCCAGCTTTCTATCCACCTTATAGTCCATTCATCCAGCCCATACTTTTTTAACTTGCAAGCAGGCAAGGATACTGTGGGAGACCATATCAAAAGCTTAGCTAACGTCAAGGAATAACACATTCACTGCTTTCCCCTCATCCACAGACCCAGTTATCTCCTCATAGAAGGCAATTAGATTAGTCAGGCATGACTTGCACTTGGTGAATCCATGCTGACTGTTCCTGATCACTTTCCTCTCCTCTAAGTGCTTTAGAATTGATTCCTTGAGGACCTGCTCCATGATTTTTCCAGAGACTGAGGTGAGGCTGACTGGCCTGTAGTTCCCCAGATCCTCCTTCTTCCCTCTTTTAAAGATGGGCGCTACATTAGCCTTTTTCCAGTCATCTGGGACCTCCCTTGTTCGACATGAGTTTTCAGTGATAATGGCCAATGGCTCTGCAATCACATCCGCCAACTCCTTTAGCACCCTCGGATGCAGCGCATCCGGCCCCATGGACTTGTGCTCGTCCAGTTTTTCTAAATAGTCCTGAACCACTTCTTTCTCCACAGAGGGCTGGTCACCTTCTTCCCATACTGTGCTGCCCGGTGCAGCAGCCTGGGAGCTAATCTTATTTGTGAAGACAGAGGCAAAAAAAGCATTGAGTACATTAGCTTTTTCCACATCCTCTGTCACTAGGTTGCCTTTCTCATTCAGTAAGGGGGCCACACTTTCCTTGACTTTCTTCTTGTTGCTAACATACCTGAAGAAACCCTTCTTGTTACTCTTAACATCCCTTGCTAGCTGCAACTCCAAGTGTGATTTGGCCTTCCTGATTTCCCTCCTGCATGCCTGAGCAATATTTTTATACTCCTCCCTGGTTATTTGTCCAATCTTCCACTTCTTGTAAGCTTCTTTTTTTGCATTTGAGATCAGCAAGAATTTCACTGTTAAGACAAGCTGGTTGCCTGCCACATTTACTATTCTTCCTACACATGGGGATGTTTTTTTCCTGTAACCTCAATAAGCATTCTTCAAAATACAGGCAGCTCTCCTGGACTCCCTTCTCCCTCATGTTATTTTCCCAGGGGATCCTGCCCATCAGTTCTCTGAGGGAGTCAAAGTCTGCTTTTCTGAAGTCCAGGGTCCGTATTCTGCTGCTCTCCTTTCTTCCTTGTGTCAGGATCCTGAACTTGACCACCTCATGGTCACTGCCTCCCAGGTTCCCATCCACTTTTGCTTCCCCTACTAACTCTTCTCTGCTTGTGAGCAGCAGGTCAAGAAGAGCTCTGCCCCTAGTTGGTTCCTCCAGCACCTGGACCAGGAAATTATCCCCTACACCTTCCAAAAACTTCCTGGATTGTCTGTGCAGTGCTGTATTGCTCTCCCAGCAGATATCAGGATGATTAAAGCCTCCCATGAGTACCAGGGCCTGCGATCTAGTAACTTCTGCTAGTTGCCAGAAGAAAGCTTCATCCACCTCATCCCCCTGGTCTGGTGGTCTATAGCAGACTCCCACCACGACATCCTCCTTGTTGCTCACACTTCTAAACTTAATCCAGAGACTCAGGTTTTTCTGCAGTTTCATACCAAAGCTCTGAGCAGTCATACTGCATTCTTACATACAATGCATCTCCCCTACCTTTTCTGCCCTGCCTGTCCTTTCTGAACAGTTTATATCTATCCATTACAGTACTCCAGTCATGTGAGTTATTCCACCAAGTCTCTGTTATTCCAATCACATTCAAGGATCCCTTACAATTAAAGCACTGTAGTCCCATGGAAAAATGTTCCAGAACATGCCCTCCCACAACAGCCATATTGTAGGGCTCGGGAAGTTACTTTAAAATATTGCACTCATATTTCTACAAGGGGTGCAGAGTGACTGAGCCACCACAGGAGCCCCTGAGCTAGTTTATGTCAATTTAGTCAAAACTCCTTCAGCAGCCCTAGGGAGCAAATGTCAGAGCAGGAGCGAAGCCACCATATACACAGATGAGTACGTGCTCCTTCCCGCAGCCCTACTCTGGCAGCAGGCATGGAAGGCGGGGGGTGGTCCTAGCACCAGTGACAGCTCCAATTGCCACTGGACATTGTGCTCACAGTCTAGCACTGGGGATTATGGCTTTCCCCGCTCCCCATCCCATCCTGCAATAGAGCAAGGCCAGCCACACTAGAGCTCTGTCTTTAGGAGAGGGACTGTGGAAGGAAGGAAGCTCCAGGAGTTTGAGTGGGGATGATGTCTTTTTGTGGGGGCACATGAAATGATGGTGAACCTCTGCCCCTATTTCCCAATGGGAAAAATGAGATCATAGTCACATGAAGACAGAGCAGACATCTCTGACTATTCATTCACACAGCCACATGATAAAAAAGGTTGGCAAAATAAAATCATGTGCACACACAGAAACTGCAGTAGTTTAACTTATATTGGTTTAGCTAAACTGATGTAAACCCTTCTGTGGGCACTCTGATTTCAATTTGGATTATTAATTATAAAACTTATGATTTGTTTTACTGTAGCCCCTAGGAGCCCGAATCATGGAGCAAGGTCCCATTGCACTAGGTGCTCTATAAACAGACAGTTCCTGCCCCAAAGAGCTCGCAATCTAAATATAAGATAAGAAACAACAGATGGATACAAACAGATGGAATGAGAGTACAAGAAAATAACAAGCCAATATTGGTCAGCTTGATAGACTGAGATATCGGCACATCAGTGGCCTAATCACTGTCAAGTGTTTTGGTGACATCACGGCAAAGGGGAATTTTAAAGAGGGTTTTGAAGCAAGATACTAAGGCAGCTTTGTGGATGTTTACGGGGAACACATCCCAAGTGTGCGGGGCAGCATGTGGCAAGCATGAAGGCACTTGTTTGAAAATGTAACAAGATGGAGGCTTGCATCATGGGCAGATCAGAGACAGGAGTCAACATCTTAATAGTGAATGAGAGATGACAGGCAGGGTAGGGATAGAGCATGAAGGGCCTTGAAAGTGAAGACAAGCAGCTTGTGTTTGAGACCAGTTGAGGAATGCAAAGAGAAGGGCGCTGTGGTCAAAACGACAGGCTTGGAGAATGATCTTCACAGCAGCATTCTGAATGACTCTGAATGGGCAAGGTTGCATTTATGAAGGCCAAAGAGATGCAGTAATTGAGACACAAGATGATGAAGAACTTGGAAGAGAGTTTTAGTTGGGTGGATAGATAGGAAAGGACGTTTCTTAGAGATGTTATGCAGACAGAATCAGCAAGATTTAGATCTAGCCTGAATGTGAGGACCCAGAATGAGGTCTGAGTTGAAATGGCCCAGGTTACAGGCCTGAGTGAATGGCAGCACGGTGGTGTGTCCACAGTGAATGAGAAAAGAGGTAGCGGGAAGGCGAGGGGGAGGGAGATTAGCTCTGTTTTAACCATGTGGAGCATCAGCTGTCAACTTGACACCTATAAGGAGATGTCAGAGAAACAGGCTGAGATTTGAGTTTGGACAGAAAGAGACAGTTCTGGAGTAGAGAAGTGAGCACAGAGAAGGTAGCTGAATTTGTGTTGGCAGATGTGATTACCCAGATATAAGGTGCTGAGGGAGATGAGAAGGTGACCAAGTACAGAGGCCTATGGAACCTTGGTGTATCCTGAAGGTTTAGGATACTTATTTCAGAATAGCCTTTAAACACATATTCTGGGATGGGGAGTTTTGCCTGGTCCCGGGGGCCATTTTGGAAGTTAATAAAGAGGCAGTTGTTGAGATCAGAGCTGACGTGCTGTGCTGCCTAAATACTCTGCAAGGCTGTAACATATTGGTGAGGTTTGCTGGCTGATGTGTGCAACACATTGCACGTGGACGCTGTTCTGTCAGCGCTGGGGTACCCTGAAGAGCTGCTTCCTGGGACTGGCTGGTTTCCTGAGAGAGGAGAAGAGTTCTAAGAGGCCTGAAAAGCCAGAATGAGTTTCAGGAGAAGCATGGAGGTGCAGACTCTGGGTTCTTCAGTCATGCTAGGGAATGATGCGCTACAGCAGGAAAGATGAATTCGAGCCTCAAACAGAAACATAGACACGCTATGTAGAACATGCCTACTGTTATCTATTGGGTAATGGATGAGAAAAAATGGAAGTTTTATCTTCTTCAGTGTTGTGGGTTGCAAGACCTATGGACTGATTTGTGATCTCCTGGAGCCAAGAACTCCTAAAAGGGTGACACTGGATGCTATAATTAAAAGCAGAGAAGGAACACTATGAACCCAAACCACCTGTTCCGGTCCTGTGGTTTAAATTTTACTCTTGCATCAGGGTACCTAATGAATCTGTCTCGCAGTTTGTGGTAAATCTATGCCAGCTGACAGCCCAGCGTGAATTTGGAAATGGTTGGTAGGATATGCAGTCTGATCATCAATAATGGCATCAATAATGAAGCTATGCAGAGACTGATTCTGGCAGAGTCCACTCTAACACTCCAACAAGGGCATGGATATTTCTGTGGTGCTAGAGATGGCTGCCAGAGGCACGTGCCATCTTTTCTAGATCCCAGCCAAGTGGATGCACAAGTTGAGGATAGGAAAGGGACGGTCAAGCCACACTAGGAAGGTCCAACCTCCAGATCTTCTCATGCTAGAGGGAGAAAGAGTGGGCTACCGATGTGGAGTGCAGCATAAAGATTCAGGGCGTCATTATTGTAAAAAGAAGGGACATTTGGCTAGGTGCTGCAGAATCAGAGTCAGGGAATGCAGGGATACCTGGAAGACAAAGGGGAATAGGATGCACCATGTGGAACGAGCATCAGCTGGAGACCCTGAACTGGAGAAGGAGGAACCAGATGAGCTGCTTGTTCTCGTGAATCAAATGAACTCTTGTTAGGCACCATTCCTAGTCAAAATACAGCTGAATGGGCAGAGTGTGAAAAATGGAGCTTGACATAGAGGAAGCATCTACGGTGCTGGTGCAAGAGACCTACAGAGATATTGCTGATGCATTCCTCAGCTTGACTTTATCCCCTACATGAGCTATACTCAAATCCTGCACTGCAGAGAAAAATCCCATATTGGGGAGGGTGGAAGAGGTATCAGTCCAGTGGGCTCGTCTCCCTTTCTTTGTGGTAGCTGGGTCAGGACTAAACATTTCTGGACAGTACTGGCTCTCCACCCTTGAAGCGAGACTGGAAAAGACTCCTGGGAGCATTGTATCACATAAGCACAAGATCGATCAATGATCTTTTGAAAAATGATGAGTAAGTATTTAGAGAGGAGCTGGAAGAACTCCAGAATCTCAAGGTGAAAAAAATATGTAGATCCCATTTCACACCCCTGATTTTGCAACCCTGTTCCTTATATGCTACTAGCCAGGGTAGAAGAGGAACTCCAACATTTAGGGACCACATGGATTATCTAACAAGGAAAATCCTCTGAGAGGGCTGCTCTGGTAGTGCTGGTAGCAAAAGCTGATGGTTCCATATGCATGTGTGGCGATTACAAATAAACTGCAAACCAGGCTACCCACTTGGAGCTCTCTCTGATTCCCTGAACAGAAGAGCTTTACAACAAGTGAGCAGGTGAAGTCTTGTTTACCAAGCTAGATATGCCACAGGCTTATCAACAGGTCGTCCTGGATGAAGACTCGCAGGCTGTGATCACTGTCAATACACATAAGAGACTCTATAGGTATACCTGCTTACTGTCTGGGATTTCCTCTGCTTGTGCTATATTCCAAAAAGTCATGGAAGAGTTATTGCTTGGACCGCGCAATGTCAGGGTATACCTAGACAATATTCTTAGGACAGGAGAGACAAAAGTGGACCATCTACGGAACTTAGAACAGTCCTACAAAGGTTAAGGGAAGTGAGGTTGTGACTCTAGTGCTCAAAGTGTGTTTTCATGGCTAAGGAAGTGGTTTATTTAGGACATTGTATTTTGGGAAAAGAACTGCAACTACTGGAAGGGTTAAAGACATCAAAAAAGCTCCAGTTCCAAAAATTGCGAGTAAGCTCAAGCCCTTGGCCTTTTAAACTATTATGGATAATTCCTAGCAAATCTGTCGATGATGCTTGCCTGCCTTTATGCACTGCTCAAAAATGGTGCAGAGTGGCACTGGGGTAATGATCAGGAAGATCACCTTCAAAGAAACCAAAGGGCTTCTGAAGTCAGCCAGACTCCTAGTGTATTTTGACCCCAAGTGTGACCTGTTACTTACTTGCGATGCTTCACTCTAAGGTGTGGGCGCTGTATTTTCACACTGAATGGAATATAGGACTGACAGGCCACTCTGCTATGCCTCACGCTCCTTATTGTCAGCAGAACAATGGTATCCCCAGTTAGATAATGAAAGATTGGCTATTGTCTTTGCTATCAAGAAGTTCCATCAATATCTCTCTTCACTATAACAACTGATCACAAGGGACTTTTGGGACCTCTTGACGAAGTCAAGTGTATTCCTCCTTTGTCTACCAATATCAGCCAATCGATAAGCCGTGAGTGGCTCTGTTCTGCCGCAGGTCTCTCACTGAGTATAGCATGGGTGGCCTAAGTTGATAGTAACTTTGGACACACATCTGTATTTTCACAGGTGTTGTGAACTAAGTATCCAAAGCAGAGTTCTCCTCTGGGGATCATGAATTATAATTAGGGTGACCAGAAAGCAAATGTGAAAAACTGGGACAGGGGTCGGGGGTTATAGGAGCCTATATAAGAAAAAGACCCCAAAATTGGGACTGTCCCTATAAAATCGGGACATTTGGTCACCCTAGTTATAATACATCCCCAGGCAAGAAGATTAATCCTGGAGAAAATGTACAGAACACACTCTGGGATGACCCAAATGAAAACTCTAACCAGAAGTTATGTCTGGTGGCCAAGTCTTGACAGAGAGATGGAGGAAGTAATACTGCACCATGCCACATGCCAACAGTTAAGGAAATTGCTTCCAGTAGCAGATCTATCACCAAGGTAATAGCCAGGAAGGCCTTAGATCAGACAACACATCAACTATGTTGGTCCCTTCCTTGGGTCAATGTTCCCTGTTGTGTGGATGCACATTCTAAAGGGATGGAAGTCATTCCAGTCAGAGTAGCTACCTCACCTATAACAAATGAGGAGCTTTGTTTCTTGTTTAGCACACATGGACAGCCAGAGACCGAGGTCTCTGACAATGCTAATGTTTTTACCAGTGAGGAATTCCAGGCCTTCTTGAGGGCTAATGAGATCAAACAGATAACATCTGCTTCCTACCACCCATCCACACATGGGCTGGTAGAGAGAGCTGTTCAGTTCTTTAAGAATGGACTCAGGAAGGTTATGAAGGGGTCGCTGAAGATCAGACTGTTTTGGTTCTTGTGTAATTACAGAACAACCTCACATGCTACAACAGGGGTACAGTCTGTGGATGAGGCGGTGGATACATACCCACTGGAGTTTCTTGAAACCTTGTCAGGAGAAACAAGTGCATCAACATCAAGAAAATATGAAACACTATCGTGACCATCAACACAGCACTTGCTTTGTGTCTCCTGGAGTACTCATTTGGGTTCACAGCTTTGTGGGAATGCCCAAGTGGTTGCCTGGCACAATTATAAAAGCTACAGGCCCACTTTCCTATGAAGTCGCTGTAGGAGTTTTCCTGGTGAGACAGCTCATAGATCATCTACTTCCCCAAAGAAGAGGTGAGGAACCTGTGTCAGGTTCACAGGACTTACTGTCTCCATCTGGTGGCGATGGATCAGTGGATGCTACTATTCCTGTGACAAATCCAAGTTCAGAGTCTGGGGAGGTAAAGTTTGCTCCTGTTGCAGCAGGAAACGGAATGGACCTCTTGAAGGATTCTCAGTCTCTTAGTACTGGGGTGCTTGTGGAGTTATTGCCAGTCCTGGCTATGCAGCGAACATCTGCACCAGTTCTGTTTTACCATGAGACAACACAATGCCCCTATCTGCTTGGATCTAGTCTTTGTGTGACTTGTGGAAGAATCTGTAGAGTAGGGGTGAATTGGGGCAGAATAATCCCCTTTTTCCTTTTTACCAAATGAGGTTGGGTTGTCTACCCTGCACCTCTAGTTAGTGTTCCAGTTACTAGGTTGTACTCCCTACATACCTAAGTGGCTGTTACAAACCCCCACAGGAAGCTGGAGGCGGTATTAGGAGGATCCTCCAATGGACATGATGAAGGAGCGATTAGAGAGATAGGAGGAACTTACACTTCATCTTAAACCTATTCTCAGTCAATTTAAACCAAAATAAGCCTGTAAACAGAAATAACAATGTCCACACTGCCCTTTGCATGGCTTAACTAAATCGGTTTAAAATCACACTTTAGATTAAACTGGTGCAACTTGTTCCTGTAGATAAGGCCAATATTTTTGGCCTTATCATAGCCAAGAACTTGGGCTGAAGATGCCAAGAACCATTAATTCAAGTGACAGCAGGCCAGTGTCCTTTTAAACTCCCCACTTCCTCCAAAATCTTTATTTCCCTTTAACAAATAAACCAGCATTGACATTAGTAAGCCTTTCAATGGGTTGTTTTTCATCTCTCTGGCCACAGGATGATTTCAGAAGGTCTCTCAATCACTGAATCAATCTTAGCAGTGCCACGGGATGCGCCCTGAGGCAAATACTTGCACCAATGAACACTTTGCATCTTGATGTATCAACATTTTTTGAAGGTGACTTAGCACCTGATTTTCCACCACCCTGTAAAGCTGCCCATGGCACCTGGCCAAATGATATTTCTAGCCAGATCATATTATTTCCTGAGTTTCAGTTAATAATTTAATAAAGCCCAAATGACAATCCAAAGGCTGGATTAGAATTGCACATTTTAGCTCAGCTATGCTCATCCTGGCCTTGGTCCAAATGCTGAATTTGTCTCACATACAGTAATTACTAGGTAGATTTTGACCTTTTTCATATTCACTGTAAAGTTGGAAACAAAGATTTCAGAAGATCAACACCAGAAGATGAGAGTTCAAAATAAACCAGGGAAAGGAACGACATCAGTAGTTTTACTTCCAAATATTAGATTAAAACAAAATAGTGGGAGAATTTACAAAAAGTTATAGGTTAAAAGTGTTTTTGTGTGTGTTTGGCTTTTTAAAAACATGAGTATTCACCTAGAATGTGACCTAGAACAACAACAACAGTATTGCCAAACCCAAGAGTTCCTAAACCAGGAGTCAGGCCAAAAAATGGTGTGACTGGCTTAAGAATCACAAGATTTTAAAAAATAACAACTTTGGAGTTCTTTAATTTTGTCTGCTGCTTTTGAGCCCTTAAGACTGACATTTCCCAAGCTTTTCCCTACAACCATCAGGGCTAGCAACTTTCTTTTTCTTTTCAATGAAAGCTGGGATTCCCCTGCAACAACAGGGGCTTTAAGAAAGGTACCAAATATTGCAAGATTAGCATCAAAATTCTGAGAGTTGGTAATGCCGCAACAACGCTGTTACTAGTGCTTGGGAACCAGAACTGAAACTGCTTAGAAGCTGCCTATAAGCTAAAGTGAAAGCAAAGAGCTTATGTGCACTATCCAAATGGAGTGAAATGCAAAAACGGAAACTAACATCTTAAATGCTGAGAAGGACGTTAGATGAGATTATTTCTTTTAGTCCTAGAAATGTTTGGACCAGACTGTGTCTTTGTGTGGAAACAACAGCCTGAAGTTCCCGAGCTGAATACCTTTGAATCCTTCTGTCAGCTTTCTCAATCTCCCCTCATCCACAAAAGAGAATGGGTGTCTGGCCCACCAAATGTGAGTCTCTGCCACAACTTGCTGACTCACAGCTGCCATGTTTTGAGGAGCTCCTTGAGTGACATTCAGTACAGGGTGGGGTTTTTGCTTGGGCGAAAACTGTGGTTTTGTGCTCCCGTCTGTTGTGCACTCTTCATTTTGGCTCCCCTGTCTCTCACATTATGCCTCCCGCTGATGATTCGCTCCCCTATTCTCCTCTGTAACATGCCCACAGTGAGAGACAGGGTCAGCTGCCCCATCCTTATCCTCCCTGGCTTCTGGCTCATCCCCACTGCCAGCCAGTGGGAGGGGTGGGGGCTGGGAGTGGTGTGAAGGGAGGAGGAGACAAAGTCTGGCTGCCTTTCTCCCCAGAGATCCTGCCCCTAGAAAGCATGGAGGAGGTCACGGGGTGAGTGAGTAGGGCTAAACACGCCAGGGGCTGCTGGGTGGGTAAATGTGTGTGCGATGGTGGCCAAGAGTATTGCTGGATGCTGGGGCTGCAGGGTGGTGAGAGAGTGTCTTGGGGCTGCAGTAGGCAGACCCGGAGTGCTGGGGCTGGGACTCCATCACTGCCTTCCAGCATTGCACCCCGGTGGTCACAGCATGGTGCCTGCCAACTGGCCCCCAGTGGCCAGGAGGAGTGAGTGTAAAGGATTCCCTGCTGCCAGCCTTCAACTTGGATTAACACACAGCATTCCAATGGTGTTGTAGTGAAGCATGGGAGGAGGCTGCAGGCATGACCGTCACATGAGAGGTGCGAGACTTGGCAACCTTATTGACAGCATGGCTACTTGCCCTGGGATGGCCCTTTAAGGAGGCTACCCAGCGTGGAGGGAGCTCCACAGGAAAGTGAATACAGGCCCGGCATGACCTTTCCATTCCTTATGTCACTTGGCACTGGTATTGGGGCAGCGGAGGGGAAAGTGTGCCCTTTCAAAGCCCGCTACAGATCCTTCGCCCAATGGAGAGCCCTCCAAGAGACAAGGGGCCTGTGTCATGGAATGGGGAGAGGGAGATTTACATACAGGGGTCTCCTCTGCACCAGAGTCCTAAAGTCTTATGTTATTTTCAGTAATGGAGATAAGTAAGAATTAAGGGACAGATTTTTAAATGACCAAAAGGCACATAATCACCCCCCCCCCTTTCAGGACAGTGAGAACTGTGTGTCTCATGCCCACGTGTGCTTTTTAACATTTCCCCCAAATGTATTTGTATTGCATTTAGTGTACCATCAAACTAAGGAACTTAACTCTGCAAACCTTCACTCCCCTGAACAATGCCTTAATCAGCTGTTCCACTGAAATAATTTGTATAAGTTCTACTCGTGTGAATCCAGTTTGTAAGGTTAAGCCCCGTGTGAATATAGAATAATAGCACTGATTCAGGTCTAAACTATAGTATAGCTGTAGACTCTCAAAGGCTCCACAAGAATGTATTTCTCCAGGGTTAAATATTTCAAGGTCAAGTAAGACAAGACTGAGTTTGACTAACTAAGGGCAAAACCAGAAATGAATGTGCCTTTCCTGAGATTATTCAGTTACCGTCAAGCAGAGCTGACTTCAGGACTTTTTTCAATCTTTCCTGGGACTCAGAGATCTAGATCAATCATGTGTATTTTATACCCTAGACTAGAAGGACATGACACCTCAATGACACAGCCACCGTAATACTGCTGTGTCACTGACTTTCCTTGCATTTCTATTCTGTTTGGAGAGAACTCTATGTTCTCTTCCTCCACTTACCTGACTTTGCTTGCCTGATTCCAGCCAACGTTATTTTTAATGTTTCTATTTATAACATTCTGATAAACAAAATGAATTGTCACCTAAGCTGCCTCTTTGTAAAAATAACTCCCCAAAATATTACAGCACTAAAGATTTCTTATGCTAACCTTTGAAAACCTGGGTTGAATGATAATAAAGCATTAAATAGGGCAAACACTTACGGACATATCATGCCATTAATTTCCCAGCAGAAATCAGTGGGGAGTTTGGTTTAAAACTGACGATACAATATGGCACTCCGTCAGCAATATGCCAACAGCAAGTTAAGTTACAGTGGCTGAGCCATACTTTACTTTATATGGTGTCTTAGAAATAGACCACGAGGCACAATTAATTTCTCTGGACTTTTTGAAACTCACTGAGTAGGATGCTACTGTATGGTATGGTGTGATAAGGTAGCAATGAGAGAAAAGGGCATATGGGCACAAAGGATTTATCTGCCAGAGTCACATATGAATAGACTCAAATGAAAAACTGATCCCAGAAAATGAGATGGAGAGTGTTCTTCTCCTTTCTGGCATTTGAGCACATCCTATCTGCCTTCATTCACATGGATCATTGGCAAGTAATCTCAACAATGGAGTTCAGAAATGGCTGCTGATAATGTCCCTAAGGCTGAAGTCAGATTCTGGAGCTAAACAGTTTGAATGACCATATGTAAATGAACTGTTGCAAGCAGCTATATACAGCTACTCCCTTCTGGTTAGGGTTGTAAACAAAGATCATTTAATCAGAATTGCTTAAAAATATTCAGACGAGGGGGAAATAATGATCTAAATCAGTGGATGACAGCTCTGATTAAAGTGTTTACTAATGGCAAAATGGCTTCTCTGATAATGAAATTGGAATAAGAATGTATAACGCAGAATTTATTTGCTTAATTTCTAGTAGTAAGATCTCGTACTCTCCAGATTATTATTTTTTTTGCTCTGTTGGCTTTGCTCAGCCTTTCAGAAATGTGTCACTAAAGCGGTACTTTGCTGATGTTGATAAAAAGAAACGAGGGTAACTCCCCCCCGCAACAGTTATAGTAAATGAAATGAAAAATCTTTCACACATTTTATTTAGCCAGAAATGAGTTCAAGAAGCATGACTAAAATATTGAACTACTTTGTGCCTTCAAAAGCACCATTAACATTTTTAGCTTGGCATTTTTTGTTTCCTAAAAACAAGTAGTCAAAGCTAGACAGAAATGTCAGGAGATCAATACAAAGTAATTAAGAAGAGTGCTTAATGTCCTTGAGAAGGGCTTGAAGGAAAACTAGCAGGGAAACAAAAAGATCAGCATAACTAAAAAATGGTAACAGTCAGTATTTTCCATTTAAGGAAACAGTAACATATAATTTTTGCCCAAAATTGCAGTTAAAAGTATTTAAATTATTAAAAAGAAGAAATCAAAAGAAATGGATTTGGAGATGAATTACCACCAAAAACCACTTGCTATTTTTCAACTAATAGTTCTTGCTTTCTGTATATCCTTTATTAATCTATTACCTCCATAGAACACTGGGTATTTGTCATCAATTCTCTTTTCTAATTAGGAGACAGAATTTTTTTTCTAATGTGAAGAATGATGACACTAATTCTCCAAAAGAGAAGCTACTTGATAAATCCTGTTCACTCCATCCTTTTATCTACAGGCCTCTAGAGCATTGCATCCACAGTGACTGGGATGATAAGGGTGTGGCTTTCCCTAAAGACAACAAGCCTTAGTTATTCCAGAAGAGATGACTGATTTTGGAGGACCAATTTGACGCACCTTAAGAATCTGATTTTCAGAAAATGCTAAGGACCCATTTTCTGAAATCAGGCCCCTATGACGTATTTTAAGGTAGCACCCAAAGTCACAGCATTGTAATTTACCGTAATTTTCCTAGCTTCAGTGGAATTGCCCCCAATCTGACTTCCAGTAACTTAGATCAGAATTTTGCCTGAAGTCAATAGCGGACACCTTTTATAAATGAGCTAGAACAGGATGCTGTTCATTACCTTCCATCATTCACACATATTCTGTGTGATCAGGCGAAGGGTGGCACATCACAGAAATAAATCAAAGGGGATTATCACTTTGAGATACAGTAGGAAAAAGCAAGTCACAGAGATTTTATCCATGACTTTTTTCTAGGTATGCAGAGTTGTTATAGCTGTGCCAGTCCCAGGATATTACAGACAAGATGGGGGAGGTAATATCTTTTATTGGACCAACTTCTGTTGGTGACAGAGACAAGCTTTCCAACTTACACAGAGCTTTCTGAAAGGAGCAACTAACACCCCCCAAGACAGATTTACATTAGGACTAGCTGCCCACTGATGGCCTATTAAGGAGAATCCACAGTCTCAGTGGGCCCTTCCTGAAGCACAGTGACAAAGGGGATTGCTTAACCCAGTGACTCAGCAGGTGATGTAGAACATGTGATCCCTGACTCCATGTCTGAGACAGTATCTTTCCATGCCCATGGATTTTTGGGGGTATAAATTGGAGTCTGTGACATCACCTCAGGCCTCTCTCCTCCCTCATATACACTGAAGGTAACAAGAAGAAAAGACTTTGAACTGGGGAGATTGGTCCCAGACTGAGCAAAGAATTCAGCCTGTGTATTAAGAACTGTGAACTGCTTACAATGCCTAGTGGGATGAGAAAAACGGCTTGATTCAAATCTTGCTGTCTGATAAAAGTGTAGAATTTATACTGCGATTTTATTTTTATTTCTTATGTAACCAACTTTGACCTCTATGCCTAACATTTAGAATCACTTAAAATCTACCTTTCTGTAGTTAAGAAACTTATTTTAATGTTTTATCCTTACCAGTGAGTTTGTCTAAAGTGCTTGGGGAATCCGCTCAGATTACAAAGGCTGGTGCATGTCCACTATCCTTTGATGAATTAATGAGTTTGCATTGTTCAAAAGAAGGTCTTGTGCAGTATAAAATGGGATATTTCTTGGGTGCTGGGAAGATTGGCTGGTGTCTCCCTCTCTATAAGCAGCGAAGAGTCCTGTGGCGCCTTATAGACTAACAGACGTATTGGAGCATGAGCTTTCGTGGGTGAATACCCACTTCACTGGATGCATGTAGTGGAAATTTCCCAGAGACATCTGCCCCTGGAAATTTCCACTACATGCATCCGACGAAGTGGGTATTCATCCACGAAAGCTCATGCTCCAATATGTCTGTTAGTCTATAAGGTGCCACAGGACTCTTTGCTGCTTTTACAGATCCAGACTAATATGGGCTACCCCTCTGATACTTGGTCCCTATGTATAGTTCATCAGTGGCTTAGAGAGCATTCATGCAACTTAGCTGGGTGTGTCCCTGAGTGATCACAGCACCTGGAGGGGTTTGCTGCTTGTCACTAGCATGGCGTGGTAAGAGTTAGCCCGCGGAGGAAAGTGACAGTGGATCCCACAGTTCCAGGTTGTACCCCAGGGATCTGATCACAAGTGGGTAATCCTGCCCAATAATAAAGGTCCTGAGCTTGCAAGTGTGTGTCCATGTTGTTCTCAGTGCAATAACAAATTCTTCAGTGACTGTGTCCTGTGCATATTCTAGTGCACTTGGCCTTCTCTTTTAGACTGCAAACTCTTTGGTGTGGGGGCCTCCTTCTATCTTGATACAGAACACAGTGTTGGTGATAAACAACTAATAGATAAAATAATTATAGTTGCAAATACAGCACTTTTACCCCCTACAAATGTATTCCACCGTAAGTCTTTATAAACATTTGGGGGGCTATGGAGGGCTATGATTTTAGCACCTCTAGCTCCATATACACAGGTTAAGTTCTAATACCTGAAATTAAAGGGAATCCACTTTTTTTATTTTTCCACCCCCAACAATTTGGCCAATGGGCTTTCTGGATTATTAGTACAACGTTAATTAGGAACATATGAAGAGTTACTACCATGCAATGCAAGGATAAAAAGTGTGGAAAGTAGCTGTGCTAATTCCAGCCAACAAAGATATGAGAATGATGTTCAAGTAGGAAAACCTCTTTCATATTATGTTAAATAGTAAAATGGGTTTCAACACACAAACAGGACAATCTACCTAAAGTTACAACTTGCTGTAATGAGTATGTATTGCATTCAAGTAGTGTCCGCACAAAGAGATACAGACTGAGGTGGAATTTTCAAAGGGTTAGGCACTCAACCCCTTCTGAAATTCAGTTTCTCTAGGCTCCTTTGAAAAAACTAGTTTAAAGCTGCACTATAATGAAAATCTGTGTAGAATCAGGGGACCCTGGCCTGCATATTCAGAAATGAATTGCTATCAGCAATGCTACAGATAAATATTCTGACAGAAATCAAAGGTGAACTTTACCATGGGAAATTTCCAGTCTATGGCCATTTAAAATGGACATTTTCTATAAACTCAGGGCCACATTTGCTGCTACACTCCAGCTGCTTTGTGCTGCTCTTGCAATGCAAAGTCCCCATAAAGCTGGCTTAACTGGCTGGTTAAATTATGTGTTTAGCTTGGTCCTTGCTTTTATATAAATTAAAATGTCACTGCTCAGTTCTACTGCTCTGCTGAGCCACTTCTCCATTTGGCCCCACTTCTCTGACCAACAGTTTAATTCTATTGCTCTGCTAAAACACTCCTTCTCCTTCTGGCCCCTCCCTTCTCATTGACAACTTCATTTCATTGTTCTGCTAAGCCACACCTCCCTTTGGCCCTGCCCCTCTCACTGAGAGCTAAGTTCTAATGCTCTGCACACTCCTTTGTCCCCAAACACCTCTGAGGCAGCTCAGTTCTCTTTGCTCCACTCCCACTTTGTCTCTCAGCCACCTTCCCCTCTGACAGGTAGTTCATTACTGCTGTGCTGGATATCACTCAACCTATTGTTCTTCTCTTGCAGACAGGAAACATGATGCTATTACTTGTCCAAATAACACTTCTATTTGCCCTGGACTTCTGGGTAATAGAGT
The DNA here is from genome assembly GCF_007399415.2 of Gopherus evgoodei. NCBI lineage: Eukaryota > Metazoa > Chordata > Testudines > Testudinidae > Gopherus > Gopherus evgoodei. The sequence continues at coordinate 6,034,145 of NC_044327.1, read as the reverse complement.
TTTCCCAGCCTTAGCTGCTATACTTACATCTTTTGAAAGAAATAAAAACCATTCTCCAGCCACAAACTGCACAAATTAATCCAGATTATGATGCCTGACAAACTTCTTGTATTCATGTATTTCTCCACAGAAGGTCTTCACAGAACAATCCACTTCTTTAGGTATCCATATGTCCTTTGAGATTCCTTCTAAATTAATTTGGGGTGGCCCCTATCTCTCTGCCCCACGAGGATTCAGGTCTTTGATATGTGCAAGTCAATTAATATTCTTCCTTTTCTTTCTTGGGATAATGTCTTTTCTTTGTGCACAATACCAGGAACATATATAAAAATGAAACTAAGGTTATGTCTATACTAGCACTTTTGTTGGTATAACTTATGTCACTCAGGGGTGTGGAAAAAACCCACCCCTATGAGTGACATAAGTTACACTGACAGAAGCACCGGTGTGGACAGCGCTGTATTGATGGGAGACACTCTCCTGCCAACATCGCTACTGCTGCTCATTGAAGGTGGTTTAATTATTTCGACAGGAGAGCTCTCTACCATTGGCACAGAGTGGCTATATGAGCAATCTTACAGTGGCACAGCTGAATCGGTACAGCTGTGAAGATGTAAGACCGCTAGTGTAGACATGGCCGAAGGATTAGGATCTTCCATTGTCTTTCATCTTGCAAAATGTGTACAAAGTAGGTGTTAAATGCAACCATTGGAGTGAGTGAGTGAATGGGGATAATTGCACAAGGTGCAGGGCAGTGGAAAATCAAGCCCTATATGAGTGAAGTGCTCTTTTAAAATTACTTTTTGATAAAATCAAGTGTAACCCCCCCCTATCAAGTCACATATCAAATCTAAAAAGTAGAATATAGATCCCTCGGCCATTTCATAGATTATATTAGGATTGGAAGGGACCTCAGGAGATCCTCTAGTCCAACCCCTTGCTTAAAGCAGAGCCAATCCCCAAATGGCTCCTTCAAGGATTGAACTCACAAGCCTGGGTTTAGTAGGCCAATGCTCAAACCACTGAGCTATCCCTCCCCTCTAAGTCTTTCTTTGATCCTTCCTAAGAAGCATTGTTCTGCCATAAAATCTTACAGCTTATATGAAATAAAGACAGGAGTACTCTATGTACTTGTGTTCTGGAAGGCTAATGAGCCAGGAAAAGGAAAATGCTGTCTCTGTTCCATATACAGGCATTAAGACTACAAGAAGATCTTTAGATCCTTTATGTACTGTATGGCTATTACGTTTTTCCTTTGGAGCATTCAAATTAAAATTTCTGAATGCAAGGTCTATTGTCCACTACATGCAACAGGTATCTTTTATTAAAGTGGAAGACTACACTTCAAGGTGCACGTTTAAAAACACATGATTGCCATTCAAACATACCTAATTACAAAGTCTCTACCTTCACATCCCCCTACTCATGGCTAGGCATCAGTCCCTTTTCTTCTTAGAATCAGTGCACTATATGAAAAAGGTTTGGTCAAGAATTAAGTAGTTGATGCGAACATTGTAGACCTGAGGGCTGTCCTTAACACTGACTGAGCCAGAATATTTTTTTTTCATTAAAATATAATCCCATGGCCTGACTTTTAAAGGTGCTGAACATGTGCTGCTTCCATTGAAGTTGACAGGATTTTCTGATAGCTTTCCGCTGTACAGGTCCAGATAACAGAATTAACATATTTAAGGTTTACGTTTTCAAAGGTGGCCAAAGATTTTGGATGCCACACTTTTTGGTCGCCTCATGTAAGACACTTCAAATAGAGTCCTGTGGCACCTTATAGACTAACAGACGTTTTGGAACAGGAGCTTTCGTGGCCAAATACCCACTTCATTGGATGCATGTAGTGGAAATTTCCAGGAGACGCCTGCCCCTGGAAATTTCCACTACATGCATCTGATGAAGTGGGTATTCACCCACAAAAGCTCCTGCTCCAAAACGTCTGTTAGTCTATAAGGTGCCACAGGACTCTTTGCTGCTTTTATAGATCCAGACTAACACGGCTACCCCTCTGATACCTGATTTTTAAAGGGTGTGTGCTCAGCATTTTCTGAAAATCAGGCCTCTTTAGGTGCTACATGGAGTGGCATCTCCTCAGCTTTATGCTCTCCCTTTGAACTCTGTGGCATTTCAGATGTGCAGGACTCCAGCGGAGGGCCATTTGTGTGAGGAAAGGGAAAGGATATTACAGACATTGCATTCAAGCTGTGATTGTAATCAGAAGTTTCTTCTAATTTTTTAATAGACTCTTCTACAGAACCCTCCTTATGGCTGAATGAGTCTAATTAAGATTAAATCAAATCAGGACTTGAAGTCTGATATTGCAAAAAACACTGTAACAAAAGAGATCTTTGAACAGACTGGAGTCTGATGGGAAACCAACAACTTGCCTGCCACACTTACTACATGTGATTCTGCTAGGGCCTAAGGAGAATGTGACTTGAGAAGGAAAACCAGACTCTCACCCCTTTACAAGGCCAGCTCCAGGCACCAGCCGAGGAAGGAGGTGCCTGGGGCGGCACATTCTAAGGAGCAGCATTCTGACTATTCAGGAGGTGGCAGTTTGGCAGATCTTTGGCCCGTTTTTTGGGGTTTTTTTTGCTTTGGAGGTTCATCAGATGCCTTTTTTTTTTTTTTTGCTTGGAGTGGCAAAAAAGGTAGAGCTGGCCCTGCCAATTTAAAGAGCAGAGACAGATGCAACAACACATTTTTCTCCCTTGCCTCCACATTTTCTCTTTGGAGACATCCTAAGTGCTAAATAAATAAGGAGGAGGAGGAAAGGATATAGAAATTAGGCCTCTTTTCAGTGCAGATAAGCAACTTGTCTAATCACTCATCAAAAATGAAAAGTAAACATCTTTGTCTGTAGTGGCCTCTGATGTATCATATGAAGAAAATATATGTCCAACCCTGCTCCCAACCCTTGGGGAAATCAATGGTAGCATTCCAGGAGCATGGGCAGCAGCATCTTCTGGCTAAGAGGGGGGTATCCTGTCTTGTTCCCTATACACCATCCCCTGGGCCAGCACTCAACACATGAAAAGACCCAAAAGAAAGGACATACAAACATTTTTCTCACAGGAAATTAAAACATGTTGTGAGATTCTTTACCATGGGGTGTGAAAGTCTGGAACCTTAGTCACAGCATTCAGCACTTTGACAATAAAAATGAGGGGGCTGCCAATTTGTGTGGGTAACTTTGGGACTAAAATGAGGGCCCTCCGCAAGGTGCACTTTGGGAAGGCAAGGGCTAGTGGTCAAGATCAATAACAGCAAGAGTAACTGCTTGAGAAGGAGAGGCTTTTAAAACCTCCTACCCTCCAGATGTCAGCTCCAGGAGGATGGGTCAACGGTGAAGGCCTCAGAGAAGCAGTAGCTTCTTCTTTCAGTAGCTTCAGTCAGCTTTGGCTGGGATTTTTAAAGAAGCTTCAAGAGAGTTAGGTGCTCAACTTCAACGGTAGCTAGCTCCCGCAGGCTCCTAATTTTAATTTTATGTAAAATGACTGAAGTCACGGTGCCTGAAATGACATCTTTTCTTCTCCCTAAGATTATAATCAAACTGATTCTGCTGCTGGTGAACATCAGCTATCACTCTGCCTCTCACTGCCTCAGCCTGTCAAGGACAGGCAAGTAACAGCAAAGCATTGAAACACCTGGACAACAGCGTCAGCTAATGGTAGACAGATTATAGGATACAGTATGAACGTGAAAATATGGGCTGGGGTCTTATGAGAGCAATTGAAACAAAATAATTTTGTAGCAACTCTTAGTCACTGTTTGACTTTTTTCCCAGGACAAAGGCTGCGCGCTCTCTCTCTCTCTCTCTCTAAAGAGCAGTTTTTTTGCTACAAAAACAAATGGTAGTGCACCTGAGTGTGAATTCTGTAACTGAACTGTTGTGTCACAAACCTGTACTGGAGATTTAACTGTCCTCTTAATTCTGCTGAATGCCTGAGGCATAGTGTCTCTCCTCCAGCATATGGCAGTGTCTGTATGACGACAGGTTTTGTTGTTGTTGTTACAAGAGCACAGCTACATTCACACATGCATGCACCAATAAATCTTGACAAGGAAGGTAGCATGAGTGCCACAAATCTGCATTGACTGGCATTAACTGCGTATCATCCACACCAGAAGAAAGGACAGATTACTAATTTCATTGAGGCTGCTTCCTATAGCTTTTACTGGCCATCTGCAGATGTACTGAGAGAAGAAACAAATGCTCTGAGTTTGCTGTGCAGTTAACTGCTTGCAAATGAGAAGACTTGTGTGTCCCTGTCTCACCCACCACTCATCTTGCTGTCCCATTATGTTCTACAGCACCTAGCTTGTTTACATCAGAAAATTAGGTCTAATAGATAGAAAACATCCTGCATCTATAATGACCTTCATGTCATGTTTATTTTCCTCTCTTAGTCTCTTTACTTGACTTATCCACATCAGATGTTTTCCATAAAGCTTATTGGCACATCAGAACCCCCAGTTTGATCTGACAAATCTATTAAAAACCACGAGCAAGAACAGCTTGGTATTAAGTGAAAAGAAATCTCCTCTTTTCCGATTCTCCAGCATACACAGAATGGGCCGATTTTAATAGGAGTTACACTAGGGGTAAGCTTGGCCCAAGGGTCTTAAAATCAACAATTTTAAAAATCTGAGGGCAAGATTTGCAAATCTATGTGCCTAAAGTCAGGTTTCTAAATCCATAATAAAGCATCTACATAAAGGTGGCCTCATTTACAACATGTGAACAGCTGCCATTCACATTAGGTTCCATGGGAGCTGCAGGCCTTTTTATTTAGATATCTCCATAAGGAGTTAGGTGCTTGACTTTAGTTTTAAAATTCTGGCCAAAATTGTTTGCAAATGAAAATGTAAATATGTCCTTCCACTGCCCTGCTAAATTTATCATCAGCTAACGGGCACAAATCTGCTCCTTTTGTCTCTATGGGCCAGGACATACGCTTCTAGAGAGAATCAGAAAAGATTCCTGCAGAGAAGATTTGCATAACGATATGAGAGAACAATAACTGAAAGTGCAGCTGTTCTTGGAGCAGTGAGTGTGAAACTGCTGTTGTGGGGGTCTACAGTTATTATCTCTCAGTTAAGCCCAAATCAAATCTGATTGGTTTACAAGATATTTGTCTAACTGACAGTCCTTCAAACTCACATTTAGAGTCTGAGGCCTTGTCTACACTACAAATGTTTTGCAGATACAGCTATCCTGGGAGAATCCCAAGTCAGCTTATGTCGACAGGAGTTGGCATAGTAACACTACCTCCCTGAACAACATTAGCTAAGTTGACAGAAGCACTCTTCTGTTGGCGTAGTTGCATCTATAATGCGGGTTCTGCTGGCATAGCTACATCACTAGGGGTTGTGATTTTCTCACACCCCTGACCGACACAGCTGTACCAACAAAATGTTATAGCGTAGGTCTAGGCTGAAAGTCAAGGTAGGTTCACCACTATTAATTCAAGTCCTGCAATCTGGCTTTAGTTAACAATTCTGTTCATGCATCAGCCAAAATCCAGTTCACTCTTCCATAGCTGTGTTGGCTCCTTAGCATTAACAAGGGGTAAAAGCAACAAAATCTTATGTTAATCATCAGAGTGAACCGACGTGGCTGAAAACACATAGGAAGACACATCTGAGTAAGACTGCCACTTTGCAGAGCAGAATCACGTTAAGTGACTTTGGGATTTGCCTCTTGGAAATGTGGTTCTTCTCTGAGATGTGATTCTGTAAAAATTTGCTTTCTGGCAGTCCCTCTAGGGTCTCAGCGACTTCCATCTCATCTTTGTTCTGTTTACAAGTGAAGGGACAGTTTGTCTGATCGCCAACCCTACTATAACATGCTTCTCTCCGTTGTCCTGCTTTGTAAGTCGGTCGCTAAATGTTGCCCCAACTGTAATTTTAAGATGGCCGGTATGGCCATTCCCCAGTACATTAACACATTGTAACAGTCTAGACTGAAGGTGGCAGAAGCCTGCATCATTGTAGCACATCTTCATCTGCCACAAAAGGATGCAGAATCCTGGACAGCTGTAGGTGGAAAAAGGCAATCTTACCCCTTGATGCTCTAAGACTCCCAGGCTGCATAACACCTTGATAATTCAGGGGGAAGATGCAGTCAGTAGATCCTCAGTTATATGTATTTTCTTCTGCCCACCGTTATCATCTCTGCTTTCCCTGGATCGAGCCAGACCAGTCTGCTTTCTAGCTACGTCTCTATTTTGGCCGGGTATTATATGACGATATGTCCAGATTCTGCCACCCGTAGTCATGATGCATAATGCCCTTATTCACCAAGTAACTCCAGTGGAAAAAATTCAGGACTTTTTAGTGCATCACTTTGCAAACTTAACACGCTTGTAACAATCTTTTTGCAGGGAAGTTCTTTCGATCTAATGTGCTACACCTGAATACTGTCTAACGGAGCCGGTTCCCTATTCTCCTAATTCCTTTGCCTCATGAAGACCAATGGCTGCCCTTCCATCCTGTTCATGAAAAATATGTAATAATTTTATTTCATCAGATCCATGTACAAGTATAGTTTGATCTTGCAGAACATTTCTAGGAACACAGGACTCGCCATCCTGGATCAGACCAAAGGACCATCTCACCCAACATCCTGTCTCTGACAGTGGTCAGCACCAGCTGTTACAGAGGAAGGTATAAAAACCCCACCGTAGGAAGATGTGGGATAATCTGCCTCATACATTAGGTCTCATCTTGATCTAACAGTCAGATATCAGCTTAAGTCCTGAAGCATGAAGTTTAATATCCCTTCCAATATTTCTGTTGTTATTAGTTATGATAACTCTGTATGTTATTGTCATCCATTTAAATGTCCAATCTCTTTTTGAATCTTGTTAAATTCTTGGTCTCAATAACTTCCTGTGGCAAAGAGTTCCACAGTCTAATTATGTATGGTTGGAAAAAGTATTTCTTTGCGTTGGCTTTGAATTTCCCACCTTTTAATTTCATTGAATGACCCCTTGTTCTTGTGTTAAGAGGCAGAGGCTCCTGACCTACCTATTTAGAACATTCATGATTTTATAGAATTTTATCATGTCCATTTGTATTTGTATCCTTTCTAAGGTAACAATCCCAATCTTTTCAATCTCTCTTCATATGAGAGTTTTTCCAGCCCTTGATCATTTTTTCATTTGTCCCTGAATTCCTTCCAGTCCTACAATATCTTTTTTGAGATGAGGTGACCAGTACTGAGTGCAGCATTCCAGAGGAGACCTCACCAGTCATTTATATAAATGAACTGTAATATTTTCCATATTATTCACCATCCCCATTCTTTATGCATCTGAACCTCTAGTTTGCATTTTTGACCACAGATATACATTGAGCAGAAGTCTTCACTGAGTTGTCTACAATGATATGCAGGTTCTTTTCTTGAGCTTTCTCAATGTGACTAAAGAACCACACTCTCCAGTGAGAACAAACAACTATTTTTGCTTTCCTAGTGACAATTCCTGACAGGACAAATGATGTTTTTTTAAAAAGTCACATCTATCCTGTAGGGGGAGCAGAAGAGCACCATACCATTGGCAGCTCCTGGAGCCATACTGCATGTGAAGAAGACATAGAAAGAATTCAAAACTCCAGGGTCACTAGGGGAAGCGCACACCACAATGGCAACTGCTACACTGGCCTTAGTCTGCCTGTCGATGAGCCATGTCTTCTTTGGGTTTTCCAACTGGCAAGCCCTATAACTTCCAGCTCCCTGGGATGCTGCCTGCCTGCTGGTGTGTGTTGGAGGTGGGGATGGGGGGGAAGAGAAGGGAAGGGCTCTCTAGACTCTTCTTTACTTGTATTATGGTAGTGCTGGTAGGACCCAATTCAGATCAGGAACCCACTGTACAAACACATAGTCAGAGTCTGTGCCTACCCTAAAGAGCTTATGATCAAAATAGACAGAGACAGACAGACAAAGGGTGCGAGGGGTCACATAGGTCACATAGGCCTAAGGTCACATAGCAGATTAGTGGCAATTACTCTGTCTTATGCTTCTGTTTATGGGGAGCTAGACGTTGGCCCTATCTAAAATAGAAACCGTTGAGGTTATTAGACCGTTCGCTGTATCAAACCAACAAACCAAATAACAAGAAATGAAACCACGAAAAACTTTGTGATCCATTTCCCTTTGTCAAGCCCCTTCTCTATTGCCCCCGTTATTTTTTTGCACTGTTTATGACTCTCCAGTTGGTTAATATGAAGCACGAGAAGCAAATGTATGCAGATATATTCACTCAAGAGACAATGATACTTTGACTGACCCAGTTTTAACCAAAGTTTAACTTTCACCAAGGAAAGAAAAAATGCTTTTGATCCAAACATTTCAAGAGTAAAACAGGAGAAAACCAAAGATGAAAGCCATCTAGTCACCCTGGAAAGAAACAACATAGTTGAGAGTATCTTTTTTAAGGGGTAGGGGGTGGGAAGGAACTCCACTTTCAGCCCCGTCTTCAAGTATTAAGAGTATTTAGTATCAGGAGTCTTAAATCCTACAGCTGTTCCAAAATATAAATATTGGCAGCTCTTTTCCCTATCACTTTCTTATCGGCAGGTATCTGGTGTAAGAAGGGCTACGGGACAAAGACATATTGCACATGCTTTAGTGAACTTCCTAACTGGCATGACAATTTCCCAGTAGTCCATCCCATGTTGTTGATTCACACGTGACAGTAAATGAAGAAGAGACTCTCCATTTTCCGCATCGATTTTTCTGATTTATTTTCAATGTCATGCCTCATTTCAGGATGAAAAGTTTCCAGTATCCCACATCATTCTCTCTCTGAGTTTGTCTGCCAATTGTTTTGCCATTCAGTAGCAACTGCAGATAGCACGATAGGCTGAGAATGTGGGAATGGCAGGCAGAGAAGGTTAGTTCAGATTCAAGGGGTGGGAAGATTAAATAAAAGGCCTTTACAAAACAAACAGGTAGATTTTCTAAAGATCTCTGGACCAGATTTTTAAGTATTCAGCATCTACAACTGGGTGCAGGTTTTCAAAAGAGCTCAGCTCCCATTTATGTACCTAAATAAGAGCCAGCGTTTATAAAGTGTTTGGCACATACTAGCTCCTAGTGCGCTTAGGGCCAGATCTGCAGAAGAGCCCAGCACCCAACATGCTGAATTCTTTTGAAAACCTGGTCAGTTGTTTCAGCATCTAAATATGCGCTGAGCTCTTTGGAGGCTTGGGCTTAGACTGAAAGTGCTAAGCATGTTTCAAACATGCTTGCTGGGCCGAGCCTTGAATGAAAGGTTGGAGATTTGTTCATTGTCAGGGGGCTTGAGTGGTATTTCAGGCAGCCAAAGCATATTGCTTCGAATATCGGGGGTTATAACTATGGTTATGTCTACACTACAGAATAACCTTTAGAAAGTAAGTGACTAGCATGTCTGATTTGGTTGGCAGGAAAAATATTAGAGCTTGAAGAATAAAAAGGTATACTGATAACTCGGCCCTCCCTTCCATTACATTCAATCACAGTTACCAGCTGATCCTTACATTTTCTTCAGTTCATCCTGCTAATTAATCATTTCTGTAATTCACAATAATTTAATCTCTACACATTTGGCCTAATTCTACAATAGGTCAGGCTCTTCAGATTATGTCATTAATGATGACTCTTGCATAATATCATAGAACACAAGGGTTGGAAGGGACCTCAGGAGATCATCCAATCCAACCCCCAATTTTTGCTCCAGATCCCTAAATGGTCCCCTCAAGGACTGAATTTACAACACTGGTTTAACAGGCCAATGCTCAAACCACTGAGCTATCCCTCATCCACCTGTTTGATCTCTATACACTGATGACTCAAATCTACCCTCCTCATTGGTCCGGCCTCTTCTGGGCTTTCTGGTATGTCTGAATTTTCATGTGCTCTTCTAGGTCTTCATCCCTCACCTTAAGTCCATCATCCCATTACTGTGATCTTAACTGACTGTCCATCCATGCTGTGAACACCCTACCTTCTCTGTCTACAGAGGAAGTAGCGTAAAAAAACTGATAGCTCGACCTGGGGTGCTGGACCAATTTGTATAGTGGGGGTGCTGAGAGCCCTTGAACCAAACTGTAAACTTTGTATATAATGGAAACCACTTCACACCAGGGGTGCTGCAGCACCCCTAGTCCCAGCACCTATGACTTCAACACAAATACCCCAGGCTTTTGTGGATGTCTTCAGAAACAGACCACAGGTTTTGAGAGGGTGCAAACTCCTGTCTGCTTAGTAGGCAGGATGCACAATTGCCATTGCTCTTATCCGGGAAGGATAATCCCATGGAAACACCTTGCATTGAGAACTGCAGGCTATTTTGGCCCTTCTCCATATTGCGCATGGAAAGAATGGTTTGGTCCAGCAAACAGAAAGTTATAAAGGTTCTTAATACTGCCTTGTTCAGCCTTCAGATACATGTTGATAGATCCCACTCAAGTCACCAGAACTGTGTGAACATTTGAGGACAGAAATGAGCCCTGAGAGAATTTCTCTGTGAGAGGGGATGGCCTAACGCTAATATTGTTGCTAATAATTTCAGATACACCAAAACTTGATTTTTCACCAAGGTGATTGTTTTACTCTTGAATCCACATTTACTTAGGAATACAGGAACTGACAGACTGGATCAGACCCAAGATCCATCTAGACCTGTATCCTGTCTTCTGCAGTGGGCCAACAGCAGATGCTTCAGAGGAAGGTGTAGGAAACTCTGTTAATGCCCCCAGAGAAATTTTCTTTCTAGAGTTTGATTTATGCCCTGACGCTTGAGAGTTTATATTTCTTCCAAAACCTCTCATTTATTGTTAAGTCTTAACTATTATAACTCCTCTGGATATTGTTGCTGTCCATGTAATATCTAATCCTTTACTGAATTCTCCTAAACTAAACTATTGACTTCAATAATATCCTTTGGCAGGGAGTTCTATTAGCTAATTGTGCATTGTGTGAAACAGTATTTCCATTTATTAGGAATTTTTAGGGGGCAGGGAGTGTCTTAATATAAATCCTTTTGCTATTTTAGCTCCTCTCCAATTTTCCTGTTTTCAGCACTACACAGATCTCCAACTCAGAACTGTCGCAGAAGGCATAGGCCTATATTTTAAGCATAATGGGTGCCAACAATTCAAATGCTTTTAAATGGGGATAAAATGTTGCCTAATGGTTCATTTCTAAAGTACCTGTGAAATTTCAACTTTTGAATGCAGGGAAAAATTGAGTGCAAAAGTAGATTTCTGGGCTTTCATCTCAGCTTGGAACAGAATCTGGGCTGCTTATTATTCTGGGTCTGTTTGAAAACATGCTTGTTACAGATGCCTTAACCCAATCATTTGTTTCATTTGTTTAAATCATTTATTCATTGTTCTGTAAGGGACCTGCGATCCTCAGGGCCAGATTCATTAGAGCTGGCACCGACAGGTGTGAAAAACACCTTTAGATGCCAGTCTTCCCCCTTGTGCTCCAGGGGAATTTGTTCCAAGAGAAGACAGATGGCGATGCCAGCACTACCTATTTGGGGGGATTTTTTGATAGGCAAAGCATTGTTAAATTAAGAGCAGAGCTTTACATGAACCCACCAGGGAAAGGCTGAACTACCAATCCCTCGTTGCCTTTTCCAGATGCCTACTTTTTACATGGCGCTGGCCCTCTTATCCCACAGAGAAAAGGGGAAGTTGAAATCATCTCTTCTATTGCAACCTCCCACCATGCAGACTGAAAGTCAAGCAGACAGGTTACTGCTGGCCAACGCCAGCATAATCTCAGGCTTCTGGACTGCTTCAACCAAGTTCTAACCAGGAAAAAATAAACCCAAAGCTTGTAATACAAAATAATCTGGGGGAACTGGAAGAAATGGTACAGGGCAGGGTGCAATCCCCCCTCCAAAAAATCAAACCAGCTTCCAGAATATTATGAGAGGTGGCGGGAATAAGTTTACAAAAATGTGAACCACAACATGGACATGTTTCTGACTGTTGGTTAAACAGAAATCAGAGTTTCCCTTCACACCTTTTGTAGCAGGCATTTCCAAAATATGACTTAAAATTGCAATATTGTCTTACACCTAACAACTACTTTGCTCCCTTTTCCAATAACTGGATGTGTGCCAAAGATTGTATTTCATAAGAGGTTGTCTTCTTTATCTTCTAGGAAAACAGATTTGATTCTTGCACCCACATTAATCACTAACCAAAAGCAAGCTGTTTAGCTAATCAGAATCTGGGGTCTTACAACTGCTCTAATTTAATGATTCAATTTCTCAGCCATCATGGGCATACAGGGCCCTTCAATCACTGTCACCTACTGAACTGGAGGAAGTGAAAATGTTTCATTTTTAATGACTACTTAATTAAAGGCAGAGTAGCAATGGCATGGCAGTTCCATTCATGCGCAGTCTCTTCAGTCAGGGGCCTAGGAGTACCTTGGTACAGAGAGATCTCACAAATCTGAGTGACTGGGCACCAAATAGCAGATGACATTCAACACCGATCAGCGCAAAGGAATGCACATTGGAAAACATCATCCCAACAATACACGACAATAATGGGGTCTAAATTAGCTATTGCTACCTAAGAGGGAGATCTTGGAATGCCAGCAGACAGCGATGACTGAAAACTTCTGCACAACATGCAGCGGCGGTCAAAAAGGCTCACAATACGTTAGGAACCATCAGGAAAAGGATAGAAAATAAGACAGAAAATATCATCATGCCAGTGTATATATCTGTGGTGTGCCCACACCTTGAATATTGCCTCCAGTTCTGGTTGTTCCATCTCAGAAAAGATATAGTGGAACTGGAAAAGGTTCAGAGAAGGGCAATAAAGAGGATGAAGAGTATGGAACAGCTTCTATACGAGGAGAGAGAGAATAAGAAGATTAGGGCTGTTCAGATTAGGAAAGAGATATTACCTCACCAACCTTGTATCCCTGTATAGTAAAGTATTATTTACCCTTTCACACTACACAAAACCCAGGGTCACCTGATGTTTAATACAAACAAGATGAATTTTTCACACAATGAACAGCTCACTACCATAAGATGTTATGAAGGAAAAAAAGTATAATTGGATTAAAAAACGTATCAGTCCATCAATGGCTATTAGCCAAGATGGTCAGGGATGCAACCCCATGGTCAGGGTGACCCTAAAGCTTTGACTATCCGAAGCCAGGAGTGGAAGACGGGAGTAGGTCACTCCATAACTGCCTTGTTTTGTACATTCCCCCTGAAACTCTGATATGTGACACAGTTGGAGACAGGATACTGAGCATGATGGACTGTGGACCTGATCCTATATGGCAGCTCATATGTTTGAAAGAGAGAAGCTCACTGAAATAAACAGGAGATTGCTGGAATATGCATCTAAGACCATGAACCTTATCTTGAGATGACTGAGAGAATCCTTAGGGTACTGAGTAATGTTGGCTCCCGCTGCCTCCAGGGGGTTACCAACACCACCACCTCACCGGATCGAGTTCCTAGAGAAGGACTAGAATACCCGGGCAGACTTTAAAACACATTGCACTTAAATAGAACACACTGAACTTTACTTTTGCCATCACAGTTTTCCTTAGCATTTGTTGCTAGACCTTAAGTATCATTGCAGTTCCCATCCATTCAGCTGAACTGACCCCCAGTTAATGCTGAACTTCTGATATCCCACTCACTTCCATGGCAACAGTCTCCGATAGCATAAACAGGTCTATGACTTTGCTACAAGATCGAACAAAAGATCTGCATGAATTTCTCAAAGACCGGGTGTTACTAAGCAGTAAAAATAAAACCAGTGCAAACAAATGTAAGTGGAGAAGGTGTGACAAAGAAAGCTCCTGTTCAGATCCTTAATCATATTTAATGACCGCCAGGATACTACAGACAAACTATAAGAAAGGCAAATTGACTTTTTTGTGACTCTTCTTTTTTCAGATGCATTCCTGCATGAAATTCCTGTTCTCCCTTTAGCAGAGAACAAATTGAATCCATACATTCCCCCTTAAAAAGCCTATCAAGCTCAGTGTACTCTAGTGTCTTAATGTTTACTTGATGTAGTATATTTCGTTCTTCATTTGTTTAGAGGAAGACCTTGGTTCTCAGAAGGAACATCTTACTTCATACACTGCAGTCTAGCTTTCTTTAGCCAAGGAATGTCACCTCCCCAAGCCCCAATCCTGTAAGCAACTCTAGGTGAGTTGGTTCCAGTATGTGAACAGAGCCTCATTGACTGCACCTGTGGAAAGTCGCTTACAGGATGAAGGCCTTAAATTAGTCACTGAGATCACTGAAGAAAAATTGGAGGCATTCCCCCGTCCCAATGCAGGCTGAGTGAGATGTCTCAATAATGTTCCCAGTCCCTACAAGCCTAAAGAACAAGAAACAAAAAGATAGCAAAGCATCCCTTAATCACAACCAACCTCTCAAACATCTCCTCGCTGCATCAGAAACTATAAGTTAAGAGACGAAACACTAATCATTCCTCTGCTGCGACCAGCCATATTGAAAACACTTGCATTTTAGTGCATCTCTCAACCTAAAATACATACAAAGGATCTCCTGTATGGAGAATTAAAGGCCACTGATCAACCAGTGCTCAGGTCCAAGGATGTTTGCAAGAGGGACTAGAATACTTCCAGTGCTGACACCGCAAGCTGGGAAGATGCGGCTATCAACAGCTCACAGTGGAGAGCTGTGCTGCACCAAAGAGGCTGAAGAGAGGGGATGAGTGAGATGGGAAAGCGAAGCAGGAGAAGAAGAAAGCACAGCCAGCCTCAAGGGCTAACAGTGGGTCAGCTTCATTGTCTGGCCCCACACCTCATGCCTGCATCATCTGTGGCAATGACTGTTGCTCTGACTGGACTTTTTAGCCACTTGCGCTGCTACAGCATGACACACAGTAACAGAACGGTTTTGGTGCTTACATCATCATCTTTCAAGATGGATGCCTGCCATATTAACATTGTGTGTACACACACACACACAAACACAGGAATTTTTCTGCACTGAACTTTGGCCCCAAATTAATTACAAACACTGTCCTCAGTGATCTCAATTCTTATCATCTTTCCCATGTTACAGCTCTTTTTTTTTTTTTGAATTCCATATAAAAAATGCAGTTACACTTGGAGGGGAAAAAAGTGCTTTCCTGATGTGCTTCATTGTTTACAATTACTGTTGACTTTACTGCACCAATGCTGAACAGATTGTCTTGCACACAAAGGAACCATTTTCAGCACTAAAGAGATTGCTTTTGGCGAATCACCGAACAAAGGAAGTATGCAGATGCTATTCCATAATGGAAAAATATTGCAAACTATTTATCAGAGCAATAGCCTGTATTACTTTGCAAGGGACATCCCCATACTTGATAATAGTGGGGCTTCAATCTCCATTGTCTGGGAGATTACTGGTCAGATGAAGTGAGTGTATGAAGATATAAAGTAGGCAACTTGTAAATTATTCTTGGCCAATCCAATCATTTTTTTGTCTCTGAGAGCAGGTCTACACTCCGGGGCTAAGTCCACATAAGTTATGCAACTCCAGCTACGTGAATAATGTAGCTGGAGTTGAAGTACCGTAGGTCGACTTACTGTGGTGTCTACACCATGCTGGGTCGATGGGAGAAACTCTCCCATTGACTTACCTTATGCTTCTTGTTCCGGTGGAGTACCGGAGTCAACGGGAGAGCGATCAGCGATCGATTTAGCGGGTCTAGTGAACCCATGGTAGATCAATCGCCGCGCGTCGATCCCCCAGTAAGTGGAGACAAGCCCTGAGAGACAGATCACGTCAACAAAAATTCTGTAAGATTAGCTGAGTTGGAGACTGCATATTCAGCCCTTGTAGGAGGGGAAGGCAGGAGTGGCTTGCATCACTCAACCATTACCATCGGGAGATTCAGAAATGGCACTGGCACACATTCTGAGGGAATTCTAATCAGAGGTTCTTCACTGTACTATTGGTGGCTGACATGCAGGGGAGTAGGAGATGAGATGGGTGGGTTCCATGAACTAAGTGACAGTTATAGAGGGCACCGTCCTCACTGCAAGGAAAACACCCAGATAAAAATGGGTACTAAGAGGAAGAGGTTACATATGGTTACATTTTCTAAAGCGTTGGCTCTCAAAGTATGGTGCATGGGTACTCACAGTGGGTGGCCTGTCACACGACATTGGCTCTTCCTGCTTATTATCAGCTGTGAGACTGCATTAAAGGACAACTCAAAATACATTACACACTTCCCTAATATGACTGTTCTATGGGCATGCCTGCACTGAATCACGGTTCTTTAGACATACCCAAACTAGTGTGAATATGGCTAGCTACTGGAGAAGTGAAGCTATGGCAGCGTGGGCTGGAAAGCCCATGTGACTCTGGGTAATTACTCGAATGGTTAGCCTGTGCTGAAGCTCTCCCTGCTCTGGCTTCACTGCTCCAGTAAACGAGCTGGCTAGATTATAGCCAGCTCAGGTATGTCCGCATGAGCCGTAGCCACACCCCGTGATTGCTGTGTAGACATATCCTATGTGAACAACTGCTGTGGACGCTATGGGGAGGGGATGGGAGATGATAGATGTAGAGGATGTCACACAGCAGTCTTGTCTCAAGATGACAAAAGCATGAATGAAAGTAGCAATATCTGCAGAGAAGCTGAAGACCAGCTGGCCAGATGTAGATGAAGAAATGCCTGTTTGGCTATTGTTACTATTCGGTTAGTCACACATGGCAGACACACTCTCTGAACGAGGGGTCAGCTATCATCCTTGTCCACTCTTTTGAGTACTTCCCCTCGACCCATTAACAGCTCTTTGATCTTGTCAGAATTAATCCTGAGCCAGCTTGTCCTCATCCACTGACTTCACGAAAGGATCTAGATGGGTCTGAAGGGATAGCAAAGTGGGTCTGAGTGTCACGAGCATACATCCTCTGCACCCCTTGTTTTCCCATGGCTCCTGCACCCCTTCAGTCAATGGACGCTTTGGTATTGACTTCAGTAGTACACACTCAGGACCTCTATAGAGTCTGAGCTCTTTCAACAGGGACCACCACCCATTACTGAATGTCTGGAAAGAGGTTGGCACATCATAGTGCACTACAGCAAAAAAAAAAATCTGCCTCCCACTGAGCCTTAACTATTACCGCATGCTCCCATCAGCTGTTCTGACAACTGTATTTCTGACAACTGTTAACATGAACAACCCTCCCAGAAATCTCCATTTGCAAATAAAGCAGGCAATGACTGTTTATACAGGGCCAAAAGTGTGTTACGTGCTTCACAAAACAAGAGACACCATGCCCCCGGAGCTTATATTACCCTTGTAGGCTTGACTTAGGGAAGGAGACCAGCAAACTGGGCAGCAAGACATATATATACATAAAATATGATGGAGGCTAATTTAACTACGAGTCAGGAAAAAGATATTGGAGTCATCGTGGATAGTTCTCTGAAGATGTCCACGCAGTGTGCAGAGGCAGTCAAAAAAGCAAACAGGATGTTAGGAATCATTTAAAAGGGGATAGAGAATAAGACTGAGAATATATTATTGCCCTTATATAAATCCATGGTACGCCCACATCTTGAATACTGTGTACAGATGTGGTCTCCGCATCTCAAAAAAGATATACTGGCACCAGAAAAGGTTCAGAAAAGGGAAACAAAAATGATTAGGGGGTTGGAGAGGGTCCCATATGAGGAAAGATTAAAGAGGCTAGGACTCTTCAGCTTGGAAAAGAGGAGACTAATGGGGGATACGATAGAGGTATATAAAATGATGAGTGATGTGGAAAAAGTGGATAAGGAAAAGTTATTTACTTATTCCCATAATACAAGAACTATGGGTCACCAAATGAAATTAATAGGCAGCAGGTTTAAAACAAATACAAGGAAGTTCTTCTTCACGCAGCACACAGTCAACTTGTGGAACTCCTTGCCTGAGGAGGCTAGGACTATAACAGCATTTAAAAGAGAACTGGATAAATTCATGGTGGTTAAGTCCATAAATGGCTATTAGCCAGGATGGGTAAGGAATGGTGTCCCTAGCCTCTGTTTGTCAGAGGATGGAGATGGATAGCAGGAGAGAGATCACTTGATCATTGCCTGTTAGCTTCACTCCCTCTGGAGCACCTGGCATTGGCCACTGTCGGTAGACAGATAATGGGCTAGATGGACCTTTGGTCTGACTCGGTATGGCCATTCTTATGTTCTTATCTGTGTGAAGGGAGACACCCTAAGAAATGTATCAGAGGGGTAGCCATGTTAGTCTGGATCTGTAAAAGCAGTAAAGAATCCTGTGGCACTTTATAGAATGGCAATATACAAAAACCTGTAGGAGAACACTTCAACCTCCCTGGCCACACTATAGCAGACCTTAAGGTGGCCATCCTGCAGCAAAAAAACTTCAGGACCAGACTTCAAAGAGAAACTGCTGAGCTTCAGTTCATCTGCAAATTTGACACCATCAGCTCAGGATTAAACAAAGACTGTGAATGGCTTGCCAACTACAAAACCAGTTTCTCCTCCCTTGGTTTTCACACCTCAACTGCTAGAACAGGGCCTCATCCTCCCTGATTGAACTAACCTCATTATCTCTAGCTTGCGTGCATATATATATACCTGCCCCTGGAAATTTCCACTACATGCATCTGATGAAGTGGGTATTCACCCATGAAAGCTCATGCTCCAAAATGTCTATTAGTCTATAAGGTGCCACAGGATTCTTTGCTACCCTAAGAAATGAGATCAGTGGTGAGGTTGAGACAGAGTTGTGCCATGCCTTGAAGGCAAAATGAGAAGTTTAAGTTCTCGCTTTAACCTAGTAAGAGTTTATTGACATTCCTTACAATTATTTAAGCAGGCATGTAGAGGAAACCTACTTCTTCAGGGGCATGCAAGGTAACCATCTTTGTGCTGCCTGGCACTGGCACTAGATGGAGCCCATGGAAGGATGGAAAGTCTTCTGGGATAAACCAGGAAATGCCTGCTGTTCAATTAAAAGAGGTGGGGGTTGGGCAAGGATTTATGTCTGCTTGTGGCCGCACGCTTACAAAGGTCAGAGGGGATCAGCCACCTTCCTTGTTCTTCTCCTTACACCTGTAACAAGTTAAAATTTTGCTGAAGTTGGAGGCAGGCCCTTTTTACTACCTGTCACACAAGTAAAAATCCTAGAGAATGTACAATGCTGGGAGAAAGAATAGTAAGATGCTGTTCAGTTTGTAAACAGGTCTCTATTAATGTGAAACAGCATTACTGAAGGGTTGTAATTACATGAAAATAAACCACAAAGTCAGGAGTCTACAATGTAGGTTTATTTTCATGTAATTACAACAAACCTAAATGTCCAGCACTGGTTTCCCTGGCCCACCTTAACTTGGACATGTTGCCGTGAGAATCTTCCACTTACTGGTAGGGAAGCCCCACTAGCTGCAACAAAAGGACTCTTTTTGCCTGTTGTGTTTATGAATTATAATCTTATAGTCACTGAACTCACCTGCTGCCATCCTTCTGCTCTAGATTAGACACAGGAGATGTTGCTGGCCCAGCTCACATATAGGGTGCTGGAGTCTGCAGCCTATATGGTCAGCATGGATGTGGAAGAAGTTTGTCTCTGGCTAAGGTCTGCAGTGTATGGTCTCTAACCAATGTTGGGAGGATGAGTGTGATAAAGCAGTGCAGAGTGGTTTATCCAGACCATAGGAAGGTGCTCAAAAAGGCAGTGTTCTATGTGGGCCACCTGGGGAATGCTGTGTGCAAGATTCAGAATGTGCAAGATTCAGGTGAAGGTCTGTGGTCAGAGGTTTAGGTTGTTTCACCTACCAACGATCCTCCTCCTAGTTTTCTGACTCTTCAGAAGTTTCCTGTTTAACCTAAGCCTACAATTTCCTGACCATTTAAAAAGACTGCCATATCTGTGGTCCTACATCCTCTCCATCCCCCTCTCTCGTAGGGGCAGTGAGCACTGTTAGTGGCAACCATCAGGAAAGTCTTTCTACCCCGGGGAACATGGGGACAGAGGTACAAGTAGGAGGAGAGGTTTCTTTTACTTACACACACACACACCCCTCTACCTTTTGCCCCAGAGCTGGGCAAAACCCACTGTGTGTGTATTGATAGAAATACTGAGAAATGGCTACGGAGCAGCTAAACATTTTGCCTAGGCAAAGAGGACTTATTTACTCCATACTGTGGTTTCTTGTGGAGCTCAGAAACAATGACAGGCAGAGGATTCAACTCCAGCCCCACTCCAGTGGATATTACAGGATCTGACTGTGATGGTGGCCCTCTTTAGCCTGGGAAAGGTTGGGCACTCTGCATGCTCCCTGTCCAAGGTTAGCCTGGGAGGTTATTTCTGGCCCTGCAGATCATATAAAACCCAAAAGCCCGATGAGAATAGCTGCGACTGGACAGTTTTATAATACATTTCTAAATGCTGTAGGACCACAGAGGCTCTTAGACTTTTCTCATTCTGCAGACTTTACATGGCCCTGTGGCTATACAGAGCTAGTGGGGCTCTCTTTTCCCGCACAGTTTATCAACTCTACTTTAGTCCCAGACCAGGAAGCCTGTGGAGTTTAGATGGATTATACATTGTGCCTTAGGATGCTGCAGTGTTGGATAGGACAATAGAATAAACCACATTCAGAGTTTCTAGTTCAAGTTGGTTGGGAGTTAACTGTAGGATACTAAATAAATAAACAACACAAAACAACTTCAAACTACAAACTAAAATAATAATTGAGGAACTTATACAAAAGTGAAAACTTCTGGTTTTTATATTTGGTTAGTTCCCCCGCCCAGTTACCTGCTTACTTTTTAAACCAATTATTCTCCAGCAGAGGACTAGACATGAATCATAGATTGATTTAGTTTTAGTGGGGTGGAGGATTATAATCAAGTTTATAATGGAAAGCTAGTTACAGCCTTAACTATGGAAGACTCCTGACTCTTCCTAAGTGTGCTCCTGAAAGAGCAAAGCCTCAATTTCATTGTCTGCGGTCAGAAATACTGCATGCATCTCATGAACAGATTCTGAAGCCGTCTCAGAGGGAAAAAAGAATCAGTTGCAAGAGAGCAGTGTTTAAACTGACTTTTAGCATTGCTGGCATTACTGAAATGCCGACCTCTTTAAGGACTTAGACATTTCTCATGTATTAAAACAGTATAACACCATACCCAAGGTCTCTGCAGTCAGGAGATGTATGTCACTGAAAAGGAACTTCTGCAGGAAGATTCAGGTTAAGGGGAAGATGCAGAAAATGGGATTTTTGAGGAGCTATAATATTTTGATCAGAAAGAAAATATAATTTTTTATCACTAATTGTTATTCAGGAATTTGACTTTTTGTTTAGCACTGTACCAGGCACAAAGAAAAACATGATCTTTGACCCCAGAAGTTTACAACCTATGGGCCTGATTCCGCCTCCTTTACTCAAATTACATAGGACCATACCACATATGGAGCCCCATTTATAGTCAAGGTGTGTCACGTGGGAATACTGCTAAGGGACCCAACTATATTTTCTACCCTTAGTCACCTGAAATGCAACAGAGGTACAAAAGACTAATTGGCACTCATCCTAGTGGCATTGCTACACTGTCCCTTTTTCAGAAAATTAAATGCAGCTAAAACAGAACACCAGCTAAATTAAAACCGTAAATGGTCGAGGTCACTTCTACAGGTACAAAGGACATTTAGGTGCCTAGTTCCTACTGACTTTCAATGGGAGTTGGGCACTTAACTCCCATTTCTTCCTTTGAAAGTCTCCCCTTCAGTTAATAAACACAGACAATTGGAGACATCTCAGGTGGGCTTTAGGGGATGGCATGTCTGCCAATAACTACTGTCTCAGACTCTCAATGGCTTTCTGATCACACAGCCACTTCTTGTTCTCAAAGCAATTCCTTCTGCGGCATCTGCTCAGCCACTGATGTGGATCCATCACTTGGAGCCTGTGATTACTGCCAGGGGTGCAGCCAGAATTCTCCTAAGGAGGGGGCCCAGAACTCTCCCTCCTTTGCACCCTGCTCCACACATTGCCCTTAGCAAACCCTAGATGCATCCTTGAGCTCTCCCCTGCCGCTCCCTCATACCCAGTCCTGAGCTCTCCCACGCTACATGTTCCCCCCTGCACCCAGTTCCACACACATTCCCCTCCTGTTGCGTCACACCTAGGCTCACACTATTCCCCACAAATTACTCTGTATCCAGGTCCAAGCCCTCCCCACCACTAAGTCCCACAGTCTCCCTTTCCCACACCCAGCCTAAGCTCTTATTCAATGAGGTAGTCAGGGGCAAAAGTACCATCCCCACCAGGAGGCCAGGATGTTCTGGGCATGTGAGACTAGCTCCAGGCAGGAGCCAATAAACCCTGGGCCCCTCCTTGCTAAACTCCTGATTCCTGCTCCTAGTGGTGTTTTCCATAGTTAGCAAATCAATTGGTGTCTGTTACTTCTGTCTGCAAAAGATCCCACACTCCTCTTCTTTATAAGTTAATGGCTACATGGCACAATGTCAAGTTCAAATTTTTTCTTTTGCCTGTGGGTTATCTGGCCTCAGATAATTGAGGGACTGGTTCAGTTTGTTTGGTTTGCGTGAGGTTGTCTGGGTTTGGAAGCCACTGCATGAGGCGAGTTGCACAGCCTCAGAATTCATGACATACAGATGTGGATACTGTGGTCTAAACTGATTTATGGCTTTCAAAAGGTGGCAACTTTAGGCACCTTGTGCAGACAGCAGGGGCAAGCCTCCCCTTGGTGGGTTAGGATTTCTGTGGTCTCCAAGCCCCACAGAGGTTGGGAGATGTGCTTTCCTATGGATTAGGCATAAACCCAACTACCATGATGATGGAGGATGGGTCCGCAGGAGCTACCAAGCTCCTGTTGCAGGACCCTTAGGTTACGTCTACACTACTCGTCATATTGGAGGGTAGTGATTGATCCATCGGGGATCGATTTATCCTGTGTTGTGTAGACGCGATAAATTGATCCCCAATCTCTTGCTTGTCCACTGCTGAACTCCAGCTCAGCGAGAGGCAGAAGCAAAGTCGACAGAGGAGCGGCAGCAGTTGATCCCGTGCTGCGAGGACGCGAAGTAAGTGATTCTAAGTCGATCTAAGATACGCAACTTCGGCTACGAGAATAGTGCAGCTGAAGTCGACGTATCTTAGGTCACTCTCCCCCAGTGTAGATCAGGCCTTAGTTCCCAGTGCAGCAGCCTGGGGATGCAGGTCTTGGAATTTTGCCAGTCCATCAGGGCACTGGGTTTAAATGGATGAGGCAGGCCTTGAACTTTTGGGCTGCCCAGATTTTGAGTCGCAAAAGAGAGATAAGCAGTGGGCAGCATCTTTTTCCTTATATTGATGTCAGGAGAGGATGCCTTTATGTGTAATGTTGTTTTGTCTTTTAAGTCACAGTCTTTAAAAAATAGCAGCCAGGATGCAATTAACTAAAGGAACAAGTAAGGTAAAATGCAAACTCTAGCACTTTAGTCTCAACAGAGCAAGTTATATCCTAATCTTGCAGCTACAGAAACAACAGCACGAAACCAAACCAACTTGAAGATTAAATCAAGAAATAGCAGCTAATGCCAAAAACACTGTACACTCATTAAAATACTGGCCAGGATGAAATCCTGGAATATTAATTGTAACGCAAACTATTATTGAGCCTGGTATGGAATGTCTGTTTTTAGAAAAACACCTGCATGAGTCGATAAAGAGGGGGACAGAGGAGGTGCAGATATGGGTCAAGATTCGACAGTGTGGGAGACGCTTCTTTTAGAAGATCAGCATAGACCAGCCTAAATAAGTTTGAGGAGTAGCAGCTGCACGAGTCTCCAACAAAGCCAGAGTGAGCTGTGTCTGCTGGAGTGTCATTAAGGCTGGCCAAGGAATTCAGTAGCATCTGTGGGAAGGGAAGCTGCTCAGTGGTTTGAGTATTGGGCCTGCTAAACCCAAGGTTGTGAGTTCAGCCTTTGAGGGGGCCACTTATGGAGATGGGGCAAAAATTGGTTAGATGACTTAAGTGGGGATTAGCCCTGCTTTGAGCAGGGGGTTGGGCTAGATGACCTCCTGAGGTCCCTTCCAAACCTGATATTCTATGATAAACTATTTAGCATTGCCCACATCCTCCCAGAGTAAAGGAAACAGGAACATGGGCTGCACTGCATCTCCTCAACAAAGCTGGAAGGATCTGTGCTCATGTCAGCTGTTGTTCCTGATTGCTTTTTGGTGCTAGTGTTAATTTTTAATTGCCCATCCTTTTGTAACTTAAACCCCTAAGTGAGTCAGCCAACGTGTATCTTTCATCTTAATGTAAAACAGATCATTCATAAAAACACAATGCTTCAGGGCAACATGGTACCCAGACACAATCTGAGTTGGTTATTCATCCAGACAATAAGGAACTCATCTTCCAGCTTACTGTACAGCTCTGACTCACTCTGGGAGCCAGTGCACACCCACCGCACATCCACTCCTCTTGTATTTTCCCCATCAAATACCATTAGCATTGAATCAAAAGCCAAATGTGCCTCCAACATGTTCTCAAAGATTCATCTTATCTATTGCTACCTGCTGTATTCTTTGAACCATTTGCAGAGGACAGAAGTACCATAGGTGAGCATAATGTCTAATTTTCCTAGCAGGCATTCTCTAACACATTCCTCCTGTTTCTATCACCCCCTTTGCTATCAGTTACTGCCCCCCCCTGCCCCCAAGCCTTGAAACTCCCTTGTTGCCTACAGACACAAAGGCTTTTAGAATATGCTTGTCACAGCAGTGCCACCCACATGAAAGCAAATTGTGTGCTGTTAGACAAATTGACTTTGCTAAGAGGCTGAATGAAACTGACTCACTCATGATCCATTAGGCAGTTGGCAGGAATCCAACTGGCTAGTAAATAGCTACACAGAACAGGTCGTCAGGACCACTGTCTAAGGCCAATGATGTCATACAGAAGTCTCCAATGCTGTGCGACATGTCGTATTGCCTCAGTCTACTTAAAGTTTAAAAAAACAAACTAAAAAAGGCAATAGGAAGACCAGAGATGAGAAGTTAACATTCACATTAGAATTAAAGGGCCAGTTTTTGAATATGAATATGAAAATATAATGTATATTAATATTAACCACCCACATATACTATCTAGCAAAGACAACTAGATTAGGCTTTAGCCAGCACACTGCATGTGCCAACAATATAACTTCCGGTTATACTGCAGATGCACAATTTCCATTAACTAAAACATGCTATATTCTAAAGATGAACCAAAATAGATATGTATGTGTACACACACATACTCTCTTTCCTTTTAACATTAGCAAAACTACCTATTTTCCCCTAACCTCGTTCTTGGAAATGGCTACATTTTTTTGTCTGAAACTTCTAGACAAATTTAGCCTGGGGTAGATACCTGGCATGGAAAATTTCAGCCTGAATGGCTACAGCTTATCAAAGTTATATGCAGCTGAAAACAGGGGCTCATAATGGAAAATGTTACACAGCCTTAACTACAAACATTGTTACCTGCTCTACCTATAATCCATTTTCAAAATTAAATAGTAAAAAAAAATCATTTCCATCTTTGTTCACATCCCAGGACTTGTATTCAGTGTACTGTGTTGCTCCTGCAACACTGGATGGCTTCTCTAACACTAAATATAGTGTCAGCAAGTGTTAATGATGTCATCCACCACTGCAGAGGAAATAGAGAGCTCTGAGCTTAGATCTTGGCAGGAAAAAATAATTTTGCACCTAATCTCTAATCAAGTGTTTAAATAAAGTTTGTTTTACTTGAATGCTGCTTAGTGTCTAAGAAGGATGTTAGTAAACTTCCCCCTAAAGCTAGTCCCTGTACTGGTCTAGATAGATGAAAGGTGAAGGCAGCACATGGGGAAGGATAGGACAAGTGTGTGGCCTCCCTTCAGCCAGGTTAGCAATACAAGCATCCACCTCACTCCACTGCTCTGTCAGGTGTTCCTATAGTTATTGGGGCACACCTTTATCCTTTAGCTGGCTGCTATCTCTACAATAGAATATTTAGAGACAGATACTTACATTTGCAAAAATGATTTCCTCAATGACCACCCAGCCTGAGGCAGTCTGAAGGGGCCTGATTTTCAAACAGCGCTGAGCACACGTATTCTGAAAATCAGGGCCCTTAGAGGCATCTCAAGTAAGGCACCACAAATCACAAGCCCCTTTTGAAAATTTAGGCAGAAACCTCAGCACTCTCTCTTATTGACTGCCAAGCTTTTAACTGGAGCTATGACCTATGATCTAGGGTCACTGCAATAATACAGTAGGTGACATATATAAAGTAAATAAATTTAAGTAATGAATACCTCTATATTATAATTTACCATTATATTTCCATTTTTTGGGTGTGTGTGTGTGGAATTATGGCTCCTAGAGGCACGCTGGTCAGGTTGTATGTACCCCAACTGAGAAGCTATAATTGAGAGCACTAAGCCTATTTCAATGAGAAAGTCTTTAGAAGCACTGGGGAAGTGCTATGAACAGAAGCAGCTATAGAATGTGTTACACTTATAGAATAGCAGCAAAGAATACTGTGGCACCTTATAGACTAACAGACGTTTTAGTCTATAAGGTGCCACAGGATTCTTTCCTGCTTTTACAGATCCAGACTAACACGGCTACCCTCTGATACTTGACTTATAGAATAGTTAAAGGCAAATACCCTACAGAAGTAAATGTGCTTTTTTTTTATTTTTTTAAATTCTTAACCATTGTTCACTATGGACTCATAATCATTTTGGCAACTCAGGAGTTGGGAGAGAAAGTACACATGGTTATAGTCATACCTACTTACATGTTTTACAGTTCTACAGTAACGTATGATTTAGGCATATAGCTGAATAATAGTTTAGCCAGTAAAAGACAGTACAAAAATCGTTATGGGTTTTCCCCTACTGCACCAAACACACATGCAGTATCAACAGAAAGAGGAATGGCTCAAGAACTGTCTAATCCTAAAACCAAACCTAGACGTAGTTGCTGTTCAGATTTTGTGCTGTTTCCAGGCAGAAACCAAATGCAATTTACATCTCATCGAGTTGATGCAACCAATAAAGAGAACAGACCATGAACACCCTAGTCTCTTTTTTTTCCCCTAAAATAAGCGTTATCTGCAAAATGACAAAACCAACAAGAAATGGAGCCATTTAAAAAACAGAGGGAGGTGAAAGATCTTATCACAGAGAAGTATTTAAAAACACTACAGTTTGGCTAAAAAGAACCACTTTACAAATAGCATGTTCACATTTTGTTGGACCGGCTGTGCAGATGTTTTCAGTAATATCAGGTCCCTGTGTGTATTCAGTATGCTATCCTGCTTTCTTTGGCTGCAGAATGCTTTCTTAGAAGACATCTGGGACACAACGCACATGTTGTGTTTCAGATTCAAGTGTTATAACCCTGCGATGGTGAGTGCGGTTTAAAGACAATAAACTACGAACGAAGTAAAAAGCAGTGGAGCTTTTCTTTAAGGACAATCAGTTGATAAACAAACAAATTATAATTGTGTGCACCTTGTGTCACGTTGCAATAGAAACCCAAACCTTCAGAGCATATGGATAATCATTCTTTTTAGTATACCAAAATCCAAGGATACACAAATTCTAAATTTAAGCAGGTCAGTAACTACAGTATATAGTTACAATGTGTCCAGCATAATGCTACACAGCTGCATATAACCCAAGTCAGAGCTTCCAAGTTCTCCCTTCCTCTAACCTGCAACCTCCCCTCTAACCTATTTTCACTTCTTGGTGTTTCTTTGAAACATTTACCTCCCTTTGTGAGCCATAAACATTCGTGTTTTTCGGTTTACAGCCTCTGTATGGGCTTGTGGTAGTGAGGGGTTATGGGAAGTAAAAGAGTTGTCTAACACGGGGATTGGCAACCTTTCAGAAGTGGTGTGCCGAATCTTCATTTATTCACTCTAATTTAAGCTTTCGTGTGCTGGTAATACATGTTAACATTTTTAGACAGTCTCTTTCTATAAGTCTATAATATATAACTAAACTATTGTTCTATGTGAAGTAAATAAGGCTTTAAAAATGTTTAAGAAGCGTCATTTAAAATTAATTGAAAACGCAGAGCCCCCCAGACCGGTGGCCAGGACCCAGCAGTGTGAGTGCCACTGAAAATCAGCTCGCGTGCTGCCTTTGGCACCCGTGCCACAGGTTGCCTGCTCCTGGTCTAACACATGGCATAGTGTTGGATGCTGGGCTTTATTGTTAGTCCATTGTTGTATGGGACCCTAAATAGCCAGTCTCCAGCGCAAGCTTCTGTTCTTGTTTTCTTTTCCACATCTGGCAACAATCCCTTCTTTACCATGATCCTCACTGCCTTCTTCCTACCCACACATTTCCTTGTAGTCCTCTTTCCTACCTTGGGACCCGATCCAATGCTCATTGAAGTCAACGGGAGTCTTTCCACTGGCTTCAATGGACATTGCATCAGGCCTTTTTCACTGCACTTCCACATCGCTGGTGTATTCCCATTCGGCCACATCCTGTCATCAATCTTTCCGAACCATGCGCTGAAGCTGTCTGACACTGCTTCACAGGTGCATGGTACTTTCAGTTTCATCTCCATCGCTCCCAAAAGTGCAGAATTACCTCATGTCTTGCATCCTTTCTGATCTTGGACTATTGCCATTTTTCACCATGAGAACAGGTCTAGTCCTTCATTTTTAATTGGTATAAATTCCTTTGACTTTTGCTGAAAGTGGGTCACCTGCCGCCTTTTTCCCCCACACTGTTCCCCAGGTGGTTGCAAACAGTCACTCACCATTGGGAATAGCATTCTCTCTCTCTCATTTTATTATCAGCTTTTCTACTAGGATGCTGCCCTTGCGAATGTGTTACCATCACAACCAAACAAGGAACCCTGCCTTGTTTTTTGTAAGCATTCTAATTTATATTTTGACAGTCTTTGCTGCCAATTCCTTGTTCCTATTATTTTGTGAGTGCTCAGAGAAGGACAAAGTGCCCTATCTCCCATTTTCCTCTAAGCCAGTGGTTCTTAAACTGTGGCTCAGGACCCCCAAATGGGTCACGACCCTGTTTTAATGGAATTGAGGCTAAAGCTAAAGCCAGAGGGCTTCAAGCCCTGAGTGGCAGGGCTCAGGCTTTGGCCCCGCACCCGGGGTGGAGGGGCTCAGGCTTCAGTCCCCCCTCCTGGGATGATGTAGGAATTTTTGTTGTCAGAAGCGGGTCATGGTGCAATGAAGTTTGACAACCCCTGCTCTAAGCAGTTTTTCAGATCAGTTTTACTCTTTGTTTGAGCAGAATGCATTTGTCATAAACAGCAAAAAAACCACCAAAGTACCTTCAGTTTCTGATGGAGGTTTCTACTTGAATGTATTCAAGCTATTTCGAAACTGACTTTGATAAGCAACTGTGGCTTTAATAATTGTATGTGCACAGATTCTTTCTTACCTCTTCCCCTGAATTGGCTTTACATTCTGTGGAACTGTAGTGACTTTCTCTTGGTCATTCTAGTCTTCATGTGTTGTACCATTATTAGTTTTATTTATTTATCTAGCACAAATCATGTGCTAGGCACTTTTTTCTTTAGAGGCTGTCAACTGCGCACTGGTGCCAAGACAGCAGATCTGCTCTCTGGCTTTGAACAGATGCACATCCTCCTTGTGATATTAATCCTTAAATCTGCTGGGGATATTGCACAGTCCTCTGGGAACAAGATCCCATCCCATCTCGGGCACAGTTTGAGGATGCTTAGCTATCTCTTCGGGTATTTAAACCTTTGTGCTTTGGATGTCTCTGGAATCTTAGTACCTTCACTGCTTGCAGCATTACACCCTCTTTACGTGCTCTGATGCATTCATTGACATCATCTAATGGAGAAGGAAATGCTGATGGGACTTGAGCCTTCCCTGCTGACCCCTTAATCCTTCTCTGCTCAGAATACTGGCTTCCTCCTTTAATGATTTTTTGACAGTAATAGATTTCCATTTCCTTCTACTGGAGTCTTAATAGGAAGTACTGTAGTAACTTAGATGCACAAAACAGATGCTTCATCATGATATTCATAGTTCATAGTTTCACTAGACACATGTAGGTGTTTTTGTCCGTCTTCATCTTACTCTCCAGAAGCAACATTCACTACTGGTGTAGGTGGGTATATCTTTGCTGAAATCAATGGAGCTCAGGTGATATAATTTACTGGTTATTTTGTTTTGTTTAGTTTTAGTTTTACCTTGCAGTAAACCTTAGGGTGCTTTTATACATCACCAGCACATAATTGCATTTATTCAGAGAGGTCTTTCTGCTCATGGTGGTTGCAAGATAACATGATGCAGATGATCTTGCTGTTAAGTTGGCACTGAATCGGTCATTGATTAAGTAGCATAGCTGTGAATATAGCTGTGGATAGTTGTCATGCTCCTTTAGCACATCGATCTTTTGAGTCCCATGGCTTCTCAGATCACTCTTAGGATTTTCTTGTATCCTTCAAGGTCTCCTGCATCATCCATAACTGCTTTATCCATGCATCATCCATGTACTGTTTTATTTGTGGTCAGCAATATTTAAAAAGGTCTTAATGTACCTTAGCCCATATGCTGGGCAGTTGTGATTCCAACTTTCATATGCTGTAGGTTCACTGAATTATACTATCCATGCTCTGCGATGGTGTATCTTTCCACTGCCTCTGGTGCTCCTTTGGTGGAATCTGAACCTCTCCAGGGCCTTCAGTTTTTCAGTCCTGGGGCAGCTCGGCCAGCCTTCTTATTTGGAGGTATTTACTCAGGGTCAGTCTTGCTACACTTAAATTATTCTCTCTGCCACATCCAATTCTCTTTCTGATTCATAGCGGATAGCTCCAAATTTGCATGAAGATGATAAACATTTCAGTTTGGTAACACAGAATCATAGGTTTAGAAGGGACCGCAAGGGTCATCAAGTCTAACCCCCGGCCAAGATGCAGGCTTTGTTGCATCTCAACTATCCCAGACAGATGGCTATCCAGACTCCTTTTGAAAACCTCCCTAGGCAGTCTGTTCTACTGTCCCACTGTTCTTACAGTTAGGAAGTGTTTCCTAAAATTTAATCTAAATCTGCTGTGTGATAGTTTGAACCCATTGCCTCTTGTCCTGCCCTTTGTGGCAAGAAAAAACAACTTTTCTCCATTCTTTTTATGGCAGCCTTTCAAGTATTTGAAGATGGCTATCAAGTCCCCTCTTAATCTCCTCTTTTTCAAACTAAACATACTCTGTTCCTTCAGCCTTTGTGCATATGGCTTGCATTCCATCCTTTTAATCATCTTTGTCACTCACCTCTGGATCCTTCCTAGTTTCTCTTCATCCTTTCTATACACTGGTGATCAAATCTGGACACAGTAATCCAGCTGAGGCCTAACTGGCACCGAGCACTGTGGTATTATCACCTTTTGTGACTTGCATGCAATGCCTCTGTTAATGAAACCTAAAACTGCACTGGCTTTTTTTTGCAACGGCATCACATTGCTGACTCATGTTGAGGCTGTGATCCACCATCGCTCCCGGTTCCTTTTCAGCAGTGCTGCTGCCAAGCCATTATCCCCCATTCTGTATTTGTGTATTTGTTTTTTCTTTCCTAAGGGTAGCACCTCATATTTGTCTTAGTTGAATTGTATCAAGATCCCTCTGAATCTTAGCTCTATCCTCCAAAGGGTTGGCAACCCTTCCTCCACCCCGCCCGCCCCTTCGTTTCATCTGCAGATTTTATCAGTGTGCTCTCTATTCCGACATTCAGGTCATTAATGAAGATGTTAAATAATACTGGACCCAGAACAGATCCCTGTGGAACCCCACTTGAGACCTCCTTCCAAAGTGATATCATTCCATTAATGGTTACTTTTTGTTTGTGGTTGTTTAACCAATTATATATCCACTTAATGGTATGCTTCCAAGCCTGCTTTTCTCCAGCTTCCTTATCAAAATGTCACCTGGGACTGTGTCAAAAGCCTTGCTGCTTTATGAACATGCATCTATTGGCTCTTCTTGAGGTTTATGTATGAAATATATCTCCCTTCCCGCTATTATTGTCTAAGGGCACAGTACTTGGCCTTGTTCTGGGCAACAACGTCCTGCTCACTTTCTGACCTTTCACCAGTCTAGGAACAAAATAAATGTGACTCATTTTTTATTTCTGTCCCCCAGGTTAGCTCTGTATACTATTAAGATCCATTGCTAGCTTCAGCCTGTTCCATTTTTGCCATGGGAGCTTTGTCTGGAAATCCAGATATTTTGTGGTGATAGTCCATCCAGGCTATCTTCTCAGCATAGGATTAATCCAAAGCCCTTGAAGCCAGTGGAAACACTGAAGGTAAAATCCTGACCACAGTGAAGTCAATTATAAAAGTCAATGGAAGTTTTATCGAGCCAGAATTTCACCTTGTTTTACTTCAATGAGCTTTTGATCAAACCATCTACTTCTTTTACTTTCCTTCAAATGGTGCTTTTCTTTTTCTTCTGAATCTTGCTGCAGCATTATCACCATGTTTCATGCAGCTAGTGCTGGTTTGCAGTGTAGACAGGAACCAACCTGAGTTAACATTTAATTGCTCTTAGTCAGCATAATGCTTCAGCTGCTAAGTAACTCAACCCATTTCCTCCAGTACTCCTCACAATTTGACCTCCTTTCATTTCCTGATGCTTTTCCTAAACACTGCCCTCCTGAAATGCTTATCCAGCCCTCTGGGATCCGTGCAGATTGCTCCAACTATGGAACAGCTCTGTTTGCATCCTTAGGCTGATGCGAGAGCCGCTGCTCAGAAAGAAAGTGCCAGAATAAGTTCTTAAATAAAAAAGCAAAGCAAACCAAAACAAATCCTGTTCCAGGCTATCCTGACCTTAGCACTAACCAGCCCAGACTTGCTATCCTAAAGCTCTGTCTACCCTCTCTTTTCAATCCTTTAAAATTATCTTATTTCTATAAAAATCCTCTTGGGCAGAGATTCTGAGGGTCCCTTTAGGAAAAGCAGCTTTGCCTGACTGATCACTGACAAAAGCAACTGCCCCATGTACACACAACATTTATTAGGTTTCTCCTCAGGGGAAAATGTTCACAACTGATCTGAGTTGACAAGAGAAGAATCAATATGGGGGCTTCCTTTTCCTTATCTTAGACTCAAGTTGACTATAGCAGGAAATAAAAAAATCTCACTTTGCTTACTCAGGACTAAGTTGTGTTATTGCTACCAAACCTGCAGTGAGGGGCAGTGCACTCCAACAGGCTCTGTAGCCCAGATCCTCCAAGGTGTTGAACTCCCACTGCAATGTTTCCAGCAGCCCCCGGGGGCAGCACACTGGAAAAGCATGCAATGTCTACTCCAATAGGGGATGAGCACGACTGACCGCGCCACGCAGGGGAAAGGGTGAGCAAAGCTTCAATTACAGAGCAGCCTGACTGCCGTTTGGAAGCCACAGTAATATATCTTTTCTGCTTTTCACCAAGTGTGTGTGGGGCTGAAATGAAGACACGCGACAATGACTAAGGCTCAGGTGTCTGCAGCGGTTTGGGAGTACAGCATGACAGCTGTTGATACAGAGCTGCTCTGAGAAGTTGTGGCCCAACAAAAGCTGAGTCTTTGGACAAAGCTGGTTTTTTTGGTAGAGAAAAAACATCTCTCCGTAAAACAGGGTGTTCTGTCAAAGCTTAAAAGAAAAGAAACAGGCAATCGACTCGATTATACTCAAGACTTTAAAAAACAACCCACTCCTCGGTGTCTTAGAATACCCAGTTTTTGCAGCAGGTTACCTGCGTGAAAGCCATCAGTTAGAGATTGATGAGGCAGCCAGGTTCTTCTGCCTCATCGCTATTCGGTCCACATTTTAATTGAAGACTTTTTTGGAGGAAATATTAGCTGTCAGTATATTTTCAAACCACACATTCACCCACTCTGAGTGCTGCAGCAAGTGGTGAGTCAGCAGCAGACAATACTGTCCAGATTCTGTGTGTGTGTGTGTGTGTGTGTGTGTGTGTGTGTGTGTGTGTGTGTGTGTGTGTGTGTGTGTGTGTGTGTGTGTGTGTGTGTGTGTAACACTGTAAATCTCTGGCTATTGAGCAGGAGTGACAGCACTGTATCAATTCAGGTACCTTACTATAAAGATTGAGGGGCTGATTCTCATTTACCCCTTGGCCTCTTTACATGGCCAGAGTGCCCTGAGCGGGCCTTAATGTACATGAGAACCAGGCTCTTAGATTGGATTGGATGGAGGTTGCTTCTGTGACAGTCTAATCAGAGGCAAACAAAAGTCAGAAGAATGTGTGTGTGTGGGGAGGACGGGACAGGACAGGTGGGAACAGAGGGGAACACATCTCGGTGGATGAGACAAGCAGGCTTCTCTTCTCTTGTGGAAAAGCAGGTTTCTGTAAAACCTGCAGACAGCCTAGTTTTCAGACAGACTGAATATCCATATGTGCACACAAATTCTTGATCACCAGGAATTCTTGGTCATGCTGCATCTCTCAGTGTAGTGTTCAAAGTTTGATCCAATTGTTATTTTCTTCTTTCCCCTCACAAATGCCTTCATCACCCCCATCTGCCTCCCTCTGCTTAGAGAAACGGGGAGAAATGCTGTGAAGTTTGCAATGAGACTCAGTCTCTAAAGCCTGGCACTGACTCACTCAATGATATTTTTTCTTACATTGTGATGTTTCACAACATTGAAATCCACTGACAATTCCATAATCATATAACAGCAAGACCTCACTGTGTCATGGCTCTGGGGGCTGTGCTAAAAAATTATATAATTTTTTAAAGCCAGGAAAAAGGCTTGTACTGTTATACCATACAATGACAACTGTTGTTGGTAACGCCATCCTATGCTACATGCCACGTGATGCTCAACAATCATATGTAAAACACTGACACTACTTTATTAAGAAAACCACCCAATAGACATTATATATAATATTCACAAGTGATACAGCATGGGATGAATGGATGAGAACTAACTCCTCTAGCTGGAACTAATGTCCACTGACCTAAGTGCTAACATTATAACACTGGCACAGTATAACACAACTGCACTGTACTTTGTTTTATGGCAGTTTATATGAACACGTATACTTCAGTGTTACACAAATTGGCACAAAGCAATGAAAAGGTCAGTGAGTTAGTATGAAAATTGATATTGTGCTCTTCTGAACAACATCAGATGTAGTTAAGTGATCAGAATAATTTAGAAATTACATAAAATAGGATTCTGTGTATAGATATTGTCCAGAAATGCTAAAATACACATAAACAGCATTATTTTTAATATCCAAACATTGAACCTTCAAATCAGAGTTGTCTTCAACCCAAGCCCTCCAAAAGTTAATGAGTAAGACATTTCCTCTTGCATAGAATTATATTGTCACCACAGTGGGTGAAGACAGTGGCTCTGACTGTAATCTCACTTACTCCTAAATTACAGTGGTGTTACTCCACTGACTTCCATGGCGTTATTCCAGACGTACA
Source organism: Gopherus evgoodei (assembly GCF_007399415.2). NCBI lineage: Eukaryota > Metazoa > Chordata > Testudines > Testudinidae > Gopherus > Gopherus evgoodei. The sequence continues at coordinate 5,998,635 of NC_044327.1, read as the reverse complement.
GTGCTGAGAGGGGAGAGTATGGCCCATTGTGGTATATTTTAGTTTCAGATGGAGCAGATCCTCAGCTGGTATAAACTGTCATTGCTCCATTGATGGAGTGATGAAAATTTACAACAGCCAAGGATGTGCCCAATTGCCTCTCAATTTTAGTGTATATTTGACCAAAACTATGTGTTCTTTTGAACCAATTTACAGGTTACACACATACACACACACCCCTCTGTGTTGTGCTTAAGACTTTGCAAAGTACTGAATGTGGTGGTGTTTATTCTGAAATAATTCTTATTACATAAATGACATATGGCAAAATTCCAAAAATATTCTTCTATTATTTATTTGTATCAGAAGAGCATTGAAGAGCTTTAGGCACGGACAGGACTCTATTGTGCTAGGCGCTGTACAGACAAAAAGACAGTTCCTGCCCCCAAAGTGCTGACAATCTACAAATAAGACTAGAGACAACAGATGGTGACAGACTGACATGGGACCCCTAGGAAACATTGCGACAATACTGGTCAATATAATAAGCAGTGATTTCAGCACACCCACTGCCTAGCTATTGTCAAGTTTTTGTAGGCATCGCAGCAATGCAGAATTTATATCATCTTATTTTGCTGGTCTAACAACAAAAGTGGTACACATCTGGGAAACAGCACTTGCTGCCTCCCCATGACAACTGTCATTGAAAAACTCCAAGTGACAACACACCCTTCTGCTGTAGGTATCTCTGCAGTATATCAGCTTCCGTTTAAAACAAAAACCGAGCAGACAACAGGAAAGAATAGAGTCGCACACCAGAAACAGGGCATTAGCCAGCTAACGGAGTGTTACAAGATTATTTCACTCATGACTAAGCTGGTTTTGACTTACTTGGTCTTTCAAACACTTTACCATAAATATTCATGAAATATTTCTTCTTTCACGCTGGGAGTTAAGTCCCTATGTTCCAAAATACAATGCCACAAACAGCACCAGTGAAGAACATACAGTAACATGATTATGGCATTTGATTTTTATTACTAACGCTGTTCAGTTTCCCAGTTTCCTTTTAATTGGAGTCTGTGTTTTGCCCACTGCAGAAAGGCACAGAACTTCCATCCTGAAATGAGCAACTACAACGCATCCTACAACTAGTAGACCCCTGGTAGGGCTGCGGGCATACAAACAGGCTCTGTCCTGTTGGCTTTACCCAAAACGTCAACCTGCCATGCGGGGGGGAGGGGAGAGGGGCTTCAAGCTATGGAATGTGCTGAAGCACTGAAATAAAGAAAACTTCTCTCTAAATATCATGAAGATGTCAACGACCTCATATGGTCACCTTAGTCTCAGAATAAAATGAACTGCAAAACAAGACAGCCCAGAAGCAATTTCTATAAGACTTTATTTTGCAGGCAGATGGGCTTGTTTCTAAACAGCACAACAACAAAATAGTGAAATTTCTAAGTACTCTCAGTGCCTCCCCCAGACCCCTGCCCCTCCCTTGCTTGCGAGTCTTCATTAAGTTGACTGCCAGGCGACACACAGCACTGACTGTCAGCAAAAAGCCCAAGCCTTAAGATGAAGCCCAACAATGCTTGAACAGATTTTCAAAGGGAAAATCTGGAATCCATGCTCGTGGTGTGGGGTCATGCAGCTGTGCATAGGAGGAGAGAAGGAACTGAGAGGATGCCAAATCTTTTTCCATCGTCACAGCCATGCAACTCCCCAGCCCACACCTCTTCCCTTCAAAATGAAAGCCAGGGGATACTAAGAGAGTGGAAGATTGTACTTAAATCTCCACTGCTCCAGTTATTGCTAACCTTATTCCTTAGTCTTCTTCTCCTTTCTTGATATTTACTCCTGGGAAGGCTGTTCCAGGGTTTTCTACGCATTTATCCTCTCCTGCCACCATCCTTATTTCTCCTACACTCGTTTCTGACTCCATGCCACCTGATGCGATGTGAGCAAGGATGCTGGTGCAAAGGCTCCACAAGGGGACAGGCCTCAGGCTGGGGAGAGCAGGATGGCAACAGGTGACAGGCCTGGGGGAGGGAGAAGTGCGTTTGTGCTCACCCAGACTGTAGCCGGCATCATCAGCTCAGCTGGCCAGTCTCTGGGGTAGATTAATGCAAGTCAGAGCCCTGGACACCACCACAACACATGACTCAAGTCTGGTGCTATAGCTCCACCCCGCTTGGGGTGGTGGTGGCAGGGCAACCTCTCTCCCTTCCTGGAAAGCCTGGGGCAGAAGATAAGGCCTATTTCCTCCACCAGGAGTAATTCCTTGGGAACAGCATTCCCATAGTTAACCCAGCAACCAGGGTGCTTGGGCTGAGCCTCCTGCACTCTTTACTTGCCATACACAAAATCCTCTGCTGGGGTAAAACTGCCACAGAGTAGCAGGTCTTGGAGTTAACATCCTATTGAGAGTCATGAGGCACTTCACCCTCTCAGAACTGTTTTTCCAAGTTCTCTGCAGACATCACTACAGTAGTTCCACTCAAGTCACATTTACAAGTTTTTCTTCACAACCATGAGGACGAGAAACCTACTTTTTTTTGTCTAAACGAAAGCTGGGACTCTGATGTAATCAGAGGACTCCAGTAGCTGAGGGGCCCTAGGCATTGGCCAATAAAGCCTATGCCTGAATCCAACCCTGGCCAGTCAGCTGGTGCAAAAACGAAGATATTTTTGTAAAGCCAGTGGACTAATTCCCCAGCACAAGTCTACCTTTGAAGAGAGTCTTTGATTGGTGATGTAGCAGGAGCCCCTGCTACGTACATCTAGCCAAAAATAACTGAGTGGAGCCACATTGCAAAAGTGCTTTAATTGTGTTTGACGCTGCACACTAATTTCTTAACTTCATTAGGCTCAGAGCAGATGACTCAGAGCAATGTGGAATAGCAATGCAGGGAACACAGTGGGATGCAAAGAGGGGGAGGAGGAATTTCTTAAGCAGTGAGTGAATTTCTCAGTTGTAAGGAGTCCTGCTTAATGTTTCTTCTTCCACTCGACTCCTGCTGCAGGCAGGCAGGCAATTTCCTGTGCAGCTGCCCACTGAAAGGAGAGATGATGGCAATTTTCAGGACCAAGTGCTCTAATCTCGTTGATTGAGATCAGAGACTACAGTGTCCTTTCCTTAGATGTCCTGATTCACAGAACTAAATACAAAAGGGAAGAAGCTAACTATATTCCTTATAAGTTTTAACCAAATGGTGAGCTGTTCCATCAGCCCCAGATCCACATCATCTGGCCTGAATCTGCATTTACACTAAAGCTCCTTTATACAGGCAGAGCCGCATTAAGACCCTTCTGCGTACATGAGAATCAGACCCTTTGGCTCAGATCCTCACTGAGAGCTAGGTGCCTACATACCTTGGAGAATCAAGGCCTGTATACTGAACTTTTGCATTTGCAACAGTAAATGGTATTGGCAAAAAACTCAGCCCCTCCAAAATGATCATGGGATTTATTTATGGGAGTTGCAAACATGAGCTTTTCACAGAGAGGAGCTAGGAACTCAAGGCTGTATGGTTCATGGTGCCAGCAACCAACTGTGTTCACCTTCAAAGTGACAAGAGCATATATAGAGTACAGTCATCCTACAATTCATACCACACTTAGAGGTTCCCTGAATACAAGTGCAATTACCTCCAGATCATTTCTCCTTCTAGATACCCACAATTATTATTATTTTGATTGCAGTACAGCCTGGAGGCCTCGCCTGAGATCATGGCCCCAAACACAGACCGAAAGACAGACATTGCCCTGAAGAGCCTACTGTATGAACAGACAAGAGAGGCAAAGGCTAGATATCTCAGTGCAACATTTCTCCCTATGAAAAGGGGCTGTTTACTGCAATGCCCTGAGCTACCATGTCCTAGACTCTGACCATGTAGGCTGTCTGAGAGCAATGGCCCTGCCTGCCTCAAGGCGGGGTTAGTTATCACTCTTACTGAGTTCACTTTGGAGATCGAAACACATCAAGGAGCAGCTCTATTCATGTTGACATTTCCTTAAATGCATCCCTTTTCAATAGAGCCAGTACAGTTCCTGAGGAAGAGACAAGCTGGGGTCCCAAATCACACAGCCTTTGTGCATTCACACATGTCCATTAAAGTCTGAGGTTCTCAGTGTCAAACATTTTTGGTCTCTCTCTCTCCCACGGCTCGGTTCATACACCTACTTTGTCCTTGGCATCCTTATTCTTTTGAAAGAACTCTCCTTTCCCTTAACAGTGGAGTTCTTTAAAGATGTAACACCTAACACACAGCAGGAGTGATTCACTGCTGGGCAACAGGCAATGGAGAGCATGGAAAGAGGTCAGTTAATTTGACAGGCCTCTTCGCTACTTGCCTTTTAGGGCAAGCAAACTAATATGCAAAACATATAAAGGCAACAGCAAGAATTTTAAGTCTAGATGAATGAGGAAGGCTTTGCCAAAGGAATAATGAACTGTTTGTTAATATTAATGAGAACATCTCTGTCTGATTCCATCTCTCTTGCCTGTGAAATAAATACTTACATCCTTAGAATTACCAGGCTCTGAAAAGTTATCAAACGTTTGCCTGAATTGTAGAATTTCTATGAGAGGACGATGCATAGGCTCTCAGAATCAGGTCACTAATGGCTTTCTGGAGCAATCAGTCCTAAATGTGTGTGGCAGCAGCTACTTCAGGACCACAGAAATGCAGGGATTAGCTAGGGACGTCAGGAGGTCCTCTAGTCCAGCCTCCTGCCCTGAGGCAGGACCAAGTATACCTGCCCTCCATTTCTACCGTTCAATACTGAGTGCTGCAAACACAGATATAAGACCTACTGCTCCAGAAAGCAGTTAATGGCCCTATTCTGGAAGTCTTTTCAGCATTAGATTTTTTTTAGTCTTTGCACAGATTAGCTGCAGGTCTCCACACTTTACATGCATGTCTGAGTGCTAATTTATTTGGTTTCCTAAAGACATGAATATGCTTTGCCTCCTTTTCTTGCCCTTCAGTTGCATTGTGAACCAGCATGCTGCATGTTTCCACACCCAGAGTCTCCTGCTGGTGCAATCGAGGTCAGGACTCCTGTGCAGCTTCTACGTATTTAATGATGATGAATAACAATTTCAAGACAAAGCAGTGGGTAGGGAGGTTAAATTTTGCTGCGTCTATTTTGGGAATCTATCTCCTCCTTGGGCATCATTGCTCATGACTTTAAACAGAAGAGTAACTCCTGTGTTTGGGGAATCAAGAATCAGGGCACTGCATCATAACAGAGAAGTTTCCAGGCAACCAAACAGAAGGCAAACTTATAACCATTTGATGTCGGTGTCAGCATGTGTTGTTTAATTTGCCAGTACAAATCACTGGCAAATTAAAGAGGTCTTCCTCTTGGACTAAATGGAAAAGTTCCAATAAAATCAATGTATCCAGACTACAAGGATAATGTGATAATGTCTTCATGCCTAAAAAAGAGGTATCACATTTTCTAGAAGGCCTTAATTGGGAAGAACATCTTTTACCAACGATCCCATCTTAAGTCTGAATTGGAACATGGGGAGCTTTTAATTCAGATGGGTGTTGGACTATGTGTGCTGCATATTCTTAGCCCTATATAACAGAATCACTCACTGGATTCTTAGTTTGGGGGATGCAGATTGCTGCAGTTTATGGAATCTGTTTATGTAAATCCAATTAACACTCTTCCGAGTATGTATGTTCTGATTTGGAGAGTTTCAGACCTGGGTGGTTCATGGTGATGATATACAGAAAGCTACCCGATCACTTAACGCTGCTTCTCCTCCTCATTTCCAGCTATTCATGCACATTAAAAGAAAGGTCAAAATACATTAAAGCACTTTCCTAAACTTTCCCCTGTAGTTGCTGTAGCTGTGTCACTATCCTGGCTGTAACCACTGCGCTAACCATTAGGCAACACTTTGCTCCTAGAGCCAGATCAGAACTCAGGAATTTTGATATCCAGTATTCCTCTGCTGTGAGGCAGAAAGCTGAGCAACTCACTAGTAAAGACGTTATAAGGTCTGCAGTGAATGAAGCAGGGACCTGCAGGAAGAGAATGGACGATCTTGTGACCATCTTCACATGCATTAGCCACTAGATGAGGTCAAAGAATATGTTAGTGTAGTTGTGAGTGTTCCGTGTAACCCACAACTGAAGACAATGGGAGCAATGGATGCTCACTATACCTGAAAATTCAGGTCCTAGCTCTCAATTTCCTGCTCTGCCTACGGTTTGAGAGGCCTTGATGAGGACCCTCTCCTCAGCCCTCACAAAACAGGTTTATCTGATTCACACAGTGTGAAAACATCCTTAAAACAAGTTTAATGTGACCTGTCAATGATGGCACGATGCGAAACAAGACACATAACTTCTGTTATTTGTCACACACTGGCAGGCCTGAATGTTGCAAACACAGGTTATGGGCTGTGTGACTGTGAATAGGAAGATACAGCCTACATTATGAAAGGTTGAGAATCCCTGTTTTCTCATTCATGTGGCATTGTAGTTTGACCACCAGAAGCACTTACACACAACAACAACATAACTTGTGTTTAAAATTTAGCTCCCCACTCTTGCTTTATGGACATCACACTGCATCTTTATTATTGTAATGGTCATTAAGGGCCACTCGGGTGTACATATGGAATCACTCCACTGACATCAATGGGGTTCCTCTGGATTCACACAAATGGAATTCACATTTGAATCTGGCTCAGAAGGGATGGGTGAACCCAACTGGATGTAATTCACACCACTCCTTTTTAGTTTGAAAGTTTTATTAATGTGGGTGATCTGCTTCATATCCATTCTGGAGGAGAGAGATTACTTCACTGCGTCAAGACCCAACAGCCCTAGGAAAGCTTTTAACTCTCATGCTAGAAGAGCTGAAGGTGAAGCAATTGACCAAAATGAGCTTATTTTTAAGAGTATGTTTATCATGAGAACTTGGCTTAATTTTCATCAAAAATGACCACACAATGTTTAACAGGTGGAGCTGATAAAGCTCTTTGTTTGGATCATGAAGGCCAGAAGCAACCATTCTGACAATCTAGCCTGACCAGCATAGAATAGGCCAGACACCGCATAGACTCATAGACTTCAGGGTCAGAAGGGACCAATATGATCATCTAGTCTGATCTCCTGCACAAAGCAGGCCACAGAATCCTATCCATCCACTCCTAAAACAAACCCCTAACCTATGTCCGAGTTATTGAAGTCTTCAAATTATGGTTCGAAGACCTCAATCTGCAGAGAATCCACCAGCAAGTGACCCATGCCCCATGCTGCTGAAGAAGGCGAAAAACCTCCAGCGCCTCTGCCAATTTGCCCCGGAGGAAAGTTCCTTCCCGACCCCAAAGATGGCGATCAGCTAAACCCTGAGCATGTGGGCAAGACTCACCAGCCAGCATTCAAGAAAGAACTCTCTGCAATAACTCAGATCCCATCCCATCTAACATCCCATAACAAGTCTGTTAGTCTATAAGGTGCCACAGGATTCTTTGCTGCTTTTACACATCCCATCACAGACCACTGGGCACACTTACCTGCTGATAATCAAAGATCAATTGCCAAAATTAAGCTATCTCATCATACCATCCCTTCCATAAACTTATCAAGCTTAGTCTTAAAGCCAGATATGTCTTTTGCCCCCATTACTCCCCTGAAACAGAGGGATTTAGGAGGAGAGAGAAATCTCTCTGTGAACTGGCACATCATATTTGTGTGAGTATGTGTGTGTGTGTGAGAGAGAGAGAGATGGGAAAACAAAATCCACAAGTCAGCAACTTTGAGTTATTTTAGGGGCTATTTATTGCCAGGGATGTAATAGTAATTTCCCATGGGAAAGATCTCATTTTGGAAAAGCTCCAGAAGGTTGGGATAATTTTTGAATTATCTTAAGTGTTTTGGAAATGTTCTAGAGGTTTTTTTAGACATTTGTAACATCGCCCAGATCTTCCATCAGTACCAGGGATGTTTGTGTGTAATATCTATGGATGTTTATATTTTCCTACAAGCAAAGTAGAGCTTTCTAGAAATATCTAGGAAGAATATTTAAAGAAAAAAATAATCAGGCCACAGAAACTTCCTATACAATGAAATCAATAAAAATCTCTTACTGAAATTAACATTTAAAAATAATGATATTAGCATAAACATCATGAGATTAAAAAAATAAAGATCTTTTTAATTGTTATTAGGTTTTTTTGAGCCTCACATTTTCAAGCTTTTGTCTGCAATCATGAGAGCTAGACACCAACTTTTATTTTTAAATGAAAGTTCAGATTTTCACATAACATCAGGACTCTGGGTCCTGGGGCTATAGAAAAAAAACAATTAATATTCTGAAAGTCATGGTAAAATTGTGAGAGTTGTGCAGCTTGCAAGTTTGGGGGTTAAATCTGGACAGAATTTAGGACCCACTTTTCATTGCTTATTGTTAAAGGGCTGCTAGAAACAAAACCCTGATTTGGCCAGAAAAGATTTTCACGATTGTTCATCAGACCATTTATTTTTTAACAGCCTTTTTTTTTTTTTAAACATACACAAAAAAGATAGCTCTTCTTGGAAGCTCTCTTAATTAAATGTCTGAGGAAGACAGTTAGTCAATAGTCATCAGTAGTTTTTGAGAAAAGCTGAACAAATCATGGGCCGGACTGTACAAAGGGCTAAACTGCTTTCAATTCCCACTGCAGTCCAGGAAAGCTGAGAGTACTCTGCCAAACTCGACCCAAAATGCTGACAAGATGATATGGGAAAAATGCAGTGACTTGCTTCTGAGGGAAGAACTACGACCCCAATCATCCTCCTGCTGCAGGGAGAAAGGAACCTGCAGGAAAGGGAAAACTTTGCTGGGAAACAATGGGAGGTTCCCTTGACTTACTTCTTCTTCCCAAAACGGAGAGGGCTCTTGTGGGCAGGGGGGCACAGCCCCTCTCCCTTGCAGCATGGATACTACAGGAGCAATGCAACAACTGGCCCTTTCCATCATTTACTAAGGGCTAAAATTTTTAAAGGTTTGAGGTGTCTAAGGATGCAGATAGGCACCTAGTGCGATTTTTAAAATTGCCTAGACACCTAACTCCCTTTGGTATTTAAAAATATACTTTTAATACTCTGCCCTTGCCCCCCCCCCCCCAGCATTACTCTGAAGGGGTAGAAGGTGCAGAGAGCGAGCATTCATGCTGCTTGAAGCAGTATTAGTCACAAGTGAATTTCCACTCTGAAATCCGCTGGTCACACTGACTGATGGACTAGTTTCCTCCACTGCCATGCCCCTGGAGACAAAACCCAGCAGCTTGCCTGAGAAGCCACTGCTCACCTGAACACCAAGTCCCTGAAGCCAGTTCTACTGGATCTCAGCACCCCTTGCCAGCAAAGGGGGGAGAAGGATTTGGACCCAGGCATTTCAAATTCTGGGGAGGAAACCCCTTCCTATTTGATGACTATTTGAGAGAAGATTTCAAACCTGAGCAGAGTGTCATTTGTTGTTCTGATCTTCAGACCCAGGCTCAGATTTGTCACATCATACAATCATAGGATTAGAAGGGACCGTAAAGGTCACCTAGCAGGACATGCTCTGAGACAGCCGCATAAAGAAATGGAAACCCTGACATCTATATAGGCATAGCTCAGAGCAGAATTCGGCCTCCACTGAGGCAGCTCCACCCAAAGAAACACTCATTTAAACCCAGGCTGAATCTGACCCTGAGTTCCCTGCAAGTCCTGTAATGCAGGCTCTGAGTTTGGGCAGCTAGGTAGAGGAAGGGTGGTAGCGCTGAGATTTTGCATGTTACGTAGCCTTAACTAACAGTTGTCACACAAAATGAATTTGCAGCTATGCCTCTGTTCTGTAAGGGATTAGCCACGTTTATGGCTCAGTGGCACATTATCAGTGGAGCCCTGGGCTGGAGGTCGCTCTGAGCCATTCTATCCCCAGGGCAGCTCCCCTGATGCTGTAGGTGTATAACATTCTTCTCGCAGCCCCAAGCCCTCTCTATTCCTTGCATGCATTTGCATAGGGGCCACTCACAATCGAGCCCTTATACCTCACGTTTAATCACTTCATTGCCTACAATAGTGATAGCACATTCTGAATACAGCAACCCGTGGCATGTACAAGCTAGCTAGCGCCGGCTTACTGCTGCACACTCAAGCACCAAGTGGCCTGTCAGGAGCTACTACCCTTCTGTCCTCTCCTTCACGGCTTGGAGTCCAAGCCACAGCCTGGCCCTTAGAGAATTAGTACCCGGTGGTGTCTTTGACATGCTCTCTTAAGATACTTGTTTCGGTAAGTTTCTCTCTCAGCTTTTAACATCAGAAAACCCCTATTAATATTGGTTCAACTCCACTGATTTTTCTAAAGAAATGTTTGAAAAGCTCAGAGGTGAATCACTATCATTCCCCCACCCCCACCCCCCTTTACAATTAAGGACAAGCTGCAGGCTTCAACCTACTCAGAAGCAGAGTCCCTTTAAAACTCAATGGTCCAGAATCAGTGTACATCTCTAAGGAAACCCAGAGAACAGCCTCTTCAAAGGGCCTTGTTCTAACAGTATGCAGGAAGTAACAGTATTTGCTATGCAAGCAACTGCCTTGGCAAATCAATACTTTAAGGACTAGGAGGAACAAATAGCAGCATAGTCCCATGGCCTAGAACTCTCAAAACCTTGTTGTAGTCCTGGTTCTGCCCTTGACCTGCTGTGGGACCTTTAAGGAATTGCTTCCACCTTTTGTCGCTCTCTTCTCTTTAGAGTACAAGTGCTTTAGGGCAGGGCCTGTGTCTTGTCTCTGTGTGTTTGTACGACCAGTTGAAGACTCTAGGCATGATTGTAATGCTAATAATAAATAATAATAAACACTTGCTAGTGGATTATTAACAGGGCCTGAAAATATTAAACTGTTTTGTCACAAAAGCTAAAAACCATGGCATTCATGTCTACTGTTCCAAATCCTGGTCCCAGTGAAGTTGACATTTCCACAGGCTTGCATGGGACAAGGATGTAGGGCCAGGTTTCTACTGCCATTGGAAAGATTTGCATTGACTCTAGTGGCAGTTGGATGGGATCTTGGTCACTACAGAGAACTTTCACCGGAGAGCCACTTCAGTATTTTTGGATGGTATGAGCGCCTAGCCATAACTCCATAAGGATCATCGCAATGGGCCAAATTTTGCCCCCCCGGGTCTTAGATTACTGCACTACTCCACTTCCTGCACATGTGGCTGGGTGGAACTTTCCCACCCCTTTCCCAACCTGTCACCCAGTTCAGCCCTGCTGGCACAGAGGGGAGAGGAGGGGGGAGAGGAGAAGAAGAGCCAGGAAATTAAACTGTGTTTCTTTTGAGCTCCTGGGACAATGCAACTACACACTGGCCCTTGCTAAGGGCTTGTGGCAGCTCTGCAATTAGACCAAACGAGACCCAGCATTGCAGGAATGCCAAAGCAGGAGTTATACCCATAACTGCGTTTTATTCTGTGCTATTATAAAGCTATACAGATCTGTAGGATCTGAGTAGAGTAAAACATTAATAATGAAGGCCTGTTAAAACTGAAGTTTTGAAATAAATGGCAGTTTTTCTGCCTCTACCAGTTTGTTTAATTTTTCCTAAAACTGGCAATCAACCGGAAAAAATAAAGCGGGTGAGTAGAATTCTCATTTACCAGAGAGCTCTCCAGCTATCCCTGGAGATTTATTAAACCTTCTGGCGTGCTCTCTGCTAATGGCTTATACTTTTGGATTGGCCATTTGTGGTTAGAATAAGCGATGGCCTGACTTTCCCAAACCCAGCACAATGGAGAAAGATTGTCTTCTAGTTCTCTACAAACTTAAACTGAATTACACTGTAAAACATGAAACAGCACAGAATTTTTTGAAGCAAAAGTAAAACTAGTCACATTTGGTATCTATGGGCTTTCATTTAGCGGAAGAAACAGATGAATAATAGATGTTCCCTTGGAAATACTATTCTGTTCACTCAGTGGAAATCAGGCAAGGGCAATACATTAAGTGTAGTCAAGATTATTCAATTTAATCTTCATAGTGATACAGTAATTTTAGCCTTGTAAAAAGCACTGACAGCTTTTTTTGAACAGAAGACCTTAAATCTGTAAATGAAAGGAGGCCTTCTCCATGTCCCCTGGCAATAGATAACGAGTCTCTAGCTTCAGCATCTTCTGTGGAAGTGTCAGATAACCAGGACATGATATAAGGCATGCAGATTATGAAACAATATACCTCCACTATATTTCACGATGCGGGGAACCTCTTTAAAAAAGCCGTCAATATACTAAGAGAGACAGTCAATCAATAAAAAATATCAGCAACAGGACGATAAATTGTTGTCTACTACAGATGTTTTAGGTTATGGTTGCCAGATCTCCAGGCAAAGGCTGGGAATGTGGGAAGCAGAGAGAAACAGAGCTACAGCACTCAACATTCAGGCTACAGATTTCTTACTATCTTTCTGATATTAAGATTTAATATCTGTAAAACACCACACCAGTCTGGAAGAGCACACTAGTGATGACCAAACAGCAGCTGGTGCTTGGATGTCCAGAGTATATGATAATAGTTTTGAATTCTGGTCTACAACTGTGGCTACATTAGAGAGGCATTATCCTATGGGGACACTGCTCCTAATAAACCCAAACAAGCAGCCTCGAAGGCGTAATTTTTTTATTGTCCTATTATGCATTCCTTCCTCTATTATCTCCCCACCAAAACACATCACTAATTCATCTGAAAAGTTAAAGGTCCAGATAGAGTTTTGTTTCAGTGTGATCTGAATCCAAACCAGATGTGTGGGATTACAGAGCGGTGGTTTGCTTCTAAGGGGAACAAGCGAAGCTGTTCTTTGTTGTTTTGCTTTTTAAATGTGTATGATGTTTTTCTTCGTATTTCAGATATGACAACACTCTACAAAACATGCAGCACTGAATTCTGTTGCTCCCTTCCTGCACAAGGGGAGATGTTTTGGCAAAAAAATCCCATTTCTTTTCCCTAGAAACCTGGTTTATTCTTCCAGCACTCCCAGGGGCACAGCATGCATATGGGGAGTGACTTGGTAATGGCGCATCAGCCAGGGCAATTCTACACTACCGGGTGCATTGGTGCAGCTGTAGGGCGCCTGGGAAAGATGTGCTATGCCGACGGGAGAGCTTCTCCTGCCCACAAAGCGTGGTGTGGACACCGCTTTAAGTGGCTGTAACTTACATTGCTGGGGGGAGCGGAGGGGAGGTTGTTGTTTTCACACTCCTGAGCGACATAATTTACATTCACTTAAGTGATAGTGTAGACCAGTGGTTCTCAAACTAGAGCTGACACTTGTTCAGGTAAGCCCCCTGGCGGGCCGGGCTGGTTTGTTTACCTGCCGCGTCCGCAGTTCACTGCTTCAGGCCAATAGGGCTGCGGGAAGCAGCACGGGCTGAGGGATATGCTGGCCGCCCTTCCTGTAGCCCCCATTGGCCTGGAGTGGTGAACCGCGACTAGTGGGAGTGGCAACCAGCCAAACCTGTGGACGCAGCAGGTAAACAAACCAGCCCTGCCCGCCAGGGGCTTTCCCTGAACAAGTGGCAGCCCTAGTTTCAGAACCACTGGTGTAGACTAGCCCTTCGTGTTTCATGGCCCACAGGTGCTCACCAGTTTGTCTTATCAGTTTCCAGACATGGCAGCATGGCCATCTCACATGTTCCCCAGCTCCCAAACAGCAACCTGCACTCCCACCCTCTCCAACACTACCTGGAAGGGACACATTAGCTTATGGATGGGTTGCTGCTCACGTAGCAGCAGAGCACAATGGGAGCAGTGAGTCCACCTCCACCCTCTGTCCCAAGATGGGTTTGCCATCCCACAGTGTATATGAGGGCACAGTGGGCAGCCATCCATCCACTCTGCATGGCTCCCACTCGCTGCACCATTGCTGCCCTCGGCACCCTCCAGGCCACAGAATGGGCAGGCTGTAGAAGCTGTAGGTAACATCTCTATTGTTTGGGCGAATAGCTGATTATAATTACAGAGTTCATTAATGTGAGTAGGCTTTTCAGAGTCAAAACTGAGCCATGAACTTGGCATGTTTATGTACTGTACAGTAAAGCAATAATTCGGGGCTCAGCCGTGCTGTTCAGACATCACCTTCTATTGGGATGGTTCGGAACTGCACTGCCCTGAGGCAGCATGGGACCATGGAATGAGAGAGGCGGGGACCCCACCTCCCAAAGCTACCCAGCACATGTGGAGGGGGCAGTGCTGCTCCACTTGTTCAGTGGGCATCACGTACTCCTCACTGAATGCCCATACTGCTCTGCTCCCATCCCTCCCCACCGCCTAAGGGTTGTCTTGCATCCCAGGAATCCCATAAGAGAGCTGCACAGGTTTGAAATGGGGATGGTGGTGTCATTGTGCTCTGCCCTCCCTGTGCCACTGCAGAGTAATTTGGATCACACTTCACAATATGCTCCTAAGAATCATCGCTCAGCCCTTACACACAATCTAAACAGGACTCGAGGGCGTCCCAGCAATTGGTCACATGCATAGTTCAGACATTGGGTTTCTTCTTAAATGTCCACACTTATACCTCTTCTGTCCTCCTAAAGGGTTTGTCTGAGAGATGCTCTCACTCGGCACTTGTCTATGTTCAGTGCTGAGCCATCTCATTCCATACGGACCCCAGAGGGCCCTGCATTGGCACTGAAGTTTTGTCGGTGGCTCTGAAGCAATCTAATTAACCGGCCAAGAGTCGATTTGGTGCAAGACACCAAGAAGAAGGAGCAGCCTAACCCAACCAATGCTGAGTGTCCAGCTGAGGCAGTGTTTGTGTTACTTTCTGCCAACAGCAGCAGCAGCAGCAGCAGCACTGAAGTGGGAGGATGCAGATGGAGGCAGGAGAAGAAAGGATTGTTTCTGGCTTTCCCCACCTACATGCCAGAGGGGAAGCATGGTTGGAGCCTAGCAATGACCTGCAATTGACAAGCAGAATGACAATAGACAAGGGCAAAGCTAAAGGATTTTCTAGGTCAGGGCTGAGGAGCAGCTATGAGGATTACAAAGCTCAACCAGTCAGTTCCCCTTCCCTGTCTCCTTGATCCCCAGAGAGCATTCATGGCTTTCAAAATCTCCCTGACTCTCTTCTCCTGCATGCGACTCCTCACTAGCCTGGGCTAAGACCTTCCCCTAGCACATCCCCTACCAGCTGAGCTGGGCTCTGGAGGACAAAACTGTCCCTTACATGGGCCTTAAATTAATCTTTACAAAATGTCAGTGGACTGCAACATTTTTCTCTGAAGGAAACTGTTGGCAAAAAATCTATTGCCTTAAAAGGCCAATGAGGCAGCAACAGAAAACAGCTTACCTCAAAATGTCAGGGTCTGATTTTGCTCTCACTCATTTAGCCCATTTTTGAGTCATTTGGGCTGTCAGAACATTCCCTAACAATATAGCGAAGCCCTGCTTCCTAGCCAGTTACTAAACATTAACAATTTTCTACCAGAGAACATTGCTGGAGTCATGATTTTTTCTAATTTTGGAGTGCTTTTGGCAACCGTAATGAATATTTATGACTGGCAATTTTTTGGCCATTTATTTTGTGTTTTCAGCTTATCAATGGCATGTTGTAAAGGGAGGAAGGCTGGTCTTATGGCTGAGGTATAGAACTGTGAGCCAAGAGATCTGGGGTTTGTTCCCAGCTCTGCTACAGACTTCCAGGTACCTATGGCCAAGTCTCTTGATTGATGCTTTTAGTAAATTCGGACAATTAGACTTGTTTCTGCTCAGCAACTCTGAAAATCAGCCCCTATGTATCTCAGTCTGGACACCCAATACGAGGGGAAACTTTTGCATATGTTTGGCACAATCTCTCTGTCCTTCATTTTCCCAATCTGTAAGACAGGGAGGATGATAACAACGCTTACCTACCTCATCAGATTGTTATGAGGGTCACCTCACTAATAATAGTATAAATATTTAAACTTCTTAGATGGAAACGCAAAGTATTATTATTTAATGTCAAATTTTGTGCATTGCTTAAAAACTACTTTTCATCCTGCACCCTCTCCCGCACACACCAGTCCCACCCTCTTTCTTGGTATGAAACTGACAAGAAAAGCGGCAGAGATGGAATGAGGCAAGTGGTTCCTTTAAACAAAGATTCACCAGTAGGTTCTTGTTAACACTGTAATAGAATTCACTGGCAAATTGGCCTTTTAATTAAAAAATAGTAGTTATTTGTTCTCAAATTTGAACATCAGTCAGCAGCATAAGGCAAGCTCTGTGGGATGAGGACTGTCTTTTTGTTTGGTTTGTACAGTACCTGGCACCATCAGGTCCTGGTCCATGAGTAGGCTCCTAGTTGTTACCACAGTACAAATAAAAAATAAAATAATGCCACAAACACTATAACACCACCACAAGAACTGTCATAGCTGAGATGCAGGATAAAACTTCACAACAGCTGCAGCAAGATCCTCCACCTGCACAGAGCAAACGTGACAAGGCTTCACATTTTCCCCACTGTTTGCAAGGAAAAAGAAAAAGCATTTTTATCATCCTGCATTTGGGGCAGATAGCGAGCAGCTCAAGAACATCCCTAGCACGAACAATCTCTCCAAGAACTCCGTACCATTTAGCGCACAAGCCCAAAGGGCCAGCGCAACTGTGACATTTCAATCAGTCACTATTTTTTTCCAGACTGAAGCCCATTAACGGTCTAATCTGGGCTCCTTCCCAATGGTCGACTGAAGGAAGCACTTTGCTGACAGTTCGGAGCCTAATAAATCTCTAGCTGGTGCTCTCTCAGGTGATTAAATAGTCAGGCAGGGGAAAAAATGGTACAATTCAAGGATTGCTTTTAACCCAGCTAACACATAAAAAATGAAAAGTGGCAGTATATTACTTTGCTTCCCTCTTCCGCCCATGATCACCCCAAATAGCAGCTATGGAGTGCTGTCTTCTATATTATAGGCTTATGCATAATTCAAAAATTCTGTACTGTATTCAACTGTATGGAAGAGCAGATCACCAGGTCTGTGTACACTGAGAATATCAAGTGGCATGTGTCTGAAGCTAAGAGCATGGACAAGTTCAGTGCAAGAAAATGAAGCACCGGCTGCCCTGAGCCCTCTGGGCTGAGAATTTGTGTCATCAGAATGGAAGCTCGCAAAGGGATAGACGGCTCTAAAGCTTTGCTTGCAAATTAACATAGGTATTGGGCCATTTCTTAGCTCCCTTTTGACTAAAGGTTTTTTTCCCTTCATTGAACAAGAAATGCATGGAAAGCCAACCTTTCACATTGACCATTGCCTTCACCAGCTCTTTCCACAGGCTGGTCCCAGAACAGTTACTGAATTTTAAAAGGCAACCAGTTTTTCATCTGCTTTCCATTTGTTAAGCTAATAGGGGACAGGAAGAAGAACAGATGGAGATTCTAAAATGCAAAAATCTAATCCGCAGTCTCCCACTGCACTCATCACAAAATGCCATTTCTTAGATCAGCCCCTCTTCTGAGCACCCCTCTGATATGTCATCTATCTTCACCATGCAAACCACTGATCAGAAAGGAACTCGCTGTACCTGACATTAGCAAAACAGATATTAGCCTCTGGATGGTGTTATAGGGGGTTCTGCTTGTTCCTTAACATCCGAGGCCCACCTATAACTGGAAAGACAGAGGACACTGTGAATGCTGCGCTCTATTATGAAAAAGCATGGTCTGCAGCTGAAGTGTATTATTTTACAATGCAAACTGGAGTCAGCATTGAACTAAAGAGTAGTTTACATTATTCAGAATTAAAAAGTCTGCATTTGCCTACAGTTACCAGATAGTACAGTTGGATTTTACCTCAGCTTTACTTTGAATAGAAAATGTGTGATACCCATGCGGTGACAGTTAACAAATTCTGACTTTTCAATGGCTTCTTCTAAGTTATATTAATGCATTAATCCTCCCATTACAAGAAAATAAACTTTACATGGGTAGGAACTGTGGGCCATTTTATCCATGATAATTAAAGCACCATTGGGCTATCCGTTACCATCTTCACTGATTATTAGGGCCCTACAAATTCATAGTGCATTTCGGTCAATTTGACAGTCATAGGATTTTAAAAATCGTACATTTCATGTGTTGTAATTGTAGGGGTCCTGGCCCAAAATGATTTGTGGGCGGGTCGCAAGGTTATTGCAAGGGCTGGTTGCGGTACTGCTACCCTTATTTCTGCGCTGCTGCTGGTGGCGGCACCGCCTTCAGAGCTGGGTGTGCAGCCACAGCCGCCGCTCTCCAGCTGCCCAGCTCTGAAGGCAGCATAGAAGTAAGAGTGGCAATACTGCGCCCCCCCATAACCTTGTGACCCCAAAACTCCCTTTTGGGTTGGGCCCCCCAATTTGAGAAAGGCTGGTCTCCCCCGTTAAATCTGTATACTATAGGGTAAAAGCACACAAAAGACCAGATTTCATGGTAGGAGACCAGATTTCATGGTCTGTGATGCATTTTTCATGGCTGTGAATTTGGCAGGGCCCTACTGATCATCCATCTTTCCCTCTCCAGCAAGAAAAGAGCATTGTCCAAGAGATTATTACAAGTGCATGGGTTTGATCCAGCCATACAGGTCTTTCCATTTCACAAAGCTCTCATACTGCTCCGCTGATGCCTCATGGAAAACACTGACCCACGTTCATTGTCGAGGCAATGATGTATCTATGTGCAAAATTCACCTGGGGCACAGAAGGCTGTACAACACCCTCTACATCATCTAAATCAGGGGTTATCCCAAGAAAGTTTTAGGTGGCCCAGCGTGTGGCCACCAACTCCTGCTGGTGGCCACTGTAACAATTTTGCCTAAAATACTTATAATATATGGATATACACCCAGCGCCGCCCAGAGGATTCAGGGGGCCTGGGGCAATGCAATGTAATTTTGGGGGCCCCTTCCATAAAAAAGTTGCAAAATTATAGAATACTATATTCTCGAGCTGCCTTCACTAGCAGGACCAAGTACTTAATTAACTTTAGAAAAAAAACAAATAAATATGCACATATACATGTCCAAATCATTGTCATTTAATTAGGAAGGCTTTTTTGCGGACTCAATAATAAAAATAATGTACAGTTGTCTGTTTTTTACTGGATCTAAACAGAATACAAACAAAATAAGGTGCTTTGCACATTCCTGTCTATTTTAGTTTCTTTTGCCTTTTAGGCTGCTCTTTTTTAGATTTGGTAGCTAGTAAGGCTGCTGCTGTGAAAACTGATACATGTATATTTATATGTAGCACTTTCACAGCAGACTTAGGAGCTACCTGGGAGGCAGTGAAAAGTGATATTAACAAACATCACTTTTCACAGCAGACTTACGCAGCTCTGGAAAGCCTGGATGGAGAGGTGGATAGGGAGGCCGTGGCAATGGGGGTGAGGGGTGAGCCCAGGACTGGAGCTTGGTGCCTGCCATCCCAAGGCTGAAGCTGGAAGCCTGAGCCCCAGCACCCTTGGGAAGGTGGGGAACTCACACCAGCTGCCTGCTCCTCTGGCATTTGTGGCTGAAGAAGAGGGCAGGGCCAATCCCTGCTGGCAGCCCCAGGGGGAGGGGCCACTGCTGCCGACCCTCATCACTGCCCAGGAGGCTGTGGCTGCAAGAAAAGCCTTTGGTGGCTGCATTTGAGAAACACCGATCTAAACACTGCACACAAGGAACCACATACTGCTTCAAAAAGGGTCTGCACGCTCCCTCCACAAAGACCCACACTGACATAGAACTAGAGGCTGGAGCAGTGACCACAGACGTGCCAAACCTGGAAGTGGTGAATTTCACTTTCTCTTCAGCCCTTCACCTCACTCACATAGTGCCCCAGCACTCAGGCTGTATGTGGGTGACGTGGCTCTCACTCCACACGCAGCCGTAGTCCTCCAACGGTTACCTCGCAATCACGGCCACAGCACGCACTGCCATGTCACAGGAACAGAATGGGTATTTCGGGCCAGTAGTGAGAAGCCAATGAAGCTGAAGACAAAAAGAGCCTGTTCTCATGCAAAATTTCTCTAATAATAAACAGCCAGAGAAGGAAAGTGTGGTCCAAGGGATAGGGCACTGGATTGGAAGCCAGGAGACCTGGGCTATAGTCCCATTTCTGACAACTGGGTGACCTTGGGCAAATCATGTCACCTGCTTCCCCTCCCACCTGTTTGTGTGGCTTCTCTATTTAGATTATAAGATCTTTGGGGCAGCAAGTCTCTCTCATTACATAAAAGCAGCAAAGAGTCCTGTGGCACCTTATAGACTAACAGACATTTTGGAGCATGAGCTTTCATGGGTGAATACCCACTTCGTCAGATGCATGCATCTGATGAAGTGGGTATTCACCCATGAAAGCTCATGCTCCAAAACGTCTGTTAGTCTATAAGGTGCCACAGGACTCTTTGCTGCTTTTACAGATCCAGACTAATACGGCTACCCCTCTGATACTTCTCATTACATAAGCTATAGGAGAGCAGACTATTATTATGTATACCAAGCCTAACATGATAGAGCTCCGACTGCATCTGGTGCCACCTCAAGGTGCTAGTGGGTTACTAATACTAACATTACTAGCACTAAGAGGGAAATTGTTTCTCTGCTCCACCCATTCTCCACAGGCTTCCTTTTGAATTCTGCCTTTATTCTACCTTAACACCGGTCAGTGGATCACATTCAGTTCAAAACCACGCAGCTACTATTGTCCACGTACATTTGGAAAACATTGCTGTCATGGTTTGGTTTATGTTTACTGTTACTAACAAATGAAAAGTGTCCCCAGACACCACCACCATCATATCTACATGGTCTGAAATATCAGAGCAAAGGAGAGAAGTCAACTCCCAGAAGATCACTGTAGAGTCATAATTTTCAAGGCCAGATGGGACTATGATAATCGTCTAGTCTGACCTCCTGCACAACACAAGCCAGAGAATTTCACGCAGGGATTCCCACATCAAGTTCGTATTTTATGGCTGAAGTACATCATCCCTTTTAGAAAGACATCCGGTCCTGTTTTAAATATTCCAAGTGCTAGAGAATCTACCACATCCCTTGGTAAACTGTTCCATGACTTAATTGCCCTCACTGTTAAAAGTTTATGGCTTATTTCTAGTCTGCGTTTCTAGCTTCAGCTTCCAGCCACTGGTTCTTGTTATGCTATTTGAAATCTTCTCTTCACGTAGGTACTTTTGGATTGTAATCAAGTCACCTCTTAATCTTGTCTTGGATAAACTAGATTGTACTTCTCAAGTCTTTCCCAAGAAGGTTTTCCAGAACTTGAATTATCCTTGTAGCTCTCTTCTAATTTTTCGGCTAGAACTCATACACTGTCCTCAGATGATCCTTGTAGAAAAAAATCACTCCACAAATATTCATTGTACCTTCCTGTAATGAACTTGAGTTCAGTACCATGCAGCTGTCACACAAAAACAACGCTGGGCCCCTAGTTGGGTATTCAATATAAAAAGTTCACCCAATTAAAATAGCACACAAGACGATTGGCAGGATAATGGCCAATAGGATGTATATTACTATCCAATTAAAGTGGAGAATATTATAGGAAAAAAATAAAATATAGGAAATTAAATCAACAGCATATATTTACCAGCATAATGGGTCAGAATTCACTAACAGTCACCGCTATGATTTTCCATTCTAAGGAGAGGAAATAACTGGATTGTTGGTACATGTTAACTTTCTAACGGCGACAACTCTATTTACATTCTACATGGCTTTTTGAACTGTGACTTATTGAGACTCCAAATTTGTCAAGTCTTAGTACAGCACATAAGGAAAATAAATGTTCCTTTTCTTTCTCCTCTGCCCCCATGTTACCAAGTCCTTCTGTGACCAACTAACCTCCCCACTTAGCAACATAAGTGCTTTTATATTTCATCTGAAACCACGGCTACTACTACAGCGTTCTACTTCCTGAGCTTGTTACCACTGGTCTGCCTTCACTCACAGCAGACTAAAAAGAAAATACTGCTTTCAGATTTCACAGTGGCATAAGGGGAATGCAGCAAATGGAAAACTGCTGATTACTGGCAATTAGTAAAACGATAAAGTTACTGAGCAACCTACCGATCCAAAGAAACCTCCATTAATCTCCATGGCAGGGTCAATTTAAAAGCTTGAAGCCAGCAAGAAAGAATGGCCGGAGCAGTTGCTAGCCATATACTTGGACTTGTTTGTTCAACAGCCCATATATTGGCTTTATTGGTCACAGACTGTTTTATAAAGCAAAGGGGGAATTATATGGTATCTTTCAGTTAACTAGCTTTGAAGAATAGACTCTGTGCACTACCATATTGATTGTCTCTTTGAATCTGAAATAAGGCCTTTCTTTGCACTAACAGAATATATGTAGACAGTCATATATCACTAAAATTACATGGCTGAAGGCTACTGTTATTGGTAATTTGCAAACGTCTATTAGCACTGTAAGTGAATCGAAGCAGGTCTGGACACAAAAGAATGGCTGAATTTGTGAAACTTGGTGAGGTGGCATCCAGAAAGCATAACAACTTTCAAATGAAAAGAACAAGAAGGGGTTAATAATAAAGAGTCACCTGATGCTCTGATCCGCTGGCAGAAGGGGCCACTCTGGGGTCACTTTCTTCTGCGCTGAAGATGCTGTTCATGGGTCTCGGGATCCACATAATGCCTGCAGTGGGCAGGCCTGGGATGAAGGGGGCATGCGGTAGCAGAGGCCGGGGAGGCTGGGCCTCTTCCCTTCATTTCGAGGGTGCCCAGCAGAGAGTCTCTCAGACTCACAGTGCAGCCAGAGAACATATTGCTTTTACATCTGTGCCACTTTGCAGAATGTCCTGGAGCCAGCTGTGGCCATGGGGATCCTAAGGAGTGGGGCCAAGGCTGCTGCAGGGGCAAAGAGCCCTGCACTGATCTCAGGGTATCTGCGGGATCAAGGGCCAGATCCTCCATGCTTTCTTTTACAAGGGAAAGGGGACAAACCTGTCTTCCCTCACTTCTCCCAGGCACATCGTCTCTTCTCTATTTGCCAACACCTTAAAATGCCAAAGCTTTTCCTGTCCATCTCTCCCTTGTCCATTCACAGCAGGCAGAAGGGGACTTCTCTCCTGCTGTCCTCTGTGCCTAAGTGACCCCAAGCCTCTTTCAGTCCTTCTCATGCCCTCCTCTTTCATTCCTAATCCTCTCCCTAACAAAATACTCACCTAGGAAACCCATTCATCACCCAGAAACTACAATGCCTTCTATCCCTCCCATACCACAACTACACAAGCCACCCACAACTTACATTGTTTAATGGTACTGGAAGCATGTCTAATACTCCTGGAAGCATACTGTGATATTTTATATGAACTGCAGTAAATAAAAGTACAGCAAGAAAGCCTAGAATGTGAGATGTGGGGAATAACTGCCCAAGGAAGCTGATGGAAGACCCTTTGTTCAGGACACTTGAAGTTAGATCGGTCAGATCCCTGCACATTATATTGTAGAGGACAATCCTGCATTTCCTATGGTGGATGCCATCACAAACTTCCACTGACATAAACAAAAGCTACATCTGTGAGCAAAGTGGTACCACTTCCTAGAATAGGCAGAGCACACAGAAGGCTATGAGTATGGGGGCCCAATTCTTAGCTACACAAAGGCCCCTTGATAGGGCTCTGGTGATGTTCATGGGCCTTAGAGGGGGTGTTACATTATTTTTGCCAGAATAGCCTTTTAGTATTACTGAGTTCAGGCCAGTGTGTCTACTAAGGCTGCAGTAGAATCATAGAATACCAGAGCTAGAAGGGACCTCAGGAGGTCATCTAGTCCAACCCCCTGCTCAAAGTAGGGCCAATCCCCAGACAGATTTTTGCCTCAGATCCCTAAATGCCCCCTTGAGGATTGAACTCACAACCCTGGGTTTAGCAGGCCAAAGCACAAACCACTGAGCTATCCCTCCCCCTGAGGGTGACCAGATGTCCCAATTTTATAGGGACAGTCCTGATTTTGGGGTCTTTTTCTTATATAGGCTCCTATTACCCCTCACCCCGTCCTGATTTTTCACATCTGCTGTCTAGTCACCCTAGGCTGCAGACACTGAATTACCATAGCCAAAATAACAAAGGCACTTAAAGGTGTGAGGTGCTCTCTTACTGAATCTAATTCTGGCATGTTGACTTTAATCAACACCTTAGAAGAGTCAAGTCATTTCTTTTTATAAGGTTGGTGGTTTCTTTTGCATTCAGAGAGGCTTTTGAATGTGCCTGATGTCTTTTACCCCTTTGATGTGTCTAATCTGAAGAATTAATTGACTGGTAAAAGTATAAAATTCATCCTTTTCAGGAACTCCAGAGCAAAACTTAACCATGTCACTAATCATACTGAAGATCATAGCTTCATATGCATTACCTGGCATCATGCAACTACCAAGCCATGACTGATTTCTTTTCATCTTAAAAACGGAAGAAAAACATGCACTGCCAAAAATACAATACCCATCTGAGTCTTCAGAACCCTTTGCCAGCCTGTTCCAGGACAGAGTATAGTAAGAAAAAGAATCATACATGGAAAAGTTTTATTTCATTTAAACAGGAAATACTATGAACCAGTTGATTGTAATAATGTAAAATAGAACTCAAAGGGGAGGTGGTAGCTTTTTGCCACCTTTTCTCTTCCCTTATTCTGGGCTGGCCGGAGGACTGAAATTACATCTAGCGTCACTGTAATCCTCTGGGCTGCTCTAAATTATGCCAGAGGCAGTCAGCCACTATGACGCACATTCAGTCCTGTCCCAACCTGCTCCTGATAACCCCCCTGTGTCTCTGACACAGCCCCTGCATGGAGCAGGGAGCGCAGTTAGCACATGTCAGCAGGACCGGTGCTAGGGATTTGAGCGCCCTAGGCGTACGGCAATTTCGCAGCCCCGCGCGCTGGTCCCGCGGCTCCGGTGGAGCTGCCGCAGTGGTGCCTGTGGAGGGTCCGGTGCTCAGCGGCTCCAGTGGAGCTGCCGCAGTCATGCCTGCGGGCGGTCCACCGGAGTCGCGCGAGGAGCCGACCATCCGCAGGCACGACTGTGGCAGCTCCACCAGAACCGCGGACCAGCGGACCCGCAGGCACCACTGCGGCAGCGGAGCCGCCTGCCGCCTCCTCCGGCAAAATGGCGCCCACCAATTATTCTGGCGCCCTAGGCGATTGCCTAGGTTGCCTAAATGGTAGCACCGGCCCTGCATGTCAGTTACATCAGTTTTGTGCTACCCAAGGAATCTCCTGTGTCATTTGCACCTTTGGGGAGCTTTCTGCCTACTGAGGACTGAGCCTAAATGCTTCCTTCTTCACTTTGCATAGTTTCCTCTTAGAATAGATACAGCTTCCATGACCAGGACTACCCAAAGAAATATTTCACCTATACCCAGAAACAGTACAGTACCTACAATCACAACCAATAAATCTATGAAGCCTTTTCTCCTAACACCTCTATGACCTTGATAAAATATGCTTTTCCTATAGGAAGCCCTTCATCATCTGCCATGCTGCTTTGTCAGGCCTGTCTGTCCTTTTCCACCATACAGCCAGAGTGGCCTCTGCTCAGGTGCTGTCTGCTTTAGATTGCTATCATCTGATCTTTCCCTGAACCAGCTGCCTCATTGAATCGATATTGATTCAGACTTGGGTTTCTGCAGCAAATCTATTGCATTTCCATTAGCAGGACTGCAAATGATCAAAGGTAGAAGGCTTCATTTATATCATTCCAGCTCCATGTCGCAGAGTAAATGCACAAATACATGTTAATGTGATCTGAGCCAAATTATGCCTTCTTGTCTACTGCTGGGAAAGTAGCATATCCCTTTTTAGAGCCAAAGAATATCATCTGCAATGCAAACTGCAAATATAATAGTGAACTTAAAAGTACAATAGGTGCAGAAAGATAATCCAAGTCCCCTGCAGTGAAAATCCAAACGTAGTGCCTTATCATGCCCTCAGTTTTTAAGCAGCTCTCCCCACTGATCAGAAACTAATGATGTGCTACGGCCCCAGCCAGGAAACCATGATGAATACATACTTACATATATATTTACAGATTATACATTTATATATGCATTCATTTAACAAATACACATGGCTATACACATATATAAAGAGACAAAGATTATTGAAGTTCTCCAAGGTAAGAGCAAATACCTAATTTTCAATGACAAAGGAGGCTTACAAAGAAATGTGCAGATCAAGAAATTATAAACAAAAGCAGCCACAACAAACTAAAAAATGGGTAATTGCAATCACTTCACTCTGAAAAAGCCAGAGCATCTTTAGAAGCAAAGGCTTTAGAAATGGCTAGAGGCAACACATTTGAATGTTATGAGCTTTACATAACCAAATATTGAATCAAGCACTGCCCTGAGTTACTATAGCTACAGTCCAGTGACTTGGGGAGGGGGGTGTTGCACCAATGCGAGTGAGCGCAGAATGTGGCCCATAGATTTTAGATCAATTTAGCCTTCTGCACATACAAACTGAATAACTGTTTTTCAATTAATTTATTTCATTATAAGGGGAAAAATGGGAACAAGAAACTAAAAAAAGAACCAAAACTACACAAAATGAGTAAAATGTGTGATCCTATATGGTGCTATAAAGATTTTATTATTGCATGTTTCAGAAGACCTGAATACTTAATTCATGGCCCTGCTACTTGTAGCTAATATGAACGGTCCACATTTATGGCACCCCACCCCTGTTTCACACACACGCACGTGTGCTTATACATTACAGCCCTGTTGTATCCTGGGTATTATTACCTTGATTACACATGGCTAAAGCTCCTCTCTGCACCTGGATACTCCAGTGACAGTGCTTTAGGAATACACAGAGATTGGAGGGCTCAGTATCTGGGAATATCCTTAACCAAACCTGCTTAACAGAGGCCCAGCTTTATCTCTCAGGATTTACAATGCCAGGCAGTCAGCCAGTGTCTCTCTATTGCACTGTGGGTTTGGGGACCCTTTTGAATGCTTTTTTGCTGGGACCCTTGGTCATTTTTCCAGAGGTTAGGGTGTAACCCAAGGATCGGCAACCTTTCAGAAGTGGTGTGCTGAGTCTTCATTTATTCACTCTAATTTAAGGTTTTGCATGCCAGTAATACATTTTAATGTTTTTAGAAGGTCTCTTTCTATAAGTCTATAATATATAACTAAACTATTGTTGTATGTAAAGTAAATAAGATTTTTAAAATGTATAAGAAGCTTCATTTTAAATGAAATTAAAATGCAGAGCCCCCCGGACCGATGGCCAGGATCCTGGTAGTGTGAGTGCCACTGAAAATCAGCTGGCGTGCCGCCTTCGGCACCCATGCCATAGGTTGCCTACCTCTGGGGTAACCTGTTGTAGATAAATGGGGTAGTCAAGCATATACATACACACGGACATACCAAAAACCCCTCTATTACTGGTTGTTGCTGGAGTAATGGAGGCCAGTCAACAGAACAGGCCATGTTTGAGCTGGCACCTTCAGCCTTGCCATTGACTTCACTGGGCATGAGATCAGACCCCAGCTATTTCAAGACCCATGCTTTGGGAATGGGAATCTCCCCTCCTATATATTTAACCTTCAGGAAATAAACCCCTAGGCTATTTATCAGCTCTACCTTTCTGCCCCCCTTACAGAATACAGTTCTGTGTACAACCTCTGAAGGTATGTCTGCACTGCAATTGAAAACCCAGGACTGGCCCGTGCCAGCTGTCTCAGGCCTGTGGGGATCGGGCTAAGGGGCTGTTTAACTGCAGTGTAGATGTTCGGACTCAGGCTGGAGCCCTGACTCTAGTGCCCTGCAAGGTGGGAGGGTTCCAGAGCTCTGGCTGCAGCCCAAGCCTGAAGGTCTACACTGCAATTAAATAACCCCTTCGTCCAAACTCTGCGAGCCCGATTCAGCTGCAGGTGTCCAACTGCAATGTAGACAGACCCCAAAAGACATTCCCCAACTTGCAGTAGCAGAGAAAGAGAAAGGAATAGCACACCCAGACCTGTGAGATTACAGTGAAAACCATTGCACAAGGGAAGCAAGAGGTGATGGTGTGTGTGTGTGGGGGGGGGTGAGATGGAGAGGCGAGAGCAGGTGAAGAAGAAAACTCAAATGCAGAGGTATAAGAGCCTATAAGGAAAATGAGAAGAGGTGAAGGAGGCAGCAAAAAAAGAAGAATTAATGGCACAGAACCCAGGGTAAGGAGCAGAAATGTGAAAAATACCGACAATGTGATGTAAAGGCACTTAAAAGTCAAGTTTTCCCTTCATTTTTTCCCAACCCCTAAAATAGGCCCATTTAGATCAGAAATTATGCCATGGTGCATCGATTACTTTGAGTGGAAAGAGGATTGTTTTTGAGCTAAATGGTCCTGTTCTCAAGTCTAAGATGGCTTTTTAATGGCCTGAACACTGAAAAGAATCATTTTGCTGACACTTCTCCTGAGCAAAGGAAGAAAAAGGGGTGACAAGTAAAATATGAGGCAGAAATCAGAGAAATGAAAATCAGAAGAGCTGTCAAAGCCAAAGGCAGACCAGTAACAGCAATACGTACAGCTTTCCATCTTTAATGCACAGTGCAAGCGCCAGCTAACCCCTGGGAGATAGGGATATATCATCATCCTCATTTTACAAATGGAGAAACTGAGGAAGCGAGGGGTCATTCGCTCACAGTGATAGTCACTGGCACAGCTAGCATCAGAATTCATGAGACTTAGTTCCATAGGCTGACCCTTGTCTATGCCAGCTCAGTGTGTATGAGTGGAGACACGAGGAAGAACCATTCTGCCATGAGGAGCCCAGGTTTTTAGTCACAGTGAGGCAGCACTTCATCCAGAAATGTCAAACCAGGCATCTCAAGTGGCAGTCACCTTGTGCAGTCAATTACATCCGTGCAAGGGGAGTGTTAAATACCACCAAATCAGAGTAATGGGGCCCATTTCACTGTGGCCATGCACCTAATACTGTTCTTTTCACTAGTGCAAAGTCAGAACCTGAGTGTCTTACGGTTACTTTGCATTGATGCAATTGACTACGCAAAATGCAGGGCTACAAAGACTCAGGCCAAGGTGTAAGAAAGTGATGAATCAGATCCTGTGGCTGTCCAGAGGAGCTATAAAACCCATGGCTCTAACTCGAATGTTACTGAGATCTTAAGACTAGCATCACAGCTTTCTAGCTACAATTTATACTCTACCTTCACTTGCAAATTATCAATTTTGCTCACATGAATAGGTTTAAGAACTTAATTGGTTTGGGCACAATCCATTTAAATGGAAAGTGAAAGCAGCTTAAAGATCTATCAGGAGGGAGGAATAGTTTAGATATTATGCAGCTATAAACAAAACAATTATTATGAAAACATACCCATTAGAGGACTATGGAAACATAATCATTAGAGTACATGATGCATTGCTGCAGGATTGCGCTTAAAGAGAAAAAATATAATTTAGTTCCTGCACTGTATTCCTATTCATAAGATCTACATGTCTGAGACATAATATTATATAGACCCCACCTAAATGAAACATTCATACATATAATTTAGCTGAAACTGACATGCCTCATACACGTGGACACTTAAAAATGTTTGCTTCTGTTCTCTGTTTCAGCAAAAGAAAAACGACAGTTTAAAATGGGGAGCCACAAAGGGAGGAAAGGCACTATTTCTGTACTGGGAGAACACAATGTATAATAATAAAAGGTAGACTGGTCTCGGGACTAACACAGCTGACACAATTACTAGGATTGTCTTTCTCCTGCTCTCTCCCAGATTCCATGATAAAGAAGAATCAATTAGCCCTCCATGGACTATGACCTTGAAGAGTATAGCTCTAAACAGAATATGCTGAGTTAGATAGAAAAGGGAAGAGGAGAAAAGGATTGTAAAGTGCACTAAAGGGTCTGGTTTGGAAATGATATGTCAGTCACAGAATAGGAACCATGACAGCTCTTACTTAGTCCTAGATGAAAAATTATCAATGCAAAGGGAAAGCTCACATGCTGTTTCTGAATAAATTACCTAGTCATGCTGGAAAAAGGAGAGGGGGTGAGATGCCATAAGGCCAATCCAATTTACAGACATTACTTCCTGAGACAACATTCCCAGAATTTTATACTTGACGCAATTGTTCATAAAGAATAAAGTTTCAGTGCAGTTTCTTGTTTGTCCCTCTAACTTTTGCTGGGCATAACAAAAAATATGTTCAAAATGCAGTTTAAAAAACCTCAGGACCAAACGCCTCTTTGAACTCTGTGGCAGATATTGTGCAACCTGCCTTCTCACCCTTATTTCCACAGGGATTCAAGGAACTGCAGCTGCTTGACGCTTCAGAACTTGCTACACTTATGCTTTTAGGCAGCAGTAAATCTTTCCCACTCAGTGAAAATCAAACAAAATCAATTGCCAACGCCCCTCTTGCCTTTCTATCAAGATCTATGTGGAAGTCAGATCCCTTAACACACTTAGTAGATATTTATCTAAAAAAATTAATTCCCGGACAGCCATTTATTTCCCAGCTGTGAGTGGATCTGAATGCAGATAATGGCTTGTTGCCTGTGGCTGCTCACCAGCTAGTCGTTTTTCATTTACTTCAGACTCTGAGTGATCTAGTAAGGACAAACCAGCTCTTCCATGTTGAATTTTGCAGGGTGGTATGTTGCTGTTTTTCAGAAGCTGCTTTTGATTCCTCCCACCGCCATCCCCACCCACAAGCCATTGCAGCGGGACGGTGTTCTCAGGTCACTCTGTGAGGTGCAAAGAGGTGGTGACTGCAGTGATATCTGTCACACCTTTAATGACACTTTTGAGATTTGTAGATGATACTGCTACAAAAAGGAGTTGGTGTGCTAATGACTTCTGGGAGGAAAAAAACCCTTCGTCATCATTGCAAAAGCTGGTCCCAATAACTTAATCCATAGTCACCCAAGTGATCTTAAACTAGGCAAATAAAGCTTTTGTTTGACTGCACACCCATGTTTTCTTATCAGACACTCATCCTCCAAAAATTTACTCTCCATCTAATAGCAGTGTAAACAGAGTCAGGATGAGCTCTACCCTGACATCTGGTGGTGAATTATGGGAAGTGTGGAAAGAATTTCAGGAAGTGTGGAATCTCAGGTATTTGCATGGGAACACCCAGCATAGCCCAAGGCAGCTTGGGATGGTTATTTTGACAGCTCTGGGATCCCCAATTTCTTTGTTATTGGGGCAGGATAAATAAAGTGTTGCCACCTGATTATGTGAATGAGGAACTACAAGACTGCTTTATGATAGAGATGTCTCAATATAAATTAAGTGAAACTTGCTAGACAAGGGACATGGGTTCCAAAACCCAGTGAATTGAGAGAGGTTGGGGACTGGTGGGTGTACCTGATGGTATGGGCCCCTTTTGAGAGCCTGGAACATCAATTGCACATCCTTCTCTCCCCACTGTTAAAGAGTAGAGCTAATTTTGATTCCATTAGGAGTCCATCTAAAGGCTGCTGAGCTGAATTCATGTTGGGCCAATGGTGCACCAGCACTGGGGCTCCCCTACTATGAGCTGAAATCGCTAAGAGTTGAAATCACTAAAGAACTGGAATTACTGAGCTAAGAGCACTGAGTGCTGTGCTAACTAGTGGGGGATCCTGAAGACCTATCGCTAAGCAGCTGGCAGAGCATAGCAGTTTGCAGCATGTTGGAGCAGCCCATGGAACAGCGAGCGGAGTGGAGCAGTTTGCGGGGACGGCTGGAGTGGCTCGTGGGTTGGCTGGAGGAGCGGCACAGCTGGTGAAGTGGAGCTGGTCGTGGTGAAGGCTGCAGCAGAACTCCACAGAGGCGTGGAGCAGTTGGCCTTGGCCCACGTAAGGTGCCCCTTACCACTCTGTGTGGGCCCCACCACCCTGTGTGCCTCCCCCCCCCATTTCCACCCAGGCTGAGGGGGGTAAAACTCTGCAGATAAACTTTTGAACTCTGGGGTGGCACTGACCAGAGACTTTCGGGTTGTTGGACTTTGGGCTGATTGGACTTAAGACCCTAAGGGGGAAAGGACATTGCCAAACGTACTTGGAGGTGGGTTTTTGCTTATGGTTTGTGTTATAATCCTGTTTGTGGTGTTTCTCCAATGTGATGCCGCATTGTTTCCCTCCTTTATTAAAAGGATTTTACCACACTCAGACTCCGTGCTTGCAAGAGGGGTAGTATTGCCTCCTAGAGGCGCCTGGGGGGGGTGGTATGTAAGTGTCCCAGGTCACTGGGTGGGGGCTCGAGCCGGTTATGCATTGTGTTATTAAAACGGAACCCCTGGATACAGAACCTGGCCCTTGTTGCTGCCAACTCAGAGGGGCAGAAGGGTTATAACAGGTAAAAGGCTACACAGGGTTGTACATTTTTGTCTTTAAATTTTCCTTTCAATATCGCTGGAACTTCCTTTGATGTTATACTAACTGGGCCATGGGTCAAGTCAATGGAAGTATCCTACGTGCACCAGCTGAAAATCTGGCTCATGATATATTCTAATATAAAACGTAAGTAACCCAAGATGATTACTGGAGAGTCAATGGTGCTCCTGATGCCCCCATTGAGCCTGAGCACGCTTCAAAGCTGGATTCAGTGGCAAAACTCTCATTGGTTTCAACGGAAACAGGATGAGGCCAAGTACGTATGAATCACCAAGTCATCAGCCTGTAGTGGTTTAGGAAGGGCATAATGGAAGGAGACTAGAGGTTCTCCTAAGCAAGATTACAACAAAATTTGTTGCCAGTTTTAACCCCTGAAGACCTCGATTGTGGATATCCAGCCTGGGCTCTAGCACAGCAGCACACTGTCTTTTCATTTACAAGAGTTACAGAGATCACAGGCCATCCAGCCTAACCTGCCCCCATCTGACAGGTTACAATGAAACATCCAATACATCTTATTCCAGCAAGAAATTACTTAGATGTTTTACAATGAGCACAGAGAAATTTCTCCAGAAGCTTGATTTGTAAAAGGCTAATTCATTCTACATGTATGAGCTCCTTAACCAAGTCATCCTAGCTAAATCAATGAGACAACACTCATGAGTAAGGTTTTGCAGCATCAAACCTGCAAGGAGGGGGAAAAAAAACCCTGTAGTGAGCCCTGAATGAAAAAATAGCCATAATTGTAATTGCTACATTAACAACTCTGGAATGCCTAGAGCTACTACAAATGTACTGTAGCCCTTTCCCACTGCACTCACTGCCTGCTTCAGGAAGATGGCAGGGGCATTTATCAGCAACGCAAGACAGGAAAGAGGAAACAGAAGTGCTTTAGAGACAGGACAATGATATTAACAAATACAGGGGACTCAAAGCAATATGCAAATCAAATTGATCACTGAAATGGCAGGCTAAATTACATGAAAAAGATACCAATCAAAATGTAAATAAACTGATTCATCTTTTTGTATACTGTATGCAATGAAAGAACTTGCGAAGACTTGCCTCTTGGTAACTGGCCAGGATATATGTCTTTAAAAATATCCTTTCTGGTACAACCATCAAGTCTATTTAGCAACAGTTTCAGAGAGCTTGTGATCCACCCCTGTACCTCACTCAGTTTATTCAAACTTAACATGCAATGTCAGATTCAAGGAAAAGATACAGAACAATCAAAGTCCTTTGTGGAAAAAAAAATTAGCTGCTACTTACAAAGTTTTGGAAGGATTTGGAGATTAGTTTCTGTTGTTTGTGCCTGAGAAAGGGTGGCAGCCTCTCTCACCTCAGGCTCCAGCGTGGGCGGAGGGAAGGAAGATGCGGTAGAGGACAACAATGAAAAATCTAAGACACGGTTATGCGGAGAAGGCAAGAGAAAAGGCTTGGAGGGCACTAGCGAACTATCAGCTTGCGCTGTAACTTCAACCTTGGTTTCAGGGCTCGGTACTGGGAAAGGTGAGGTATGCACCACCGAAGGCACCCAAGCAGACAGAGCAGTAGGTTCCACTGAAATCACTGGGTCTTGTCCTATCCTCCCCGGGTTTAGGTGGGTAGGAGAGTCATACTCAAAAATTTTGTCTACAAACACCCACTTGAGGCCAGCAATGCAGAGGCACAGGCTGAGCAGGCAAGCCAGGATAGGGACGATGCAGATCTTTTCAGAGTTGAGGCAGCCCCTCAATCGCTCTGCCTCCAGGCACACGCAGCAAGTAGCAGCAAGGCCTGCTATTGCCTGGACCCTCCCGTCCTCTGTTTGCATCCCTGACATGTTGTCCTCAGCTGGGAGCCCTTCGAGAGACGCGGCAGGGTTCAGCTGAGTCGAGGAGTGGGGAAAAGTCTCTGCAGATACTTCAGACATATTTAAGCATAAAAATCTCAGCCAGCTCACCTCCAAAAGGCCTTAACTCTATCACAGTCCATTACTATGAGACAGGGAAAAATCAAATCACCCAACTCTGGAAAAAATCATATAGTGGAAGTCAGTAGAGAGTCCAGGTTCCAGATCATCATCTGAACTGGGAGAGGATAAAAATAAAACCCCCCTCGCCTATTAAATAAGAAATAGAGTTGCTTAGTAATTATTTAGGTCCCATTTCCTGGCCACTTTTATAATTCCTTCAATGCCTCTCAAGCCATCCCAACTCTTCCGAGGGGAGTGGTGGGGGTGGTGCAAGGGGGGGGACTGCACCAAACAAAGCACAAATAGTTGGATTAAGTGAACCAATAGCCCAAAGCGAAAGGCTGGCTCCTCACCTTGAGCATCTGAGGCTGGTGTCTGCTTAGATGAAGAAAACAACTGTCATGCAGCAGAAGCAAAAGCAAAATCAGGAACAGCAGCAACGGCGGCAGCAGCGGCAGAGGTAACAGTGACAGTAGCAACAGCATCCTGTTGTGTTAAAGCGACAGCTGAAAGAGGCTGAATCATTACAGAGCAGCAGGTGCCTGCTCTCTGAGCATCACTGCAAACAATATCATTACACAGAGGTTTGAAAGGAAGAGCAATGCCAGGAGGGTGGTAACTCCCTTCCCCCCCCACCCCCTCCTCTTTGTCCTTCTTGAGCACTCGCTCACTTTCCTCCTCTTTTTTTTTTCCTCTCCTCCCTCACAGTCTGTTTCCCTCTCTCCTTTCTCTTCCCACCCCCGCCCCTCTGCAGGACTGCTTTGAGTGGAATCAGTATACCCAGCAACACAGGACTGCTAGTGACTTCCTATTTTATCCAATTAGAAGGAATAAAGGCCATCAAAGCAAAGGGAGGCAGCAGGCAGCAGTTATGTGCTCTCTCTCTGTCTCTCTTCCTTCCACTGTTTGGTCAGAAGAAGATGGTAATCGATTACAGCAATCTAACAAAGCTAGATGGGGGTGTAGATGGTAGGCTTAAGGGTTGGACCCAATGCTGGGCAAGTCTGATATCCGATCTCTCTCAAGGGAAGTAGGCTTTTCTACTGCAGTTTCTTCCTGCCTGATGCATAGAGATAGCATTCCTTCCCAATCACTCTAATAAGTTTAACTCTCTAAGAATAGGGTGATGCAGCTTAGGGAAATGAATATTTTAAAAAAATCATTTTAATCTTTGACAAATTTGCCTGTAAGTTATTATGGAGATGAGGATTGCATCAGCTTTTTAAATTCTGTTTTGGAAATAAATTTAACATTCTTAAAAGAAAATCACTCTCTCAAGAGCTAGTCTGTAACTGATACAGAAAATACAATGTTTAGGTCCTGCCTGTAATTGACAAAGATCAAGGAAATCCAGCATTAAGAAAGCTTCTGCTCTGTTCTTAACTTGGCTCATTGTTTTTCTGTATTGAAAAGATTTATTACATCCTATGGTGCTTATTTGTGCCTCCCTTAAATTAGCATAAATCAAGGAGCAGCTTCATTTAAGTCAATAGCATTATAATGGTGTAATGGAGATCAGAATCAGGCCCTTTATGTGGCATAATATTAACATATACAATGAGAAAAGGGGCTGTGATTCTCAGCCCCCCTTCTCCACCCTGTGCCATCATTTCCACCAGCGACTTGGCAGCGTTTTATACCCATTTTATACTGGTACGAATGATGGCACAAGGTGCAAGGAAACAAAAAATCAGTACCTCTGAATTGTCCTGGTTTTGTTTCTTGTTTCGAATGTTACGTAGTGACTACTTTCCTTTTTATTTATTCATGGTAGTTAAAAATAACTAACTCCCACCAAGACCTCAGTGTAAGGGTAACTAATCTTTGTATAAGCTAGGTTTATTGACACTGAGGTAGTTCCATGTGTGATCTGCTGTTTATCAAGTTTGACCACCACCAGCAGTTTCTTTGGTGCCACTAGGACACATTTATACTTGGTGAAAATCAGCTGGTGTCAAAGGAATTATAACAGGAATGACTTTGTCCCATTATATTAAATTAAACCAATAGGGGTCTGCGCTCAGCTATGTTTATCAAATACTTCCTCTTAAATGAAAACAAATTGAACATTAAGGCTCGGAAATCAAGCTCTCACAAGCTAGACAATGTCAAAATGTTACAGCAGTAGACAACGGGAGTCCAAGGTACTCAGCATCTTCCAGAAACACATCCATGCAGAGTATCTTTGTTTGACTAACTATAGCAGTGGCTCTCAACCTATTTACCATTGCAGGCTGCATATGCAGCTCTCTCTGTGTTATGTGAGTGGCATCCACACAATATATATACTACCTGTGTGCCCTGAGGATGACACATGGGCTGCAGCTCTGTGCTGATTGGGCTGCAAGTGATCCACGGGTTGAGAACCACTGAACTATACAATAGCACATGGCAGAACACCACATGAGAGTCTGGGGAGAGACCCATGGTTACATTAAAAAACACACTCTACAGCTGATAGCAACATTCTTTATAAAAACATAATCAACAATCTAAGGCTGTAATTCCATTGTGGGATCTGGTTTTAAGGTTTATGATGTGATCAGAAATCTTTGTCAGAATGATTGCCTTTGATCACAGAATTGCTTAGCTTTTTACCTTTGCATTAGCTAGCTGATAATACGTTGCATCAATGCTGCATCTTTCGGCAAGTATAGCAAAATACTTCCCAAATGGCAATGAATCACACACTTTACATTGCCACTTCTGTAAGATAGGGAGTATTATACTCATTCTATAGATGGGGGCCATGATGTTTGAGTGTCTTATACACATCTTCTAATGCATCTCACCACTGGATTTTTTTTTTTTTTTTACTTAGCCTAACTTTTTTCCAAATCTTGCTCTCTTATTACCCATAACTATGACCCTTTCGCACACCTGGATCCCTCCAAATCCATGTAACCCGTTACTGTGTTCCCCCATGTGGAGCTGCCTTCTAGGAAAACTACATATGTTTAGTTCTCTGAATCTTTCCCTCTACCCTATTCATCATTTCCGTTCTCGTCTCTCAGTTTTCTCCTCTTTGTTGACATCTCTCTGGTGCAGAGATTACCAGATGTGAATGTGGTAGGGGCAGGCTCACACGTGCCATGTCGTTAATTGATAAATAATGTCTAGTTCTATGGAGGGAGTAGAAAGGGACGATCACTTCCTTTGCTCATGCTGTGATGCCTCTGTAGCCCAAGAGCCCGTTGTTTTTCCTTTACCACCACACCACAAGCTGAAGACCACTAGGGCCCCACTGTACGTTAAGCTCTAATTCAGTGCACTTGGCCTGGCCATTTATTTTCAGCCCTTCCACCAGGTTTTCAATCCATGTGACATGTCCACACTCATTCAAAATTGTTGCTCAGGCCATGCTTTGTGAGCCTCTCACACATATCCGTTAGAACAAGCTCTCTTACAAATGCTGGGGTGAGTCCCCACTGCCCACCTCAGCCACGACCCTCTGCTGAAGAGTGGCACACCACGGTGCAGACAGGCACTACGCACAGCACACAGCTCTCTCCTGCTTGCTAGGCGGCCTGCTCCTGCTGGGGAATTGTCTGTTCCGGGGCACTGGGAGCAGGGTTGTGCGAAGGGGGGGTCGGGCAGGAGAGAGGGAGCTGTGCTTAAAGCTCAGCCTGCATTGCATCACTGCAGCTGCTGAACATGACTGGCAAAAACCACAGTAACTTACGGTAGCTCCTCATTTGTTTCAGCTCCTCCTCCACATGCCATGGTTCTGCCTGTCTGCACTATCTCAGCACTTCGCTTGTCTAGACACAAACCCCTCCTGCTGCCTGCCTCAGCAGCATCAGAACAGGCATGGCTCCTCTCCAGGCTGCAGTAACCCCCACCATTGGTTCAGCTTCTCACTGTGCTTTACTGCAGGTCCCTTACACCAGAGCACTACCAGAACTGGATCACTGTCTGCCTCCTCAGCATTAGCAGTAGCACTCAGTTCCTATCCTCCCTCATGTGATCCCCTTCCCACCTAGCCACCTGCATTGGTCCTCTCATCACCCACTCAATCCCCCGAGCCCTCCCACACCCCCGAGGTTTAACAACCCCCACTGCCCTCCCTACCACGGGGGGGGCCACACCCTTCTTGTGGACTGTCAGGGCTCCATTAACGTCTTCCGTGCCAACAAGCTTCTGCATGGGAATTGGAGCCCAGGGAGCAAAGTCTGCATGCTCTCCCACTCTGCGTTTCTGGCCTTGCTCCACGCATGGAACCTGAGCCAGGGGACAATCTACCAAAGTGCTGTAATTCTAGCTTTGAGAAGCAATTAGTATGGGCCAGAAAAATTACTGGTCAAGGCACCCTCTCACAAATAATCTACAAAAGATGACATCAGTTGCTAGGATATGTGCTGAGAATGGAAAAAGAACGCTTACCAAATACACCCCTTGAATAGAAACCAGACAATGCAAGAAGAAAGAGAGGAAGACCGCGAATAACATGGAAACAATCAGTTCTGAACTGCATCAAGCACCTCAGCATGAACGTACGAACATAATAACATACTGTATTGGGTCAGACCAAAGGTCCATCCAGCGCAGTATCCTGTCTATCGACAGTGGCCAATGCCAGCTGCCCCAGGGGGAGTGAACCTAACAGGCAATGATCAAGTGATCTCTCTCCTGCCATCCATCCATCACCACCCTCTGACAAACAGAGGCTAGGGACACCATTCCTTACCCTTTGTGGCTAATGGGTAAGATGGGAAGATTTGGAGAGAAGGGCAGTTGATAGGCAAGGATGGCAAATGTGGGTAGCCCGATGTGCTAAGGTCTAAGGTAAGGCTTTGAAAAAGGAAGGTATTGGAACAGGAGGCATGCTAGTACTCCTTATCTCGCTTCACCTGGAGAGTGGGGGAAATGTCTTGCCATTTGGTGTTTTCCCCTATAGGCTGTTTTTGGTAGCTACTGCAAGGGAATGGTCTCTGGGTTACAGTCTTTCTGTACATACATAAGTCTGGGTACAGATTTGCCACTGAACGCCTTCTCCCCATTGTTAGTGCCTTTTTCTCAAAAATAGCTTGAAAATTCCCTCCGGCAGCTGCAACGTTTGGCTTTTCATTCCTGCATTACCATACGAGGAAAGATGTATATTGTTCTAACATGGTTCTGTTGCAGGCTAGAGGAGATAAGCAGCTGGGAGTCAAACCAGCAATGAGTAAATGGGAATGGAGACCCTGAAAGGAGATGGGAAGTGAGTTCGGGTGACTTGTCTATAGCTTGCAGGTGCAGAAGTCAACCAAACTAACCCACTGGTAACAAATCATAAGAGTAGGGTAGGCAAGGATCTCCCTAGGCTAACTCCCCATGCACAGCTGTATTTCTGCATATGTACATGACTTGGGTGTCTTTGGCCAAGAGGAAAAGGTTGTACAGATTCCATGTCAGTGAAGCTGCTGTGTGACTGTGACAGGACTCCTGCCATATAATAAATGGTGAAGTTGAACTTAGAAGTTTGCAAAATATTTTTGTATTGGGTGGTGCATTTTGCTGGTAAATTTAATATAAATCCCTTCACTGCTGTAAGTTCTCAAGAAGAGGAGAGAAAAAATAATTATTCTCAAGACTGAGATGGGGGAAGTGAGCAGGGAGTTGGTAGAGGCTGTATCTGTCCTTCTGACTGAATAGGTGTCTAATGTGGCTTTCATACATTTTAAGGCTAAAAGTCACCCTGCTAGTCTGACCTCCTGCATAGCACAGGCCACAGAATGTCCCACACTATAGGGAACCATTCTCCAGCAAGCCACAAATGTACATAAAACATTTCTCAAAATAAAGTATAAATAAATAGATCATCACAATGAAGAATATCCAGTGTCAGCAAGGTAAAGCAACAAGTAACATTATTCTCAGGTGGTCACTCATCCATGTACTAACCAGGCCCAAATCTGCTTATGGTTTTATAAATTAGGCCTGATAAGCCTTATTACTCATAGCATGAGGGTAATCTGATTTGAAATATCCAGCTGCTACATCCTCACTTTAATTCATCATATTCCCTACCTGGATTCCCTAAGAGTACACTACATTCTGGGAAGCATCAGGCCCCGAAGAGACAAAGTATGTGCTCATGGGCAGATGTACTGTATGTTAAAGTTGGACATGTTGAGTTATAGGTTCAGAATGGATGATGGTTAGTAGCAAAACACTGGTATGAGCAAAGTGACTTCATTCCATGCATTGCACTCTTGGAACTTTCAAACAGACACGAGCAACAATATGTTCCTGTGGTATTAATACAGGGAACCACTCTATCAATTTGTATTTCATTCCATTTTTTCCATACACTGAGAAATTGAAAACAGTGTAACTAGTGTGACAAAGTTCCTCCTCTACCTTGCTGGGTCCTGCGCTTATTGGCGGATTTGCTCACCTCAGTGATCTTCCCCTCTGGTGGAACCCATAGTCTGGATCAACTCCTCCTGTGTCTGATCAGGAGTTGGGAGGAACCCGGGCCCACCTTCTACTCCAGGTTCCAGCCCAGGGCCCTGTGGATCACAGCTGTCTATAGTGCCTCCTGTAACAGCTGCATGACAGCTACAACTCCCTGGGCTACTTCCCCATGGCCTCCTCCAAACACCTTCTTTATCCTCACCACAGGACCTTCCTCCTGGTGTCTGATAATGCTTGATTGTCTGATAATTCCTCAATCCTCCAGCAGCACACCCTCTCAATCTCAGCTCCTTGCACCTCTTGCCCCCAGCTCCTCACGCACGCTTCCTCTACTCTCGCTCCTCCCCACCTGACTGGAGTGAGCTCCTTTTTAAACCCAGGTGCCCTGATTAGCCTGTCTTGATTGGCTGCAGGTGTTCTAATCACTGTAGCTATCTCCATTGCCTTCTAGAAAGATCTTAATTGGCCCCAGGTGCCTTGATTAACCTGGAGCAACTGCCATTTGGTTACCAAGGTACAAGGGATTTGTTTAGCCTGGGGCTAACATATCTGTTCCTCAGTACTTTACTGTAGCCATCTGGCCTTGTCCCATCACACAAGGAGGATTAAAAAGCTGCACATTCATTAATAAGGGATTGATGATTAAGATTAAAAGGATCCCTTTTATTGATTATGGGCCACTTTCTTCCAATTAAATAAATGCAGCATTTAGAAGATGGAGGTCATAAAAAACCACCAAGAGTGCCAAATGCATATCAACACTGACAGCAGTTACCCCTTTCCCCAAAATGTATCAACTTGTGTGTGTATCAATATGTATACATAAGGGGATAACCATGTGATAAATTGGGGAACCACATGGTAGACCCATTTGTCATGCACTTTTGATGACTCACCTGTCCTCTGCCCACTAATCCATCTCCCCAGGGACTAATTCCAACCATCTGAATCTCTGAGAATTTCAAAGAGCTCCATTAAACACTCCCACACAAAAATGCTTAAGGAGAAATCCTATTTCTCTGTAAGACCTTCACTGGAACTGCAAAAGCTAAAAGCGAGACCAATCTGAGCCTAGCTGTCATATACAGAAGATATTTTTCTGAATGTGGGTGTCACCAGGGTGGTCGCTTCTTTCCGGCTCCAAACCATGTGCTGCCATGCTCGGCTCTTCAAGGAGGTTTATTTGCACAGCAGAAGTTATCAGACAAGCAGAACACAGTCTTAACTCAATCCTCAGTGACAGGCTTCAGGGTCACCCCTCCAAGAGGTCTCAGGCCCTCCAGCTCCTGCAAGCTTCCTAGCCTCGGCCAGCTCTGCTTCCCTCCTGGAGCAGCAGTTGCAGGGCTGCTCCCTTGAGCCCCCAGCCCTTTGCTCCTGGGACCCACCACAGGCACTCGCTCCACTCCAGTGTGACCTCCCCTCTGGGGCTCTGCCTGTCTCATCCCTCCCTCTCCAGCTGCCTACTAGCACCCCTTTATAGGCCCAGGTGTGGCCCAGCCCTCCTTTAATTGGCTGGGTTGGGCTCCGGTCCAGGGAGCTGGGCTTCATCTATCTACAGAGAGTCACAATTCCTTCCCTGCTCCCACCTTGCTCTAAGAAGGGGCCATGGGAAGGAATTCATGACAGCCCTTTTGCAGGTGCAGATGACTTCTGGACAGTGCATGCTCAGAGGCGGAGTGAAGGTACTGTCTACTTCCTGACCACTGGAGAGAGAGAGAGAGAGAGTGAGAGAGAGACGAAGCAGATGTTCCATGAATCCTGCTTTCTCTCAGGCATACATAACTGACCCCTCCCTCTCCCTCTGCCATCGCCCCATGTTACTGGGAGGACAACTGTGCTGGAAATCTGTACTTTTTTTCTCACCTATGGTTTTGGTATGTGCCTCTCCTTTAAGGAAAAGGCAGGAAAGCTTTAGTGTTAAACACATATAAGCCCTAAGCTGAGATAGCACTTAAGCATGTGCTCAACTTCAGTGGGATCCCTTTGTGAAGACTAATATATTCCCTTGTGATGTGCATAATAAAAGATAGGAAGCAATGTTCAATGAGCCTTCTCGAACACGTACCCGGAGGCGTGTCAGCTGGGGGCAATCACAACAACATATATTTATCAGAAACCTGCAGACCGGTCATTATGAATATCAGAGCACTTGAAAGGTTAATGTTCATCCCAGCATGCATATGACTTTACTGTGGAATCATCTATACATACAACGTATACCCATATATTATCCATTGGCAGAATGCAGACTCTTTAAGGGCAATCACTGTGGTTTAGAGAAACTTGCTTTACTAAAAACTACAGGTTCTCTCAAGAAATGTTAATCATTTCAATGTTTGCTGCAGGTAATTGTAACAGAAAGACGCAATAAGATGGGCTGTAATTTCATGGGAACAAACAGGTCTTCTGACTCTCTTCATCCTCCAGTGAAATATGAGACACTGCGTCTCTTTCATCCTAATCAGAAGCTCAGTTTGTGGCACTCCCTGTGACTCACGAATATGACATTAAACATGAATTTCAGGAGCTTTAATCAATGGCAATAAATTGCCCAGCTGATGTACACACAGGCTCAGACTGTGTTGAATACTGGAATTGTCCAATGGAAAAATTAATCAGGGGAATTATACGGTAAAGTAGCATTCAGGAAATGAGCAGTTTAATATAAGAAATATAAAGCACCCAACTCATTTTTTCTGCCTAGGAGCGTAAGCAGTGGGAGAGAGTGCTGTAGCATCAGAGTGGTTCACAGTTTTTAATGTTTTTATCCTCACAACGCAGCTCTGTGACTTAGCAAAGTGCTGTGACCCCCATTCTACAGCTCGAGCACAGAAAGACACTAAGTGGCTTACCCAAGATCATACAGGAATCCTGTGGCAGAGCAGGAATTTGAACCTAGGTCTCCAGAGTGCCAGGCTAGTGCTCTAACCACTGGACCTTCCTTCCCCATTACTAAACCTCAGAAAAAGAGGACATAAACAGCACCTCTAGTTCACTCAGCAGGCTCTGCACCAAACAGAGTTCTTAACAAAGAACTCAAGGATGAGGGCAAAAGTGTTTTTCTGCTCCTCCCCCACCATCTTTAGGGGCTCATTTACCACCTCTCCCAGCTCAATTTAGAGATTCCTTGAAAACTGATGTAAATAGGGTAAAGGGACTCAACTCTGTATTGGGATTTATGATATATATACTACATAATTATTTCACGGGGAAGCTTAAAAAAGAAAATCAAGGCTTTGCAACCAGTGCTAGATGGAAGCATTTTTACAACTTAAGAACAGCCATACTGGGTAGACCAAAGGTCCATCTAGCTCAGTGTCCTGTCTCCCAACAGTGGCCAATGCCACGTGCACCAGAGGGAATGAACAGAACAGGTAATCATCCAGTGATCCATCCCCTGTTGCCTATTCCCAGGTTCTGGCAAACAGAGGCTAGGGACACTATCCCTGCCCATCCTGGCTAATAGCCACTGATGGACCTATCCTCCATAAATGTATCTAGTTGTTTTTTGAACCCTGTTATAGTCTTGGCCTTCACAACATCCTCTGGCAAAGAGTTCCACAGGTTGACTGTGCGTTGTGTGAAAAAATACTTTTTTTTGTTCGTTTTAAACAGGCTGCCTATTAATTTTATTTGGTGACCCCTAGTTCTTGTGTTATGAGAAGGAGTAAACAACACTTCCTTATTTACTTTCCCCACACCTGTCATGATTTTATAGGCCTCTATCATATGCCCCCTTAGTCGTCTCTTTTCCAAGCTGAAAAGTCCCAGTCTTATTAATCTCTCCTCATATGGAAGCCGTTCCATACCCCTAATCATTTTTGTTACCCTTTTCCGATCCTTTTCCAAGTTCAATAGATCTTTTTTGAGAGGGAGCGACCACATCTGCATGCAGTATTCAAGATGTGGGCGTACCATGGATTTATATAGTAGCAATATGATATTTTCCATCCCTTTCTTAATGATTCCCAACATTCTGTTGCCTTTTTTTTCTCCCAGAGAACTATCCAAAATGACTCCCCCACCAGCATGACCTATTCTGTCCTTTCAATATATTTTGTACCCTGGTATTACTGT
The DNA here is from genome assembly GCF_007399415.2 of Gopherus evgoodei. Lineage (NCBI taxonomy): Eukaryota > Metazoa > Chordata > Testudines > Testudinidae > Gopherus > Gopherus evgoodei. Next base: position 5,953,852 of record NC_044327.1, on the reverse strand, counting down.
GTCCCACTGATTATCCTCATTCCACCAAGTTCGTGTTATGCCTGTTATATCAATATCCTCCTTAATATGAGGCACTCTAGTTCACCCATCTTATTACTTAGACTTCTAGCACTGGTATATAAGCACTTTCAAAACTTGTCACTTTTTAGCCGTATTCCATTACATGATGTAATTGAGTGAGACTTGTTTTCATTTGACTGTTTCTCATCAGATACTACCTGTGTTTTATCTTCCATTCTCTCCTCCTTACTAGGGGTACATCTTCACTACCGGCCGTATCGGCGGGTAGCAATCCATTTCTCGGGGATCGATATATCGCGTCTCATCTAGACGCGATACATCGATCCCCGAACGCCTTCTTGTTGACTCCGGAACTCCACCGGAGCGAGCGGCGGTAGCGGAGTCGACAGGTGGAGCTGCGGATGTCGATCCCGCGCCGTGAGGACAGTAGGTAATTCGATCTAAGATATTTTGACTTCAGCTACGTTATTCACGTAGCTGAAGTTGCGTATCTTAGAGCGATCCCCTCCCCTAGTGTAGACCAGCCTAGGACACAGAGAATCTCCATTAGTAGACCCTCCCCTAAGGAATGTCTTTGTCCGAACCATGTACTCCTCAGCACCTGTCCGCTTTCCCCCAGCCCTTAGTTTAAAAACTGCTCTGCGACCTTTTTAATTTTATGTGCCACAACCTGGTTTCATTTTGGTTTAGGTGGAGCCCATCCTTCCTGTATAGGCTCCCCTTTCCCCAAAAGTTTCCCCAGCTCCTAATAAATCTAAACCCCTACTCCCCACACCATCATCTCATCCACTCACTGAGTCCCAGCATTTCTGCCTGTCTAACTGGCCCTACGTGTGGAACTAGAAGCATTTCAGAGAATGCTACTATGGAGGTCCTGGACTTCACTCTCTTTTCTAGCAGCCTAAATTTGGCCTCCAGGACCTCTCTCCTATCTTTCCCTATGTCACTGGTACCTACATATACCACAACCATCGGATCTTCCCCAGCACTACACATAAGCCTATCTAGATATCTCGAGAGATCTGCAACCTTGGCACCAGGCAGGCAAGTCACCATGCAGTTCTGCAGGTCATTGCAAACCCAGCTATCTATGTTTCTAACTTAAGCCCACCTCCCAAAGTTATAAACACAAATATGTTGCAGGCTTATATTTGTGGAGTAAACTTTGCAATAAAATCATACATTCAAGATCTGCTAAGCTTCAAAAGTTCACTTGCAAAGAATATCATTACTTCAGTGCAAGAGCTAGTTCAATATACAGCTTTCTACAAACACCTTCACAATTTGAATTTAATCCACAACAGGAGGAGGGAGAAAACTTGTTCACCTTAGCCTCTAATGACAGAACAAGAAGCAATGGGCTTAAACTGCAGCAAGGGAGATTTAGATTGGACATTAGGAAAAATTTCCTAACTGTCAGGGTAATTAAACACTGGAATAAATTGCCTAGGGAGGTTGTGGAATCTCCATCTCTGGAGATATTTAAGAGTAGGTTAGATAAATGTCTGTCAGGGATGGTCTAGACAGTATTTGGTCCTGCCACGAGGGCAGGGGACTGGACTTGATGACCTCTCGAGGTCCCTTCCAGTCCTAGAGTCTGTGAAAAAAACATCCTGAATCATGATATCCATTCAATTATATTGTCTAGCACAGTTCTGGACATGTCTACCCAAATGCATCTTCATGGTGTTTAAGTAGCTGAATCCAAATTTTCTCTGCTTAAAATAATTTTAACAGCATAGCACCTGTATACTGCAAATTTTCCAATAAAAACAGACATCAGCATGTCTCATAATCTCAGCATCATCAATGAGATTTAATATTTAATACTTGTCTCTTACTTTACCCACAAAGCCAAGAAATGAATGAATCACTCTTTTGGCATTGGAGGGAAAACTTTGAGAATTTCCAGCAAGTAATTAAAATTCAGTCAAGTAAGAATGACAAAGCGAATTTTATGCTTAGTCAGCACTCTGTATTTTAACCAATTTTGGCTTGTTGCATAGAATCATAGAATATCAGGGTTGGAAGGGACCTCAGGAGATCATCTAGTCCAACCCCCTGCTCAAAGGAGGACCAATCCCCAACTAAATCATCATAGTTACGTTTCTAATCTGAAACCTTCAGCAGAATAGCTAAACGGTGTTTTCTGCTGCATCTCCCCTCTGCTACATCTTTGGTACTGTATGCATTGCACATATCATTCCACAGTCTGGCACAGGGACTAGCGTTTCACGGCTTACAGCATCAATAGGAAAAAGGAAGTTATTCTTCCCCTGTAGCATGACATTCACATTACTACAGGGTTGGCTGATACTGAGCTAGAGAGAGGAACAGGGACAGTTACCAGCACTTCGATAACGTGCCCACTGCATTTACATTTCTATTCATTTCTATCCACTTACCACATTGGGTAGTGGGTGAACAGGAAAGCAATGCTGCTAAGCTTTTTCAGTACATAAAACAGTCACTGAAGTTGCTTTTCAAGCATCTAAGATGACCTGCATTTAACTAAGATAATTAAGAAACAATCAGATACAAAGTTTGGAGCTGTGCAGCTGGATGAGTGTTCCTTGCCAGAATTTCAATAACTAGCTCTTTTAAAAGAGCGCAGGGGATTTTGTGCATATGTATGTGCCAGAAGAGAATAAAATTCATTCCTTAACCTTCTACACTTAACAAGCATTAACAAATATCACAATGTATCCATTAGGGTTAGACATTGGCTAATTAAAAACCCCCACGCATCTGGGGTCTAATCAGTAATAATAATTACTTGCAGCTGTTTCCACCACCTTCCATCTCCCTATCTCCTCCCCTCTCCTCCTCCTCCAATAAAAACTCTGTGGATTCTTGTAGTTACAGGAAGTTGAATGCATTATTTATGTGGATGCAGAGGCTAGAAAGTCCACTATTGTGGTAAGTTACAGCTATTGGCAATAGAAAGCCTGCTTGTGCATTAGGTGCTGTGGACAGATTTCAACCTTGCCAAATGAAATAGTGATGTAATAACAAATATTAAAACAACAACAAAAAACAGTGCTAGGAATAGAAGGCAGGTCTGAATTCACTGCTGAGACAGCGTACAGTAGACCATCAACAGTAAGAATGATCCAGTAACAATTAACCTGTTACAATAAGATTGTACATTTCCTTTGATCTATTAATATGATTATGTTCAAATGTATTTACTCAAGCTAGGGATCTCCAGAGGATGTGTGGGGAAAACAACTACAGAAGGCACTACTTCAGTTAGTGGCCAAGATGAAAAGTAAATGACGGCCTCTAGTGAGGCATTTCACTCTTGCCCCTCTCCCATTACAACAATGCACTTTTTATTCAGAAAAATCATTGCATTTGTCCATGATTTCAAGGAATATCAAACTGGTAGTCAGGCAAGCCGGAAATGCTCATTTCTTGGCATACTAAGCAATGATCTACCACTGCAGACATGTATCTGTCAAGTTGTCATCTGCACATACATTCTGAAATAATCCCTTTCAGATTTCATTTCCAATCTGATCCTGGGCAACAGATCATGCCACATACAAATATGGATGCAGAGGCTGAGTCCCTGAAATGAAGGCTAAGTAACAAAGGAGGGGCGGGGATGATGTGACTTGAACAGGTAATAAGGTTGCAGACTGTACAAACTAATTACAATAATCAAATGAAATCAATCCTCTCCTGATAGGCTGCATCTGTTCTTCCCAAAACAAACTCCACCTTCTTTTTTCAAGCGGCTGATCTCTGCGGGGAACGTGTGACTTCTTGACACAAGTGCTTAGCTGTGAAATCTATAAACAGCAGTAGATGAATGTGTGATGCTGGCCTAATGCTGAAGGCTCCCCAGTACTCTGCACATGGACCTTGAAGAGCCTTACTGATTTCAGGGGGAGACCACATGTGCACAAAATGGGTCCTTGCTGAGACAGCATACAAGAGATCCATTAGGTTCATGGTAGGACCCAGGGGTCCAGTGATTAGGGTGCTAGCCTGGGTCCTGGGGGATCTTGGTACAATTTCCTGCTCTGCCACAGACTTGATCCTGGGCAAGTCATTTGGGTCCAAATCCTCAAAAGGTATTTAGATATTCAGCCTCACTCCCATTTGCCATCTAAATATCTTTGAGGAGCTGGGCCTTAGTCTCTGTGTGCCTCAGTTCCCCAGCTGTACAATGTGGATAACAGACTTTCCGACCCCACGTGAGGTGATGGGAATACAAATACACTAATGAATGTGAGGCCCTCAGTGCCTGGGATAGATGGCGCTTGCAGGAGCTTCCTATTATAGTATACCCAGTGTCATAATGCAATCTTTAGGCTTAGGGATTCTCTGTGGGCAAACATAGGAAGAGGTGGACAGCGGAGTGGGCTGAACACTTCTGGAGCCTTCTCTGGTAGCGCCATCTGCTGAAATATGTCACAAACATTGCAGTAACTTGCAGAAAGCTTCCATGGATCTTACACAAACACTCTAGGTCTCGCAAAGTGAACCGTACGACATTGTGAGATGATGGTGTTGCACCAGGTTAAACTCCCAATTTCTTCCTGCTCCCTGCTTATTACAGTCCCTTAGCAACAGTTCCTTAGTTACACCAGTAGTGGCTGATGGAATTTCTGAGGGTTAAGTAATTGTCTCCTATTCCTACTGGCTCTCTGTACTGGGGCGCATGGCAGGAAAAACTGTAGCCCTCCATCTGAAGGTGACTCCATCTCTCCCAAGAGGCCATGAATTAAATGTAACCTTTTCAGCCATCCTCTGACATTGAACCTCTGTGTGTCCTAGAGAGGCCCTTCAGCACCACTGTGGGGAACAGCGCTGGGATGGCATAGAGACGTTTTTGTAATTATTTGGTCTAATCCTATTCGGAGAAGAAAGGCTTTCATTTGCTAATGTAACAAATACGTTACCTAGAAGAAGATCCCTGCATTTAAAATAAAAACAAAACAAAATCTCAAACAACATGACATTTATTGTGTGTGTGAAACATTGTATGTTAACTAGATCAAAGGCTGTTTAATATTTAAAGAAAAGTTAAAGAGGAAAAAGCATTATTAAATGGCGGCAAATTTTGAAGCTACAATTCTGCACTCCTCATTATACAAGTGAAAACAATCTGAAGAAGCCGTTACGTTATTAAAGGTGTATACCATCCAAGCAAAAGAGGCAAATGCATTATTTCACAGGGATTTTTGTATTGCAAAATATTCATATAGGATCACATTTGTGGTTGACAAAGTTGCTGTTAATTTAATGCTGTGATAATGTTATACTGGTTTCTATGCTGTCAATTGCAGGAATTAATTATTTTAAACACTGATCAGAAATTCAGGTAGAAGTTTTAGAATTATAGTAACCTGATTTATTGAGCAACAAACAACATGCTTTCTATAAAGCCATGAGCCAAACCTTTAATCCCGTAATACGGAATGTGGGTTTAGAGCATCTTTTTCATGCATCACACAAAGAGCAAGGTCTTTAAGAAAAAATGCTCCTTAGCTGTGTAATAAAGAGCATTTAAATTACTTCTGAAAACATCTGTCTGTTGCTACATGACACACCTGCCTCCCCATAAGCCTGCTCCCACTGGCATCAATGGTTAAACTACTACTTATGCCATTGATGGATCCCATGCACCTGTTCTGGCACTAGCTTAGCCAAATCCTGGTCCCACTGAAATCAGAGCCCAAACGCGCCTTGATTAGAATAAGACCACAATTTGGTTTCTCTGTCATACTTATCTGGCCCTTCACATTCTTTAACATATCCTTGCAACACTCCTGTGAAGTAGGGCGGTGCTATTTATCCCCTTTGTCCAGATGGAGAACTGGGGCCAAGCGAGGCAAAGCCCCAGATCCTCAAAGGTATTTAGGTGCTTAACTCTCATTGCTCAAGTTCACACAAAGTCTTTGGCAGAGCAGAGACCTGGACCTGGGTCTCCCAAACTGCAGGCCTAATCACTGGACAATCCAGTCCTCTGTCTTAGCTAAATACCAATTAAACGCATTCTTGTACTAACATTGTTTATCCACCTCTGCATTCGCTTAGTCAGATTTTACGTTATTGAAGGATTTAGGAATTTTTAAGCAAAGGAGCATTTATGGAAATTCTAAGGTGGGGCTGTAGACAAGAGTGGTATGGTCACCAGGAGCAGACCCGAAGGTCACAGAAGGTATGCAAATTCATTGTGGGACCTTATTAAACGCTTCGTTCATTCACCTATTAAGTGCAAGTAGCTGCAAGCTCTCTTCACAGCCTCCCACGCAACAACAACAAAAAAAGGGGAGGGATATTTGGGTCTGTGGTGAGGGAAGAGAGAATATCAATTCCAAAGTTACAATCATCTCAGAGACAAATCACTGCTGTCAATGATTCATATGTGAGTTATAAAACTGAAGCAATTAACTTAGATCTTCAGACTTGACTGATACAGCCCAAACGACAGTCAGAGACAAAAAATTACATTTGTATAGCTGATGCCCCTCCCTCCCCACAAACAGTCCACCTTAAACCTGTAAATTTCCTCACAGTAAAAGTATGCCTCATGTGTGAAATAGACACAATTATGGAAAGCCCCTCTGGAAACTGGAGCAAGGCTCACAATCCCCTAGTTTGCCAGGAAATGCATCCTTCCTTATTCACTCTTCCCTGTAATGAAGAGTCGAGTTCACTGTCTTACCCTGATGACAAGTAAATTGCTGTCTAATCTCTATCTGCACCAAGACAGTCCCCTTCCCCAAGGTAGACTAAGCATGCAAATTCTGAAGACACACTTGCTATCTTCCAAATGATTATGGATGAGCCAGAGCTTTAGTGGCACCGGCCCTCTGCATAGAGGTAAATTTCTCCTGCTATGTGCCTGTACATATTTATTGTATGTACAAAGACACACAGAATTCATACATATATCATACAGATTACCATGTAACCAGTCTACGGTCACCTAGGAACTTTACAATTACTGTGATGCACACCAGTCACTCAGCACTTCAGAAAGTCTGTGGGATTAGAATTTCCATCCTCTATTGTCTACATTCTTACATCACACCCTAGTAGCCAAATGCCTCTTGCTTGGAAAGCAGAACCCCTTACCACTTGAGCTAAGGAAGGATCTCTGTTGGCTGCTGGCAGTACAGGAAAATTGTGCCCCTCTATACTGCTAGAATTCTTCATGGATCACTGTGGCCAGGGAGAAACAGTCAAAGTTTCCTAGCAAGATGGAGGTAGAAAAAAAACTTTTTTTGGGGGGAGGGGTGTCATTGAAAATACCTGTTCATTTCAAGCCACTGAGGCCACAATCTTAGTAGGATTGAGAAATGGATTAAATGTTGGTATGGAAAATGAAAACGTCTACAAGCAGCATCAGATAGCATACAAACTATTTATAGAAGAAATATAGACATTCATGCTTCACGGCATAAACCAAGCATGAACCAAGGGGGGATTAGGAAGACATTTCCAGATAAATAGGTTTTACAAAATTGTCTATTGGGGTTTTTTTTTGCACCCTCCTCTAAATCATCTAGGCAGAAACAGGATCCTGGAATCAATGGCTCACTGCTCTCATGTGGCATGGCAATTCCTTCGCTCCTGTATCAGTCATGGACGATACGGTTTCATGACATTTGGAAATGACACATGATTTCAGCCACAATATACGATCATATGCCATGGCTATGGTTCCTTCTAGTCAGGGTAAATGATGGGTTCGGAGAGTCAAAGGAAAGACAAAGAGTCAAAGGAAAGACAAAAACTTCAGTTGGTCACTTTCTGCTTAGCACGGACCACCTCCCCAGCCCCTTTGTCTATATTAGGCATGACACGGTACTGAGACCCTCAACTTCTACTGATGTCAATGGGAATTGAGGTATTCCTGACATAATATAGGTCTGGGCTCATTATGAGCTACTTCTCACAGTGAATAATTAGACTGTGGAACTCATCGCCACAGGCTGCTGTAGAGATCAAGAATTTAACAACATTCTAAGAGAAACTGGATATTTAAATGGCTAAACAGTATAGTCATAGTTATAATTAGAAGAAAAGTTGTAGAAGGATATAAAACCTTGTGCTTCAGAGACTACACTAATCTCTAAATATTAGGGGTTAGCCGGAGAATCCTCTGGTGGGCAGATTATTCCACACCTTCCTACTGCATGGGGTTCTTGCACCTGCCTTTACGGAATCAGGTGCTGGTCTTTGTCAGACGTCGAACTAGATGAACAAAGCATCTGATCCAGTCTGACAATTCCTATGTTTTATCTTTCTTTGACTAAACTTCTTCTTTATTTTTGCTGATGTCAGAATTCACATACACCATTTGTACAGCTGGTCAATTTCACTTTCTTCTCTGGCCAGATCAACAAAGGGCTAAATAGCAAGACTGGTTTGTGGGAAGTTGATGTACATGTGACCAGTGACTGGCTGGTATAAAGCTACATAGATGGAAGTTTCATTTTAAATCCACTGATATTTCAACCTCACTGGGGAGAATCATTTCCTTCTGTTTCCATGTCCTCCTCTCCAACCCCATCACCATGTTTGTAATTGTTCGTGGATGGAAATACTCCTGCTTTCTTTTATTACTATCACTGCTATCCTAATTGTGTTTCATGTGTTTACAATGTTACAGTCGTGTGCATGATGATTTACGCCTCTCTCACATCGTTCCTAGGACGCCTGACCACCACAGCAGATGGACACTGAATGTGAGCCTGACAGCAATTACATCTGTCCAAAAAGAACAGTCAATCTTATTTTCTGCTCTTTGGTATATTACACAGCTTTTCTCATTAGATAAACCGCTGAGTTTTCAGAGTAGCAGCCATGTTAGTCCATGTGTGTGCCACACATGCTGAGTTTTCTTACTTGTGTTCCTGGGCGCACTCAGTCGTAGCAAAGCTACAATTTGATCGTGGAAAGTTTATGAAAGGTCATGAAGCTTGTCAGGATGAAAAAGGCAAAAGTCACGAAATTATGGTACAAACTCTACCCCCAGGCATTACTTAGCAGCAAAACCACATCTAATCTGCTTACAAAATCTTACAGCTCTTTCCAAAAACACAGGTTCTTGGAGTGAGATTTACCAAGGCACCTAAAGATGAATGTAGGAACCTAGTGGGATTTACAAATGTGCTCTAGGAACGAGGCTACCTAAACCCCTTTGACTTTCACCGGGCATTAGGCACCGAAATTGCTCAGGTGCTTCATAAATTCCACTAGCTCACTTGCCTCTCTAAGTGCCTAAATACCTTTGTAAATCTGGCTCTTAGTGCTTTGTAAAAACTGCATGTGCCATTTAGTGCAACCAAATTGTTGCCTTCCATAGTTTGTAATGCAAAAGAAAATGAATGAAAAAAAATAAGCAGGTGAATGCTAGTTTTTTATGATGGAGAAACCAAATGTTTGTTTGAATTATTTAACTCCTCAGCAGTGTCCGTGAAGAGTTGCTGTTTTTCTAAAACAAGTTTTAATAAGAATTCGTTTTTTATTTGAATAAAACTGTGCTAGTGCCTAGCTACGGTGTTTCGATGAGAGCTGGTTTTGCTCAATGTGCTGTTCTGCAATGTAGGTAGGGTTCATTTTCTACTTTTTTGCTTTTTGTCTTTTATCACAGCTGGTTGCGGTTTTTGGTGAATGACAGTTGAATGTTAACAAGACATTTAAGAACAATAAAATTAGCCAAGATAAAATATCATCCCAAGTAACAGATTTGCAAAGAATGAAAAGGAAAGCAGGCTGCTTGGTAATAGTTAATAATCCCTCCAATATGCAAATCCCTTCCTTGAATGGCGGAGTGCTGTTTGGGCCCATATGTTGAAAACTCACTGGCATATGAAAATTGAAGTCTTTGCCTCCAAGCCTGCTCGCTATCACTGTGCTTTTGTTGGGGGAAGTAATAGGAAATGAATGCATAGGTATTACCCAGTGACTATGTCATTGCATGCACAATTCATATCCAATTACTCACAATTTTATGGCATATTTTACATGCACAACTCAAGATATTATAAAAAGAAGAAATTAGCGCTAAGGGTACAGCTACACAGCAAAAAATGCCACAACAGCAAGTCTCAGAGCCCGGGTCAACTGACTTGGGCTTACAGAAATCACACCATGAGGCTAAAAATAGCAGTGTAGATACTCTGACTCAGGCTGAAACCCAGGAGGGGGAAGGGTCTCAGAGCCTGCGCTCCAGCCCTAGTGGGAAAGTCTATACTGCTCTGTTTAGGCCTGTAGTGTAAACCTGAGTCAGTTGACTCAGTCTCTGAGACTTGTGGCCATGGTTTTCTTTTTTTTTTTTTTCTTTTTGCAGTGTAGCCGAGTGATAAGAGTCGTGCTCTGGTCCACTCTGTCACCACAGTGCTCTTGCTCAGCTCCTATCTTCTATGGTGAAATTCACTTATGCTGTTGAGGGCCAGTGCAAGGTCTTGTCTACACAGTGACTTAATGCGCAGCAAGCCATGGTGTGAATCTTCAGTGCACTAGCCTGCCATGTGCTAACTGGCTGTGTAGACCCTGCTACCATGCACTAACAGTTCCATAGTGTACTGGGATGTTGTGACGTTATTGATATAAACTGGGACCATATAGAACATGGTTTGCAACCAAGGTCCTGTAGTGGCACCAAATCCTATGTAAAGGGGGTCATATAAGGTGTCTAAGACCAAGTTATGAGTTACTGATTATGAATATGCTGTCTGTATGTCTCTATCATTTTGTAGTTGAAGTTATAAGTATCGGCTGTATACTGTCTATATTTCAAACTTATGCTGTGTTACTGGGAAAAATCCCAGACAAGTGGGTGTTAGCTCTGCTTAGCCTGCTTGATGGCCCATTAAGGACCATCAGCTACACAATTGACCCATAAGATACGCCTTGTGACTCAGCAGGGTGTGCAGAAACTGGCCCATGTGACTGCAAACTCCATTTTGCTGTAATTTTCCACAGTAAGAACAAAGAAGTATTCTTACACCTGGAAGTGCCTATATAAGGCTGATGCCTCATCTCCAACTTGTCTTCAATCCTGCTTCTGACCTCTGGAAGGACTTTGCTACAAACAGAAGCTCTGCACAAAGGACTGAATGACCCATCCCAGCGGGGGATGTTCTCCAGAGATTTGATTTGAACCTGCAGTTTACTCTATCACTGCTACAAGCCTGAACTAAGAACTTTGCCATTACTGTATGTAATTGATTCTATTTAACCAATTCTAGCTCTCATCTTTTTTTCCCTTTATGAATAAACCTTTAGATTTTAGATTCTAAAGATTGGCAACAGCGTGATTTGTGGGTAAGATCTGATGTGTATATTGATCTGGGTCTGGGGCTTGGTCCTTTGGGATCGAGAGAACCTTTTTCTTTTACTGGGGTGTTGGTTTTCGTAACCATTCATCCCCAGGACGGGTGGCACTGGTGGTGATACTGGGAGACTGGAGTGCCTAAGGAAATTGCTTGTGTGACTTGTGGTTAGCCAGTGGGGTGAAACCGAAGTCATTTTTGTCTGGCTGGTTTGGTTTGCCTTAGAGGTGGAAAAACCCCAGCCTAGGGCTGTAACTGCCCTGTTAAGCAATTGGTCCTGAGTTTGCACTCTCAGTTGGGTCCCACCAGATCCTGCCAACTACGCCAACTGTGACGATGCGGTTCTGGCAGGATAGAGATGAGAGCTAGAATTGTTTGTAGCAAAGTCCTTCCAGTGGAAAATTACAGCAAAATGGAGTTTGCAGTCACATGGTCCAGTTTCTGCACACCCTGCTGAGTCACAAGGCGTATCTGCCTCCTCTTAATGGGTCAATTGTGTAGCTGATGGTCCTTAATGGGCCATCAAGCAGGCTAAGCAGAGCTAACACCCACTTGTCTGGGATTTTTCCCAGTAACACAGCATAAGTTTGAAATATAGACCATATACAGCCAATACTTATAACTTCAACTACAAAATGATAGAGACATACAGACAGCATAGTCATAATCAGTAACTCATAACTTGGTCTTAGACACCTTATATGACCCCCTTTACATAGGATTTAGTGCTACTACAGGACCTTGGTTGCAAACCATGTTCTGTATGGTCCCAGTTTATATCAATAACGTCACAGATGTACTCCCTTTTCAAGTAACCACTTACGCCCTGAGAAGGTGCTGCAGAGATGGATTGTGGGGAAAGGCCTGTTAACGTTCTACATGTCACAGAAAGGCATAATGGAGGTGAGCCAAAAGAAGGGGCCACAGGCTGTCCGGCACTTCAGTCCACTAGTCCCAGTGTGAGGTTTAATGTCACCGCTGCACTTCACCTACATAGAGCCCAAATATTCTGGTTGTACACAGGTGCAGCAGATTTCACCCTCTAGCCTCCCATGAAGCCTGGGGTTGACACACAGCAATCAGGGCTGTCTGTTAAATTTGTTCAGCTACTTATTTGTCTAAGACCGCAAAAACACATGGAATCCATATTTGCAACATTCTCCTTCTTAAGCTTCTTAACTCTCCAAACAACAAATGGAAAATAATAATAAATAGTTACAATACAACTCTTGAGTAAGTCTAGACACCAGAGAGGGGTTTGGATTCAGATCCCATTGGGCAGGAGAAGCTGAACAGTAACTCTGTGCCACAAAATGTAGTCGTGCATTTGAACGAAGAGGACTGTAGCCTGAGGGCATATTATATATTTAACTGTGTAATTCGTTTTTAAAGATTCTTCTGACCTTTAGCAGATCATGCGATACTAAAACGAGTGCTATTTCAGCACTTGGCAATTAATACTCACCATTACACGTACATAATAAGTAGCACAGAATGATTTATCCAAGTGCTTTGCATGTTCTATAACACAATTTAAGGGAAAGAAAGATATCAGAAGGAATGGAGGGAGAGAGCTGTTACTGAACATTTTAAAAAAGGGCTCATGGGTTAGATTCTGATCTCATCTGCACATGTGCAATTCCAGTATCGCTCCAATGAGTTCAGTGGAGTTACTCCAGATTTACAAGGGTTTAAATAATAAAAACATGTTAAAGGAATACAAAATAATGAATGGTAGAGAAAAGGTAAAAGCAGGCACTCCTATTTGCTTTCTTATAATGGAAGAAGGGATGACATTCAATTATACTAAAATACAAAGCATTTAAATTTGATTTTTTTTTAACTCAACTCAGAACTAGCTTGTGGAACTTCTTTCCACTAAATATCCTTGCAGGTAAGTGCTCAGTAGAATTCAATGACATATTAGACATGGATAATGATAACATCCCCGGCTATGTTACTTAGCATTAAAGACATTCAGAAGGAACAACCTGGGGCTGGCCATTGTCAGAGACAGTACATGGACTATAGGGACCATGGGGCTGAGCCAGTATGGGAATTTCTACGTTCTCCAAGTCTGTGTGGAGACAAGAAACATCAATCAGTGTAACTGTGCTGTTAAAAAACATGCATTCTGGTTTATTGTAGGAAGTGAAATCTCTTTCCCAGAATGCTGCTTTATCTTTTTCTATTAAAAAATCAACCATTATAGTAATTCACACCAACAAACGTGCTCCCATCTTTAGATGCCAAAGACAGAATCTCCAAAATACCTTATCAAAAATTTGAACATATTATTAAAAATTTCAGTTCATGTAACTCTGAATACTAACAGAGTAAATGTCACTAATAAAAGTCAATGTGTTCTCTATTCCATCCTCCGCACTTCAGAACCTGTCATGACTTTATTATCTGAGCTTCATTTCTGACACAAATACCACTCCATACAGGAATGCATTATGAGAACATAACCTCAGACACAGGATGCTTGTAGATACTTCAAAGCTCCAGTTCCATGTCCAGCCAAACACTTCCACATTCAACCTCTACTCTGAGTTTTAAGACTTTATGGTAAAAAAGCTTTTCCATGCTGAATCTTGGAAGACAAGTTCTCAGGTCTGGAAAAACTCTTCATAACCCCAGCTGACTTGGGATCAGGAATATAAACCATAGTCCAGATTCTCTGCCCCCTCTTTTTAGTTTGGAAAAGAGAAGACTGAGAGGGGACATGATAGCAGTTTTCAGGTATCTAAAAGGGTGTCATAAGGAGGAAGGAGAAAACTTGTTCATCTTAGCCTCTAAGGATAGAACAAGAAGCAATGGGCTTAAACTGTAGCAAGAGAGATTTAGGTTGGACATTAGGAAAAAGTTCCTAACTATCAGGGTGGTTGAACACTGGAATAAACTGCCCAGGGAAGTTGTGGAAATATCTCTGGAGATATTTAAGAGTAGGTTAGATAAATGTCTATCAGGGATGGTCTAGACAGTATTTGGTCCTGCCATGAGGGCAGGGGACTGGACTCGATGACCTCTTAAGGTCCCTTCCAGCCCTAGAATCTACGAATCTGGTGAGAGAGGCCTAGGTTAGAATCCCCTTGGTATAAAGCCAACCACCCCCCAGCCCAACGTAGATGGCATATTTGGGGAAGGATGGGCCATGACAGGGGCCAGTTCTCATCTGGTCACGTAGGGACCACACCTGCTGTCAGAAATTAGAGAAACCCCTATGCTGCTCTAACTCACACAAGGGCCAGGGCAGTCTGAAAATCAGGGAGCCATAAACAGCTCCCCTCCCCTGGAAGGTCTAAGTCTAGGCGCAGGAGAGAATCCGGCCCTATACTACAATGGTGATGTGAAAGGGCAACTTTGATAACTAATCTTTTAGATTTACTTAATTACTAATAAGGTCTGTACCAGCTCCTTAGATTTGCTTAGCTGTAGATCCATAATAAAGGGGAAATGTCTAACCTGAAAAGCATTGAGTTAAAAGGGAAAAAAATCATAGGAAGGCACATGCAAGACATTATATATTTATATATTTATTGAAGAAAAACATTGACACCCCATCAGATGCACACATCCATGATTCAGAAAGCACAATTGCTCCAGGGCAGTAGCTTACTTCCTGACAATCTGAATGGGTTGTATGTGCCAACTTGCCATGCATTTCTAACATACTGCAGATAACTAGTCACCTACCTGTATGTATTCAGAGGGATATACATTATGACAAACAATAGTATTTTTAAGTGATTGTGCTTTAATTGCTACATAAAGTACAGTTGTTTCACTCTACTTTGTGTAAAGGGCAGAGTTTCATGAACAACCATAACACAAATTATAAAAATACATTAACTGCAAACAATCTCCAATAACATTTTGAAAATGAAAGTCACCAGAGATGTAACTTTTCTCATCTGCATCTAATTAGAAGAGGTTACCAAAAGGCAGATGATTTCACAATTTACAAGGGAAAAAGATGCAAAGTGTGTGAAGGGTAATATCTATTGGAGGAGAGTTTAGCACAGCATTGTAAGAACAGGAGTGAAAGGGAACAAGATTCCTATTAATTCCCATGATTAGAGCTGCTATATATATGACCCAGTGGAGATCCAGGTCATGTCTCAATTGCAGTGATAGGTATCCCCATGCTATTGGTGACAGAGTATGCATATTGTATAGTTCATTTCCAAAACAGTGCACCTTGAGCCAATTAAAAATATTTGTGCATCTAGTTCTCTATATATGTGGCTCTGAAAACATAACCCAGAGCGCGTAACTAAAATTTTTTTAAGCAAAAGGTAATATATCAATGAATTGCTTTTAAAACAAATATTTGTTTAGAATGATGAACTTTACAAATTATTCCAAATCTAGCAGTGTATCTAGCTATCTTTATCTATTAATCAGTATCTTTTAATTTATCTTTCAAAGAACAAATCCAAACTGATGCTTGAAAGAAGAGGAAACACTGAAGAACTAGCTAGGACATTTTCATTGAAGGCAATGTGGTACAAATTCTCTAAATCCTCAAAAACAATGAGGAGTCTGGTGGCATCTTAAATACTAACAGATTTATTTGCATCTACAAATAAAATAAATCTGCTAGTCCAGGGGTAGGAAACCTATGGCACGTGTGCCGAAGGCAGCACGCAAGCTGATTTTCAGTAGCACTCACACTGCGTGGGTCCTGGCCACCGGACCGGGGGGTTCTGCATTTTAATTTAATTTTAATTGAAGCTTCTTAAAACATTTTTAAAACCTTATTTACTTTACATATAACAATAGTTTAGTTATATATTTTAGACTTAGAGAAAGGGACCTTCTAAAAACATTTAAATGTATTACTGGCATGCCAAACCTTAAATTAGAGAGAATAAATGAAGACTTGGCACACCACTTCTGAAAGGTTGCTGACCCCTGTGTTAGTCTTTAAGGTGTCACCGGACACCTCGTTGTTTTTGTGGATACAGACTAACATAGCTACCCCTCTGATACCTCTGAATCCCATTTGACACATTACAAAGCTTAGGTGATGAGGTAGTGTTAACGACCAAAAATAACCTTCCTTCACCTATTGCTCACTAATGAACTTTGCCCCATCCTCTTAGGCAATGACCTGGCCAGCGATCCATGCATGTGTCACTTCCAGACTGGATGACTCTAATTCACTCTATCTGAAGCTAAGCAAAGGCTCCAGCTTGTGCCGAATGCAGGTACCTGCCTCCCACAGAGTTTAGGTTGTTATCAGCATATCAGCTTTGTGCTCCAGTCCCTCTATCCCAAACTTCTTCCACTGCCACTTGATGTTAATCCCACAAAGTCATTAATGGATCATCTTCCGGCCACACTAGAGATTGCTTCTTCATGGACTGCCAATATAGTTGCATTCCTCTGGGACAGTGAAGATCAGAAAGCCCAGGACGCACCACATGACCGATAGAGATCCAAGCTTCTGAATCGAAGTGAACCCAGCTGTGGAACAAACTTTCAGGGAGAGTGGAGTAACTCAGAGCCAGACCACCTTCAGGAAACATTGCAAGACCTTCCTCTTTTATAAGGATTTCCTACCAGAATCAGAATGATATTTACAAATAAAGCCTCCTCTGAACAGAAAAGAAAGAAAGAAGACTTCATGAAGTCCCCTGGGAACCTTGCTTTTCCAATCATAGGTGCTAGGGGTTCATAAGAGTGATGAATACCAGTACAAAACCCAGAGGATGAGAGGGAAGGAGACAGAGATAGATATATAGTAGCTAGAATTCCATTGTGTCAATATCCTAAATTTTAGGGCAATTTATAATTACTTAATTAAAAGACAAATATTGTTCTTCATGCGCAGCATTTCCACACTAAGTTTTGAGTTCTATGAGGATCCGTTTTCAGTCTTTAATTGAGCGTTTTGGCTCTGTTATGCTTTTTTAGAGTGCAGTGACATTCTTGATTTCAGCATAATGACATATCTTGATGCACCAGAATGTCTGAATTGCTTGTATCTTGTCAAGGTCATATCTTCCGCTGTAATTCAGCGGGTCTCTGGTTGGCTAATACCATTGGCTCCAATGGAACTTTATTCCATCTATATTATTGTTATGCCTTGAAAATAAAATTAAAAAAGAGGATGAATCAGAGAAGGCTGCCCCAATACTACTAGGTATATTAAGAACTGCTTTCCAAAAGATGATAGCCAGAGGGAAGCCTGTGACTGTGATTATTTGTTATTTTCATAGTGACAGCTTTAGATTTTTTCCTCCTGTGGAATCAGTAATGTAGCAATAGAAACATATCCCTCTGTGACAAGATGTCTATAATTACATGATCAGCACAGACACTGCTGGCCCAATTTTGGTTTCACCCACACTGGTATATATCAAACATAACTCTAGTGAAGTGAAAGGAGTGACATCGCTGCAAACCATCCCCACGGTACAGTAGCACCTCACCCTTGGGAGCTAGGGAGGTGTGATTATTCTCATTTTCCACCCACTCGGATTTTCAAATGTGCTCAGTCTTGGCCTAACTCTGCTCCCATTGAAATCCATAGGCGTTTTTACCCTTGGAGCAGAGGGGGGCCAATGGTGAGCTTTACGATGATCCCATCCTGAGAGGTTAAGAGCCTGATCAAAAGCCCCCTGAAGCCAGTATGAGTTTTCCATCCACTTCCATGGGGTTTGGTAGGGTGACCATATTTCCCAAAAGGAAAATGGGACACGGCTCAAGCCGCTCTCCTGAGCCCTGCCTCTCGCCCCTCCCATGCAGGGTTGGCATCGCCGCTTGTGTCCCATACATTCCTCCGCACTCCGCTTTTTTGACAAAAATGGGCATTTGTCCCGTTTGCTCTTGCCAACTCAGTTACACATGCCAGCATCAGTCACAACACACTGCACAACTAATGAAGTGAACAAGACAGAGTCGTTCAGCCCAATTCATGTCCCTACTTCACTTCGTTCACTGTATATAAAATGGGGAAGACTACAGAATTTCCCAATTAATCCAGCAGTTAAAGAATGTTAGTACAGGCCTGTAGTCAGTTAATCAGCCAGTTTCCACACAAAACAAGGTAACAGAACAATGATATCACAAAGAGTGTTAAGGAGTCCAGCCAATTATCTTGTGAGGTATTTATTCAGTTTGGAGTCTGGCATCTAAACAGAGCTTCCAAGCTTCTAGAGTTTCACCTACTGAATCCTCAAAGATCTCAAATTGTCATAAGTGGGTCCTATCACGAGTCACTTATATCTATATTGCTTGAGGTGCTATGGGCCTCTATTATGCAGGAAGTCAGACTGGATGACCACAGTGGTGGTTCCTTCTGGCATGGATATTTATTTATTTCACAGGGCCCCAGCATTAGAGTTCTCTCAAGGGAAGAGGCCATGAGACATCCTATGGTGCATTTCAGCACTATGAATCAGCAGTGACCTTCCAAAAGCATTCTGTTTGGAATAAGTAGTCATAGCCTTCACCCTAAGGGGGAAATAAATGGGTAGGGGGGGAACTGTTCTAAGGCCCTGAATATCATCTAATCATATTCAACTGCTGAGTCAAGTGCCAGTCTCATGGATTTATTCCTCACACAGAAAAAATATGCAGATGGATAAAGCTAATGTTCTTTAATACCCTTTCTACGCTGCCAGCTGTATTTAGGCATTATAAACTCTTCCACTTATTCCTCTGCAACTGCAGTGTCAGCTTCTTCCAACTTTAATAGTGCTCAGACCAATCACTGCTTTGTACCTCTTTGACCTCCACTGGAAAGAGCCGCACAGGAGAGAACTGACTTTGTATTGTCTGTGCTCCAAAGGATGATGTGTAGAAACTTTCTCATGGGACTGGCTAATTCAGCTCAAACCTGCAGCGCCAACCTAACTCCCTCTGTTGGAATGAAAGAAGAAACAAAGATTATACCTAAAGAAAATGCCGTGAGATTAAGCAGTCGGAGGCAGATACTTAATACCACTCAAAAGCTAAGAACCAAAGGGTGACTGAAGATTGTACATCTCCTAGAAGTCCGAGAAATGTTAACTATTTGATTGTAACGGTTTCCTTTGTGATCCCTTCTGCAACCAGCTTTTGTCCTTAAATAGGAAATGTAATTAGATTCATATTATTTATCTCAACCTGCCTAGTGTCACTTGCAAAATCCCTACAGCGGAGGTGACAATAAACTCTTGGGGGCTGATTCTGTAATGCATGATGCAGCAGAGTATTTCCCTGACTCAATGCCCCTGTGTTGATATTAGGGGCACTGAGTTACTGGAGAGGTGCTGTCTTTCAGATGTGGAACTGTGTCCTGAATATTTATAGTCAGAGATCCTGTAGTACTTTTGACAAGAGCTGGGGTTGTTAGTCCCACTGTGCTAGCAAAATTGCAATATGAGTAACTGCCTTCTGCCTATCTAAATTCCCTCAGCTGTTTCAATTGGATACAGTATTCTACACTTCCTGCTCTGCACTAAATGACTGTGCAGTGTTGCTAGGCACTGTTAAAACAGTTGTGTCGTTTCACCCAGAGGTGTCTGCATTTCAGTGGTAAGTGAAGTGATAGCAATACATTTTGTTGGTACAGTAAAGCAGTGTGAGCTCCTTTGGGATAAAAGATGGTAAATAAATGATAGATTATTATTATTATTCTATTTTTCCTCCAATTCTTTATTCTGAGCACATATTCAATGCTGCAGGAGCCACGGCACCATCTTGTTTGTATTTCTAATGCAGAGAGAGTATGAAAAGTGAACATCTGTTAAACTCAGAATACAGTGGAGTCAAATAAAACTAAGGAAACTCAGACTTAAGACAGAAACTCCATCTCAAAATCTTAACACACCCCAATAAGCCTGTATGTTACAGGGTCCCCAGATAGCAGGTCATTTTACATATCCTATGTGCTGCAATAATTAGACATAAGAGAGAGAGAGTTCAGAACTGAGTTTCACTCTCAGCTTTGCATTTTATTGTTCGCGTAGGTTTCAGCCAGACCTTTACAATCAAACACCTGTCAACAATGGTCTAGTTATTCCTTAGATCTGCCTTGAGTGCAGGGGACTGGACTAGATGACCTACTGAGGTCCCTTCCAGTCCTATATTTTTATGATTCTATGATCAGTGGAGGGTAACTGTTGGGTCCCCTTGGTGTAGTGCAATTTCCTTTGCTTTTCTTGCTAGCAGCATTAAGAAAAACAACAGAACAGGTAAAATCTCTGAAAACTAGACAGCAGGGGAGAGGAATTATTTAAGTTTAGTACTAATGTAGGCACGAGGACGAATGGGTACAAACTGGATATTAGGAAGTTTAGACTTGAAATTAGACGAAGGTTTCTAACCATTAGGGGAGTGAAGTTCTGGAACAGCCTTCCGAGGGAAGTAGTGGGGGCAAAAGACTTATCTGGCTTTAAGACTAAGCTTGATAAGTATATGGAGGGGATGTTATGATAGGATAGTTTAATTTGGGCAATTGATCTTGGATTATCACCAGATAAGTCTGCTCAATGGTCTGCAGGGAGATGTTGGATGGGATGGGAACTGAGTTACTGCGGAGAATTCCTTCTTGGGTGCTGGCTGGTGAGTCTTGCCCACATGCTCAGGGTTTAGCTGATCGCCATATTTGGGGTCGGGAAGGAATTTTCCTCCAGGGCGGATTGGCAGGGGCCCTGGAGGTTTTTCGCCTTCCCCTGCAGCGTGGGGCATGGGTCGCTTGCTGGTGGATTCTCTGCAGCTTGAGGTCTTCAAACCAATTTTGAGGATTTCAATAACTCAGTCCTGGGTAAGGGGTTGTTATAGAAGTGGATGGGTAGGGTTCTGTGGCCTGCCTTGTGCAGGAGGTCAGACTAGATGATCATATTGGTCCCTTCTGACCTATGAGTCTATGAGTCTATTGGCCTTAATGGTTCATTTCAAACCAAAAATGATCTGTTCTTTGAATTACAGAAACACTAGCAGTGAGCAAGCCTTGATCCATTTGGAGGTTTGGGTAAGCATCCAGAAGCCAGAAGGCTTAGCCAAAAACTATGCAAGCCTCCAAAGCTCTCAAAGTAGGTGTCAACACTGGAAAGTTACTGTAAAATTGGCATTGTTGGATTCCAGGTTTATTGTTTCCACACACACCCCCTCCGAGATACCAGTTCTAGCTTGTTCCTTTCACCAACAAAAAATGTTTTTTCTTACTGCACGTGCTGTGTACTCAGTGTGTTAATATTTCTGTTGGGTTCTTTCCTTACTTGTATTAGGGAGGCAGTGTGGTTTGGTGGGAGTCAAGAAACCCGGGTTTTATTCCCAGTTCTGCCACCTTAGATAAGTCACTCCCCTCTCCGTGCCTTGTTTTCCCCTCCCACACGTCTATTTAGATTTTCATCTATTTGGGGCAGCGACCGTCTCTCGCTATGTGTTTATCCATCACTTAGCGCAATGGGGCCCCAATTTTGGTTTGAGGCCTCAAGGTTCTATTGTAATAAATTATAATGCCCTTCTTGCATCTTTTCACCAATAATAAAGTTCTGCAGACCAAACTACATCCTCACTTATACCCGGGCGACTGTTCTGAAGGCTAGAAGGTTGGCACAGGGGTTATGGAGAGCATGACCTGGCTTCCTGATTTTTTATTACTGGTGATGATATTGGGAGAGAACCCAGTTTGACTCTAGCTTGCAGGAGTAGCAGAGAGAAAACAACTCTATTTGTAAATGGTACAAACTGGAACTGAAAGTCACTGAGAGGCAGGGTACATGGAATCCCACAATGTAATGTTTAAAGGGTAGATCCCTGTTGTAAAGATGCCCCCAGACTGGGAGAGCTCTCTAAAAACCTCTGGGATTTATCTCAGAAAAGTTTTCTCCTTCCCCTCCCAAAACTCAGTTCCCACCTGTGATAACAGGGATCTGTCCAGCTCTTTGCAGGAGGCTTCGTCTTCAGCTCCTAGATCTCACAAGGAAGGCTGTATGATTAACTGTATCCAAAGGGCAGTGCATTCTGTGCTGTAGATCCTAGGGCCACCTGAGGTTGCTGCTAATTTAGAAGGCAGTGGGGCTCAGAAGAAGGGTTATAGTTGAGGAGAGGGTTGTCCTTATTGAGCATCTATCTGGAGAGAAATAATTAGCAAGTGTGCAGGGGAGGTTCTTATCACACACTTTTTACTAATCTTTATGGAGGGGTTGGGAACAATTTGGGAGATGGAGGAAGGTTTGAGCCCATTCTTACTTGGCCTGAAGCAGTTCACCCATGGCTAGCAAAAAGCATGTGATTTCATTTAGAAATTTTTATTATGCAGGCTACTGACTAGTGAGACTGTTATCCTGGATAGTGTAAGTTCACATTAACACACAATCTCCTTATACAATCAATATAGTTTTTGCTGTTCAGTGTGTATAATTTTAAATGGAAGCACAATTTTGAGCCTGAGATAGTGTGACTGCCAGAATGCCTTTGCGTGATCCTTGCTGTGTCTGCCTGAATCTGCTCCGCTTAATATGCAGGTTGGAAAATACATTATTGCACTGTGAAAAACTGTAATGTTGTAAAGATATCTAGCTATGTCTGGGATGGATTGAACAAATTATTATCTATGGATAGAAGAGATGAGCACTGCTAGCTGACATGTCACATTTCTAAATTGAGTATTAGAGCTAGCTGAGGGGCTTTTTTTCCACTTGTTGGGTAAAATCTGTTTATGTAATGTCCATCTTGGAGTTGTGAAAGGACAGCTAAGCCTCCATCTTGGATACCCTCCTCCTCAGATGATTTAGTGCCTATTCAGTCTTTTTCAAATGAAGGCAGGAAAAGGTCAGGGCAGGTAGAGTCATGTGACAGCCGTAATCTGCCTAGCAACCACAGGTTATTTAGTAAAGTGGCACGTCTGTCACTCAGGGCTGTCCATCTGAGTGGCAGCCAGAGTCCCACACAGCTCAGCTAGCTGCCAGGAGCCCCAGAGGGACCAGGACTCATGGGAGTTTGGATTCTTGGTCTCTATTAACACACTTGCACTCAATTGCTACACACCATTAGTGAGCGCATACTTGCCCTGGACTACGAGGTCAAGCAGAGACTGCGTGGGCAAGCACTCATAGACTCATAGACTCTAGGACTGGAAGGGACCTCGAGAGGTCATCGAGTCCAGTCCCCTGCCCTCATGGCAGGACCAAATACTGTCTAGACCATCCCTAACAGACATTTATCTAACCTACTCTTAAATATCTCCAGAGATGGAGATTCCACAACTTCCCTAGGCAATCTATTCCAGTGTTTAACTACCCTGACAGTTAGGAACTTTTTCCTAATGTCCAACCTAAATCTCCCTTGCTGCAGTTTAAGCCCATTGCTTCTTGTTCTATCATTGGAGGCTAAGGTGAATAAGTTTTCTCCCTCCTCCTGATGACACCCTTTTAGATACCTGAAAACTGCTATCATGTCCCCTCTCAGTCTTCTCTTTTCCAAACTAAACAAACCCAATTCCTTCAGCCTTCCTTCATAGGTCATGTTCTCAAGACCTTTAATCATTCTTGTTGCTCTTCTCTGGACCCTCTCCAATTTCTCCACATCTTTCTTGAAATGCGGTGCCCAGAACTGGACACAATACTCCAGTTGAGGCCTGACCAGCGCAGAGTAAAGCGGAAGAATGACTTCTCATGTCTTGTTTACAACACACCTGTTAATGCATCCCAGAATCATGTTTGCTTTTTTTGCAACAGTATCACACTGTTGACTCATATTAAGCTTGTGGTCTACTATGACCCCTATATCTCTTTCTGCCATACTCCTTCCTAGACAGTCTCTTCTCATTCTGTATGTGTGAAACTGATTGTTCCTTCCTAGGTGGAGCACTTTGCATTTATCTTTATTGAACTTCATCCTGTTTACCTCAGACCATTTCTCCAATTTGTCCAGATCATTTTGAATTTTGACCCTGTCCTCCAAAGCAGTTGCAATCCCTCCCAGTTTGGTATCGTCCGCAAACTTAATAAGCGTACTTTCTATGCCAACATCTAAATCATTGATGAAGATATTGAACAGAACCGGTCCCAAAACAGACCCCTGCAGAACCCCACTTGTTATACCTTTCCAGCAGAATTGGGAGCCATTAACAACTACTCTCTGAGTACAACTACTCACTGAAGACCTACCTGAGGAAGAATATCTGCCCAAAAGGGAGAAGACCTGCCCAGAGGACCTGTTCAGAGGGAGAAAAATACCCAGTTCCTGAGTTCCTGTTTGGTGTCCAGTGCCACTGATTTTCACCACTATCCCTGTCAGTATCCTGAGTCTTTGTCATTGTGTCCCTGTAATACCCACTGCGGTTTTCCTCTGTTCTACATCCATAGGTTAAGGGGGTTTAAGGGCTCTGAGCTTCATGCTCTGTTAACTGTTAACAACCGAGTGTGTCTTCTTTATGTTCTGTATTGTCTGAAGGGGTCCTTGTCTAGTTTACTGACTAGTGGCATAATAAATATTTGTGTGTTGCATCTTATTCTGCCTCTGTTTTAATAATTCACCGGATGGTAGATGCGGGAGGGGATGGGATCTGCAGACAGCCCATCTTCTGATTTGTGTAGACCATAGTTAAACTGCTTTGGGCTAACACAATTGTGCATGCTCTTGGAATCATTGTGGATGGTTCTCTGAAAACATCCACTCAGTGTGCAGCAGCAGTCAAAAAAGTCAACAGAACATTAGGACTCACTAGAAAAAGGATAGATAATAAGACAGTAAATAACATAATGCCACTATGTAAATCAAGGGTACACCTACATCTTGAATACTACATGCACTTCTGGTTGCTACATCTCAAAAAAGATATATTAGAATTGGAAAACGTACAGAGAACAGCAACAGAAGTGATTAGGGGTAGGGAATGGCTTCCATATGAGGAGAGATTAAAAAGACTAGGACTGTTCATCTTGGAAAGAGATGACTAAACAGGGATATGATAGAGGGCTATAAAATCTTGACTGGTGTGGAGACAGTGAATAAGGAAGTGTTATTTACTCCTTCACATAACACAAGACCCAGGGGTCACCAAATGAAATTAATAGGCAGCAGGTTTAAAACAAACAAAAGGAAGTATTTCTTCACACAATGCACAGTCAACCTGTGGACCTCCTTGCCTGAGGATGCTGTGAAGGCCAAAACTATAACTGGGTTCAAGAAAGAATTAGATAAGTTGATGGAGGATAGGTCTGTCAATGGCTGTTAGCCAAGATAGTCAGGAATGCAACCACATGCTCTGGATGTCCTTAGCCTCTAACTGTCAGAAGCTGGGAGTGGACAACAGGGAATGGATCACTCGATAATTGCCCTGTTCTCTGAAGCACCTGGCATTGGCCGCTGTCGGAAGACAGGATACTGGGTTAGATGGACCATTGATCTGACCCAGCATGGCCATTCTTGTCATTTAGGTTTAGAAGAAAATAAAGTGAAATTCATCCATACAGCAGAGGGTCAGCACCAGGTGCTGCCCTCCACTTCAGATCTGAACAGAAACTATACAGCAGGACCATGGGAGGAGCAGCCGTGCAGGAGTCCCTGCACACCCTGGAAGAGTTCTCTGGCCTGGCTAGTCATAGGCTTGTTCAGCAGGCTGTGACGCATGTGGATGAGTGGACACAATTGGCAGAGAAGGACCAGAGCTGCTATTTCAATCCACACAATGGCACTCAAAGAAGAAGGAGCCACTGGTGCTGGAACAATATAAACCAAACAGTAAACCCTGTATATGTTGGAAACCACTTCAAGCCAGGGGGTGCGGTTGTACCCTTAGCATCAGCACTTCCGGAGAGAGCTGAATTGCTACCGCAGCCTTTCCCCAGGTAGGAGGTGGTGGATTTCACCTTTCTAACCCCCCCACTCCCACATCCACCTAGAGCCCAAATACTCTGCCTTCTCACACATTGCATGCATCCTTAATAAATGATAAGGCCAGAGTTTATTCCAAAAAGGGTTGGGGTTTTCCTCTCTCTTTTTTATTTTTCCAGAATAAAGACAGTCAAACACACGGTTAAGTAGCTCACATGGGTTTTATGAACCAGGACTTCCCAAACAGGACTGTTGACGATCTATTTTAGGAAAAATAAATGTGGGACTTCTGTAGAATCAAGGCCATATGGAAATAATTATACTGCAGCAATACAGGCGTCTCTGTGAGTGAGGAATCCTCATTATTCAGCAGTAACCCTTCAGACAAATATTCTGCCCAGAGGTTTTGATCTTTCCTTTGACTCTCTTACAGGTTTTGACTCTTTTTAAATCCAATGTTTCCCACTGCTATTGCTCGTTAGTTTGAACTAGTTTTACCCCAAGAACATCAAGGATGATGCTTGTTCTGTGTGGATGAATGAAAAAGAGAAAATTCCTCTTCAGTCTCTTCTAGTTCTCCCAACCAACAGGCACCCTGGCTTCCTGACAGCCACCACACCCTCACACTGTCTCTCCACAACACTTCAAGGCCCCTCGCATTTCCATAAACCTTTGGACAACACCCTGCCATCCCCATGAAGCAGAACCACCTAAGCCCTTCCAAGGTCTGATTTTCCTCCCCCTCAGCCACAAGCCCACCTGCCTGATCTGTCCTGCAGACAGTTCCCTCACACTGATCCTGGCTGAGATCCCAATGTGACTGGCTTCCCCCTTGTTGATCCCAGCCCATGGGTTACCAGTAGGTCAAAAGTGCTCGGAAGTTTTTCTTCATGCTTATACAGCATACACAGAGACAGTGCCCAGGAAAACACTCTACGGAACATCCATCACACAGAGATCACCCACCCACTTCTCCCCATGCAGAGATTTTGCCGCAGTGCAAGGTTCTGATTATGACTGATACTTCACTAATTGTCTGGTGCATCAACACCGCACATGGTTACTTTAGAATCTCATCATGGTATAATTTTACAGGCAAGAATACATCTTTAGGGACACTTTGTAAAATAAGAGCAAGGCCATGCAACACAATATTTGACTGTCATGGTGATGAAGCAGAACATTTTTACAGCAATTCTCTTAACACTGCAAAGCCAACTGAATTTTGCTTTCTGGTCTTAAGCACACGGTTAACTAAAAGCATGTGATACCAAGGCACTGAGTTGTCTTGCAGGTAAAGTTTCAGAATTACTTCTCTCTCACCAGCATCATACAGAAAAGAGTTATAGGTTGTGAGGGATTTGTTTCAGGTCACTGCAGCCCTAAAAACAGAAGGAAAATGACTTCCATCCCCTAGCTGCTCAGATGACCTCGGCAGCCCTTGCTAATGATAGCGCAAAGGGCTCCAATTACTAGCGATTTGCCCACTTAGCTCATCCAATCCTGCAGGGGAAATTCTATCACACAGAACTACACTTATGAGAAAAATAAAAGCTATAATTTAGTTTTCAGTATTGAATAATAAAAAATAAACTTAATGGATACTATCTTGCAAGTATAATTTACTTTGCATTTGGAAAACAAACCACCTGACAGCGCTATCATTGGTAAGTTAGTATCATCCAGAGATCCTTGGATGATGAAAGAGGATATGAATTGGCTTTGACCTAAATTTTCTCCCTCCTCTCCTGGATTTCCAGACCGTTCTGTTGTCAATCAGATCACAAGCCTGGTGGTTTCAATAAGATTGTGAAGTGTCATTATCTGTTCATGTTTTTTTTTTATTGATCCAGATGAACTATTGGATAATTACAAGCACCAATACCTACATTTTATAAGGGACTAGTGATTTTGAAGAGCACACCTCAATTTTTGGGTGCCAAACTTGACACACTTTAAAGGGATATGATCTTAGAAAGTGGTGAGCACCTGCCCGCTGAAAACCAGGCACTCTTAAGATGTTTCAAGTTGGGCCCCCACAAAAATGAGGCACCTAAAATCACTAGTCACTTAAGAAAATTTAGGCCAGGGCAATGTTCTGAGATTCCTTCTTGTGTTTGGCTGATGGCGACACTGCTGGTATGTTTTCTGAAACAACATCAAATTTTCTCAGTGTGGTGGAAGGAAAGAGTTTATTTTACCTCCTGTGGCTGTTACAAGATTCAAAACAACTACTGTGAAATGGCCATGACCCAGTCAAATCAGGAAAAAACCCTAAACAACTTCATACCATATATGGTGGCCTAATCTTCAAACATCTCGTCTTGCCATGCCCCGTGCGTCAGTGTCTACCGATGTACAAAGCGAATACAGAACACAACCATTCTGCTTTGGGACTGTTTTGTCTACCCGAGGGGCAAGGCTGGGGGTGGGGATCTACTTGTGCTCTCTCAACAGTTTTCCTGTTTAATTCTACTGACTTGAATGGAGTGACTCCTCATTTACATCAGTGCGAGAGCAGAATTAGGTCATGGAAGTCTTAAGAGGCTATTTTAAATACCCAGTCCTGAGGGTGTCTTTCAGGTGAGTTGTCTTTTTGCTCTGCTGTTATGCCTCAAAAATGTAAGTTCCCATTTATTACTCTGACCTTGCAGGCTGAACGATTTTTGCTAGCCCCTAATTTCTTACTTTCCCCTGATACACAGTTAAAAGCATCAATCAATCCAATACCCAGAAAAAAATCTGCAGACATTAATCTTATTTCTCATTTTAAGCACAGAGAATATTCTGAGTTCCATGTCTAAGCATTTGGCTTTGAAAATGCCATATTATGCTCCTACAGTAGCTATTAAACATGAATTAAGAGCATCTCTATATAGTTTCCTAGACCGTGCAGAATAATTTTACAGAAACACTTGAACTGTCATGAGGGATCATCAAACCAATGATCCATTTACCCCAGCAGTGGCCAGGTCCTAGTTCAGAGGAAGATGAGCCCCTCCCCGCCAATCGTCCAATCAGTTACACAGTGATGTACTCTGGAGCTGAATGCCTTCCTGACTCTCAAAAGCTAGCTGTTTGGGCCAGGGTGTCCAGTGGGTGTAGGGGCTTCTAAACTGTGGCCCTCCAGGGTGACTGTGTTAAGACGAAGATGTGCACATTGTCATGAATTTAAAAGTGGCTCCCTGAGCTGCAACCTACAACGTTCAAACTGAAGGGTCTGAATCAGCCCCATCGTGACATGGAGGATGTAGTAGTGCTGCCTCCACAGATGCTTCATATTGCTTCTTCTGCAGCCCCAGCTCTGCTGGGAGTCGAGTGACCAGACAGCAAGTGTGAAAAATCGGGACGGGGTGGGGGGTAATAGGACCCTATACAAGAAAAAGACCCAAAAATCAGGACTGTCCCTATAAAATCTGGTCACCCTAGCTAGGAGCAGTCACAGCAGTTACTGTCCCTTCCCTGATGCATCTGCTCAGCACCTCCCCCCGCCGGCTGCCTCTGCATTGCAGAGGAGGGAGAAGAATAGCTCTTGTTCCTCCGTTGTCCACTTCCCTGCTGGGCTGCTGGAGCCCCACAAAGAATAGGGTAGGAGCTCAGCAGGCTCTGCCTGAACCTAAGGGAGCACTCAGCAAAAATGTCTCCCCTCCCCCACACAGCCACCCAGGGCAGCCCAGGACAGGGGAAAGAGAGAAGAAACGGAGAAGCTTTAACATGAGCCAGCTGGCAACAGACTTGGAAGGACCCTCAGGGGCCATGCTCCAGATGCGGATAGCTGGAGCATAGCACATTCCAGTACCATGTACTGAGAGAGGGCAGAAGGAGCCAGAGTGCTTGCCTGGGACTCCCCCACAATGGGGAAATTCCCAGTAGGGGACTTTGGTGGTTTCCTCTCCCTCTGCACTGCCTGAGTATGGCCCCTCAACCTTTCTGAAATAATATGTTTGGCCCTGAGGCTGTAAAAGTTGGACCATCTCTGACTGAGGCTCTGAAGCTCAAAGACTGATACAATAGCATTCATGAACACTGACACTTAAAAAATATATTGATAGCCCCAATATGCAGGTGGGTCGCTCCCTGTCACTTACTGCATCTGTGGGATAACTTCATTATCCACTCATGGAGCTAGAGAGGAAAATGTGTGTCTGGAAGGCTAGTTCATAAAGACTTGAACTGCTTGTATGTACTTACAGGAGGAGGCATTAGTTCGTTCTGTTGATGCCTGCATCCCAAACACGGGCTCTGCAACACACAGAAGGTAACAACAAGGTCATAAGGAGATACAAAAAAACGATCACATTGTACTGGAAGATCCTGAATGTGTCTTCCCCAGAAAAAAAATAAAGAAAACCAACCTCCAAAGGAAAGAAAAAAGAGTAACAACTCCGAAAAGTAAGGTACTTCAAAGTCACTACAGCAAGTCTGGGCACACCATGAATAAACAATTAATGCAAAAATGATCCACTGTCCTTGGAGTGAAACATAAGAAAAAATTGGCAGTGATAGGAACAATGTTTTCAGCTGCTTGTGACAGAATCAGAGGCCAGCCAGAAAGCAGAGGGCATGAAAGTGGCCATTCTCTTCTGCGTATTGAGCAAGGAAGTGCTGAGAGCAAGTAACTCTCTAGAACAACGCTAAACGGATCTTCAAGGCTACATTAAATAATAGCTGTGCTTAGGGACTGCTGTGACTAAAAAGAGAGCAGTGTCTATGAAAACCACCAGTTTTGGACATATCCACAGCTGGAATGGACCACAGACACGAAACTGTGAAAGAAGGATATGTTCAAGAACAAAATTGTACTTAGTGGCAGCATAATGTGGTAAAAAAGAAAGAATGAAGAGACACAGACTTAAGCTGGCAGAAGTGAATCACAATTTGTAGGGCATGTGAAGCAACCAGTTCTGGGAGACATATAAAACCAGGCCCAGGCCAATCAAACCAGGCCCAGACCTATTGAGACAAAAGGTACAAGGCCCAAACACATGTAACAAAACTGGGGCATGCATTTAGGAGTTGCAAAAGTTCTACACACAGAGGGTCGGGGCGGCTCCAGGCCCCAGCATGCCAAGCACGTGCTTGGGGTGGCAAGCCGTGGGGGGCGCTCTGCCAGTGCGGCAAGGGCAGCAGGCAGACTGCCTTCAGCGGCTTGCCTGCGGAGGGTCTGCTGGTCCCGCAGCTTCGGTGGACCCTCCGCATGCAAACGGCCAAAGGCAGCCTGCCTGCTGTGCTTGGGGTGGCAAAATGCCTACAGAGGGTCTGGGCAATATATAGTGTAATACATGAGTACAGTAGTCATACACAAAGGTGTGCAGGACAGCATATCAGTTAGAAAGCAATAATACAGAACCCATGCAGAAAGAAGACTTTACTTGTGGTAGTAGTAGAATACCATGCAACCAGCAAGACGAAGACAGAGCCAAGGAGTGCCCAGTATTGAATAACAACCCCAAGAATGTATCAGCGAGGTTTCTGATGACCATCGGGCAGAGGCTAAACACACTGCCATATTTCTAGTAGAGATCTTAATTTAGAAATCAGGGTCACAGTAGGTACACCAGCTGAATGGGAAATTTATAGCCCATTGGGGTTCAAGTATAAGGCCCAAAAGGAATAATCATGTAGAGGGAAATCACACCTGAAGTGAAGGTGACTCTGCAAGTTCTGTCAGCTCCAAAGATACTAAAGAAGCACTCCCAGGCAACTGGATGGTGGCAGTCTAAACAGGAGCACTGCACACTAGTCCTTTTCCAATAATCAAAGACCTAATGTGCTCATCTGTATTGCAGGGTGTTCTGTAGGGTGCATAAAATCCCAGTTATTCTGAAATAGCTAGAGGATTCTGTAATGATTTAGCATAGATCCAGGATTAACAGCTTTGTGAGAATGAAAAAGAAAAATGGCACATTATGGGTATATTTGGATGTACAAGAGCTGAACAGAGTCATCCCGACTCCATACCAACGTAAGATGATCTTCTGTGCTAAGTGGTCAACACTCTATTCAGACAGAAAGACAGACACTGGAAGAGACGGGAAAGAGTACCCTGATAAGTAGTCATCAGACTTATGCACTTTAATACTCCCATGGGTGGAGAGTAGTTTTGCTATTTATTATTTGGTATTAAAATCTGCAAGTGCAGCAATGTCCTTTTGTGCCCCTCAGAGTCCACAACATAGCCTCTGCCACAGTGACAGCAAAGAGGAGAATATTCCTGAACAGAAGCAGGCAGTGGGAAGAATACAAGTAGCAAAACTGCAGGTTCTGTGAAGAAAGAAGTGCTGTGTGCAGGTTTTGCTCTTACATCACAAGGGGTGAGGAAATGAGAGGAAAGCACAGGCCAGGGCCAGCATGACACTCCTCTGAACTGCTTACAGGACACTTGCTATTAATCGTTTGGTCTAATATGTACCAAGTGAAGCAATACTGACAGCCACACTGAGAATATGAGAAAATCCTGGATCATCTGATGGGCATTTGTTAGACACTAGTGCCAAGATTTCCCAAGCCTACCACACACACACATGCATCAAAGGACAGGCTGTAGGCATGCTTAATGCAAATTCTTGTGGTCTTTTCTCCTTGATCTAGCCTACCAATGTTGTCATCTCAGACTAAAAGCAGCCTTTGCCAGATACGGCATTCCAAACGAGCTAGTGAGAGACCACTGTCCCTTTGCCAGCCCGGATCTGTGCAATTTTGTGAATCCGTGGAATGTATGTCTTATCCACCCTAGTCTACAACTTCCTCAGTCAGACATGGTAGGAGAGACATGGCCATTTATAAAGTATCACTACAGTGTTATTGTCATAAACAGACAGTAAAGGGTTAACAAGTCCAGTAAACCTGGCTAACACCTCACCAGAGGACCAATCAGGAGACAGGATACTTTCAAATCTCAGTGGAGGGAAGTCTTTGTTTTGTGCTGCTTTCGTTGTTCTCTCAGGGATCCAAGAGGGACCAGACAGGTATACAGATTCTCCAATCTTCTGTTCAATTTGTTAAGTACCAGTTAGAAAGGCGGCTTAGTCTTTTTTTTGTTTGTTTTCTTTATTTGCAAATGTGTATTTTGTTGGAAGGATTGTATCTCCGTTGCAACTTGTATTTGTGCTGGGGGGAGGATTCTCCCTGGTGTCTATAAGCTGAAAGACCCTGTAACATTTTCCATCTTGATTTTACAGAGACAATTTTTACTTTTTCTTTCTTTTATTAAAAGCTTTTCTTTTAAAAAACCTGATTGATTTTTTTCCCCTTGTTAAGGCTCAAGGGAATTGAGTCTAAACTCACCAGGGAGTGGTGGGGGGGAAAGGAGGGAGGGAGGCGAATTTCCCTTTGTTTTAGATTCACGGAGCTTGAATCTGTCTATCTCTCCAGGATAGCCCAGGGAGGGAAAGCCTGGGAGAGGACACGGTTGGGGAAGGGTTTATTTTCCCTTGTGTTAAGATTTAAGGAATTTGGATTTTGTTTCACCAGTGAGCTGGTGAAGCCTCTCCAGATGACCCAGGGAGGGAAAGTCTAAAAGGGGAAAAGGGTGGGGGGGATAGTCAGTTCCTCCTTGTTTTAAGATCCAGGGGGTCTGGGTCTTGGGGTCCCCTGGGAAGGTTTTGGGGGGGACCAGAGTGTACCAGGCACTGCAAGTCCTGGTTGGTGGCAGCGCTACAAGATCTAAGCTGGTAATTAAGCTTAGAGGAATTCATGCTGGTACCCCATCTTTTGGGTGCTAAGGTTCAGAGTGGGGGTGCATACCATGACAGTTATATTTACCACCTTACCATACAGGGACCATTTATAAAGTAACACTAATATTTCTTTTAAAAAAAAAAAGAAAGACAGTGCATGCCGAATGCCCCTGGAGTCTAGAAACACGCCCCTCATATGCATGGAACCCTTAGCAGCAGAGCTGCTCAAGGGCAGAATGCAGAGAGGAACACTCACACCAATCTGAAGGTGAGCTAGACACAGAAGAGTTCACACCAAGCTGAAACAGCCTCCAAGGTGGTAAAAGCACAGACCAAGAATACCACCTGCATTCATGAAACCTGCACAAGGGCAGTACTGGACTGCAGATCCTGTCAGGTTAAGCCATCCATACGAGAAAGATAAAGGAGGTGCTGGTGACCTGATCACACAGGTCATATGGAGTCACTAGGGGACAAGAAAGTGTCACTATGAGCTAGCCAGGAACCTATGTGGGCCACATAGCATTTGAGGACCCACTCTTACATGAATGTGAGATAATCATCGTGTAGCCTGCTAGGAAACATGCACATATTTGACACTGCCATCCTGCAAAATGCACTTGCACAGGCAGAGAGTCAGATACAGTTTCTTGCCAGTAGGAAAGATTCTGTTATGGCCCAAGTGTAAAGATGGGTTCCAGCAGGTAAAGTGTTACTAGTAACCTATAACCCAAGAAGAGGTCAGGTGAGCTGCAGCACACTGATGGTTGCAGTGAACAAGGTAGGACAACTTATACAGCTCAGAGACACTGGAAGTTATGCTTATCCCCTTATTTAATTGTTTGCTAAAGAGCACCTCCATGTTAAAGGATTAAAAAGCAGGAATGTACTAAATAGTTCACTCCTATTTTAAAGTCACCAATGCAGGGCCAGTACCCAAGTCACTCTCACTCTCACCTGCTGAAGCTCTGGCTACAGGCAAATCGTTATATGCAGAATGAGCTAGAGAGAGCAGACCTAGGTCTGCAGAACTAATTGGAGAGAAAAGAGACTGTTAAATTTGACTTACGTGAGGAAGTTTTTGCGCCTTCTGTTGATATGGGTGTCTTGCTGGAGTGTTCTGTAAAACATAAAAGGTAACAGGAGGTTACAATATGGTTTCAGAAGATCCTGAACTCATCATTCTTAGCAGTAAAAGCCAGTTTAGCTGTTAAGCAAGGACTGGCTCAAGGAAAAAATAGAAACTCTAAAAAGCAAGCTCAGACTTCAGCCTCAGGGGGCAAGGATGCCTACTACAGTTGACTGTCTATTTGCAAAATAGTTTCCTGGGGAAAAACACAGGATGATCTATAGCTAGAATGACCCTGTTGTTCAAGTCTCTCATTCTCATCTGGGAATAATGGATCCACGGCAACTGAGGAAAAGCACACAAATGGCTGTATTTATGGAACAGTTCAACTGAGTCCTTGCGCTTCTAAACAGTTGGATTTTTCAAAGAAAGATTTCTGATCATTCTATTTTATTTGTTTGTGAATATATCCAGTGGTGTCCTTCTCTACTTCATGGAAATCTTCTAACTCACATGCACAGCCAACTCCCACTCATGGTAGAGGTGGAAGACTCTGCCTTGGAAGTCAGCATTCATGTTGTACAAAAGTGGAGTCAAGTTGTTGCTATACAGAAGTCCCAGGGAATGACTGCTCTTGGCATAATGCCATAGGCTTCTCCCCATTTTGCTCGTTGATATAAAAGTTGTTGGCAATGGTACATGATAGTACCAGCACTTAGCTCCTTGCCAGATGGTTAGCAGAGTGTCTAATAAGCAGATGGATGGCTTTCTGTTAGAGCAGGTTTCTGTGGGGACCCAGAGCACTGACGTCCATATCACAATATGCTATTGTGATGGCTGGCTGAGTAGAAAACTCTTCAGACATGTTCCTGGACTGTAAGTTTTCTGAAGTTGTCTAGACAGTTATCAAGCACCGAGGTGGTAAAGTTCTTTATCACTACACAAGTTACAACTCCATTGGTAATACAATATCCTCATGCTTGGCTGGAGAACAAGAAGGGTCATGGATGCCACCATTTCAAGAAGTGTTGAGAACATCCTGAATGTTAGAATGTTAAACATGTGAGTTTCCAGTAGATCAGATGAAAGGAACACAGAAGAAGAACGCAGAAGACACTTGGGAAAAGAACTCCAGCAGCCATTGGCCATGGTATAGTGTTAGATCTTCCTGAACAACTGTGGTCTGCACCCAATTCTGCAGCCCTGACACATTGTTCAAAATATTGCAACTCCCTGGGACATTCAGATTGTTTCCATTTTCTGTAGTCCTACAAAGATACACAAATCCCTTATTGAGACACGAGTTAGTGAAGGGATATCTGTCCACCATTTTCTTTCAAGGCAAATAAGACTACTAGGTTGTTCTCTGTTCTTGATCCTGAGGTTGCACATGGACATTACCAGGATCAAGAACCAGTCCATATAATTTCTCTCAATGTAGCTGCAATCAAAGCTTTTGTATTAGGATCTGTTCACTTTTCTGGCCTCCCTTTTTCATCAACTCTTCTGTTTGGATTTTTTTCCTTTGTGACCCAGTTTCCTGCATACTGGGTCTCTAGGACATGTGGTCCACGATTATCTCATGATGCAGGAAAAATTGTTATGAAGTGCTCCCCCACAACTCTGTGGTGGGTGCTCTGCAAAAGAATAGTGTACATATGCATATAAAATACTAAGGTCAAAATCTTGTCACACAAGGCCATGGCATGTGGGGGTGCACGTCTGGGCACCAGAAAGGGTCTATGCAGCTTGTCAGGGATGGAGACAGTGCACTGATATATAATCTGAGCTGCCCGAGCAATTAACCTTTCTTAAAAACAAGAGGGAACATGGCAGGCCTGACACCTCAGACATCTCTGCATCAGGCCGTATTGGAGCAACATTTTCTTTTCTTCTGAAAGAAACAGTGTTCCATTCAGTGTCTGTGCTGAGCTGGTTGAGCTTCTCTCATTGTTCTCATTACAGGCTGGGCAGCATCAGACAAGGCTTAGTCCATGCTTCCACCAATACAGACGGCGAGTTGCATTTGTAGTGGAAGATATGACCAGAAGCTTGGCACCAGCAGGGCTTCCAGAAGAACCACATTCAGAGAACAGGTGGCACAGTCACACAGCATCAAGTGTGGTTCGTAACATTAACAGCTGAAGGTGTAAAACACAACAGGTGTTTATTATTGCTTATCAAGGACTGCATGCTGCACCACGGCCACGATGCATCCACTCCACACAACACCGGTAGAAAACAGGCTGAGGAGAAAGAGGAAGGTGGCCTGAAGGTGGCCTCCAGCGCTCGCAGAGGTGGAAGAGCAGTACGAGGTTTTTTGCAGTGGAATCTTCAGCACTGTGAGAAGCTGGTGATCCGGAGAGTGCCTTCTGGCCCTCTCTTCAGCTTCACATCTCGGTCTCCATCAACAGCAACAATGTCAATAGCTATGTCCATTGTAACTCTCCCCCACACGTATTCAGGGGCGCTGGAACAATTTCTGTAGTGGGGATGCGTAGTGCTATTGAATCAAACTGTAAACCCTGTATATGATGGAAACCAATTCGAGCCGGGGGTGGGGAATCACCTCTATTTCCAGCACCTATGCATGTATCCCGTTCCTCTTGGGGCACATCTAAGGTCTGTGAGAGGCACTGTATTGTCAGGGCTTAACAAAAGACAAACTCTTCCCCGAAAATGGAAACATTTGCCTGTTGCTCCTCCACTTCCCTAGGCAAAAACTGCAGAGGGAGAGGCAAGTGAAAAGCTGGTTTTTTTTGAGGTAATATAGAAGGAGTTCTCTGCAACACCTTACTCCCACTGTCCCGGTTCTCCACCCAGACGCAGTCTGCGATCTCTCCCTGGTAGGTGACTGAAGGGAAGGCAAAGACCACGAAGGGCTCAGCAGCACAAACTGCCTGCTGTGTCTTCAGTCTGATCCATTGTTCTCATCCATGAAAGCTGTGCTGGGACTGTTGAGAAAGAAGGGCTAACTGCTCAGACAAGGAGTGCTGTGTGAATTCAGCTGAATGGTCTACTTGCTGGAGTCTGACCTGACATGTCACTCTTTCAAATCATTCCCAAAGGTGGGCTGACACCCATTGTGACCATGCCTTCATAAGAGTTGGAGGCACAGCTTTGACACCACTAATGGATTATACCTGATCCAGCTGACATTAAACAGATGACCGCACAAACCAGGTCAGCAACGCCCTGCCTTATTAACCCAGGCCCCTCTGGCACAGTCAGCTAGCCATGCCTGGAGGAAGAGGGACTTCACAGATAAATGGGAGACAGACAGGAATGCAAAGTGAGGAGCAGAGAAATCTACTCCTAAGCAGTCTTCTCATCAGGGACTCCAAGAAAGAGGAGGATCCCTGGAATAAAAGGCAGACCCCCTCTCCCTCATAGGCAAAGGGTCCTGTTGGAAAAGAGGGAGTTTCCTCCTCCAGAGCCTTGCAGAGAGACAGTGATGATCCAAAGCTGCAGGAAGAGGTCCTAACCATGTTAAGAACAGAGAATGCCTTTCTCCAGGGATAACTCCCGGTGTCCTCGTCGCATATAGAAGCCACTGGTACATCTCTGCGCTTCCTTTCTGCAGTGTTTTATGGCAAGTATGCGGTGTATGGAGGAGTTTGGTGAGATACCCATTTATGTTTAGTCATATTGTGTATGTATGAAAATATAACTGGACATGGAGGAATTGCTTTTAGCATGTTTCATTCACTTTCCAAGTGTTGGCTTTCATGTAGCTCCTGCATAGTACAAAGCAACATTGTTATTAAACATTTTATTTCAAAGGATTAGTTAGGGTTATGTTGCTGACATACAAAAGGATGGTCTGACCATTCATATCTTCATGTTACTTATTTCTCACTGAAAAGCTGAGCTAGTTATCCCCATGGGTTTCCCCTCTAGTTCCTTGGAATTAATACATTGGTCATTTTTATGTGACTCATATTCCTGTAGAAAGTTCCCAATGGAACAGATACCTCTGTGTTTCTCATGGCTCCTTTGAGGTCATGCTTCCTGATGCTTGCGAGAGCTCTGCCCCTAATGCAAACTCCGAGGGATATTTCGGCCTGAGCTGAGCTGTTGCGGCTGTTGTTTAATCTTTTACTCACTGAAAGCTGTCCAAAAAAGTGGAAGTTGCCCACACACATTCCCACCCCCACCCAGCTATGTTCATAACCCCTTATCCCCCTCATCCATTCTGGAGCGGTGCTGAAGTGGTGACACTGTTCTTCCTACTCAAATTGCACCATTCAAACAAATGCAACTAGGTCCAGATCCTCAGCTGGATTCCACTGGTTGCACTGTAGCTGTGCTGATTTATGCCAGCTGAGAATCTGGCCCACAATTCCTAGCGTGGCCTTGTCAAACACACAAGAGAGGGATAATCTGGTCTCTTGCTCTAATCAAACCTCAGACTGATCAATATAGGGCCACGAAGGGATTCTTCTTTCACGAAATGCATTGCACAGTTGGCCAGGTGCATTATGGGATTTAATGTTTGTAAGGCTGGATTTCATTTATGATTTTATTTGCCTTTCTCTTAAGCATCAGACATTGGCTACCTGCAGAGGCAGGATAGTGGATTCAATGGAGCAGCCTATGTCCCCATTTGACATGCTGAATGGTGTTACAGTACCAACACTATTGCGTTACACTGTGAAGAAGTCCACGCATTAATGAAATGGTGGCTGCACATCACCATTTCCAAACAGGGATGCGTAAAGTTGAAATCAATGCAGGGTGTTCAGTACATTTGAAAATACAGTTATTTCCTTCAGTGTCTACATATGGATTTTGGTGTGTAACTTTTGGAAGACACATTTGAAAACTCTGGCCTTAGTTTATATTACTGTATCAGTCCTCTTTTAGTACAGTTAAAACGATCCTTAAAAAATAATAGAAGAAAAAGTGTGCTGCAAGAATCCCTTTGCATAAGAAAAGTGACAAATTAGTATATGAAAAGCAATTAGCACAATGCACTCAAATCCCAGTGCTCTCTATTTATAGATCTCCAAAAGAGTTTTGTGCATCTTTTCTGACCTCAGTTACAATCCTTCTTAGGGAAGCACATGTGAAAATAAGGAGGCCGAATAAGAAGGCAGTTTATACCCTGTGGGCAAGTTACACTCACTATAAATGAAAAGAGGACAGAAGAACTGCTGCATACCATGAAGACTGCTAGAAACTAGAAATTGTATTTTTTAGAATATTCTTATAATTTGATTTTAGTTGTATTTTTTAAATTTAAAAAAATCTATGCATAAGGCACCCTACATGAGAAATTCAAGTTCCTTTAATCTCCAAACAAATTCTACAAGACGATCTGTCCAGTCAAAGCAGGAAGAAAAAAAGATCCAGCACAAAGGCAAACCTGATAGTCTTCAGGCCCACATTCCAAACACAAGGGGACTACTTTGCACTTGGAAGTAGAATACAGAAAACAAAAAGTAGTTGTTAAAACATGATGAGTAGACCCAAGATCAATCAAAATAGCTAAAAGGGCTTCTGAACAAAAAGGGCTTCTGAAACATTCAAATGGCAGCCAATAAGAGATTCCTGATGGATCTCCTTGGGAATGGAGTTCCACGTGTGACGAAGACTTACACCATCTTGTTGCTGAATGAACCTGGGAACGGAAAGCAGACATGACCCAGCCAACCTTATCTACTGGGTATGGACTCATGGTGAGATGCTTCAACAGATCATGGAAGGTGGGCTTTGACTCCTTTACTCCTGTTCCATGAAGGAAGCAAACAGCCATACACTTTAACCTCCAGATTAATTTCAAGGGAAACTCAGTTAGGAGTGCATTACAGTAATTGATTATCTTAGAGATGACAAAAGTACCTGGCAGTTGCATCGACCATGAGGATTTCTGAATGTGTTTTCAGATGGATTTGTATGCGTGCTTTGGTACTTTGGAGAGGGATATTTTAAGCATTTAAATAAGGAATGAAAAGCATGCATGCTAGCAGTGGGGACCCATGTCTGACAGATATAGGAAGGTTTTCCAGATAAAAGCTAGTCCCTGCATAATGAGCACATGTATTCCCAGAAGGGGCCTCAGAACACTTTCCACAACCAAAAAGTTTCACCTAACCAGGTGTCACTACAAAAGGTAGGGAGGACTCACTGTCCAAGAGCAATTCCCAGCTGCGGGGAAGGAGTGGAAGTTCTGAGGTTTCTATAAAGAATCTTGCTTGGAGCTTTATCTTTAGATTAGACTCTGACCAGACAGTGCCAGTTAAATTCAAGGAGTCCTGTGGCACATAATATGTGAGCATATAATTAAAGACTGTACCATAATGCATATACCCAAGGGGGGCAAATTAAGGGTCCTTTGGCAACTTTATTTCTGGCATTTCCCAACTTCTAAGGTCTTCATTTTGCAATCCTAACATTTTTTGTATGCAATTTTCTAGATCTTTAGAAATTTTCTAGATTTTTACCCCAGGAATTCCATTAAGCTGTATCATATTGACACCCATGTGAGCATTAGCAGGGCTGGAACCTTTAGCTCCACAGCACAGACCTCTGCTGCTTGACCTAATGGAGTAACTGATAACAGTAACAGGTTGTAATGCTCTAGGACAGTGGTTCCCAAACTTTAACAACCTGTGAACCCCTTTCAATAAAATGTCAAGTTTCATGAACCCCCTCCTAAAATGAATATTTCTAGGTATTTTCTCCTTTATCTGAGTATAAATTATAAAAGCAGTGATCTTGGAAATATAAAATTTGTTTTTATAACACGTTTATTACACACTATTATTATTTATCATTACAGTATTTTTATCACATTATGAAAATGGCAACATTCTTCTCACTTTTGTAGCTTGTATCACTTTGAATAAGCCTGTTATAAGACAAGGCTCCTATGTTTCATCAAGGACTATCTAACAGCATGAAGATATTTAAGAAGCCAACTCAAAGAGTTCCTCCTGCACAAGCATTCAGGGCTTGAGCAGTCCAGGCACAATGTACGTTACAACAAAGCTTACACTTGTTCTTCATAATAATTTTAAAAACAACACTAGCTGCCTATTTAATTTTAAAAACAGCAAAAAATATCCACCTCCCTTTCCATTTCTTATAAGGAGTCTTGAAGTTTAAATCTCCTAGTGTGATATATGTGCTTGATTTGATCTGCTTAGCTGCTGGTTCCTTGCTGCTCGGAGTCCCTAGGGAAGCTCTGTCCTCCATTAGGGCATTTTTCCCTGAGAATCCCCTGTAACATTTCGTGAACCCCCAGGGAACTACTGCTCTAGGAGGAACACACTTTGCCAGTGGGTTTCACAGATAATTACTGACAGCAGAGGAATCTTGGGTTACATTCCTGGTTCTGAAAGGGAATGTACTCTAGTGGGCTCAGACCCTTCTGCCCCCTTTTCTCCCCCAAGCCCAACTCCTTCTGTCCCTGTCATGTCTCACCTCCCCCATCCCTGGCTCCTCATGCCAGTCTCCTTACCTAGCCAGTCTCAGCCTCCACTCCCTGCCCAGACACTTTATCCTCATCCTAGTTTCCCCCTTCGGACTGCCCATCCAGATCTCAGTCTTTCCCTCACCCCATCATCTCATCCCCGACTCCCTCCCCAAGCTGCTTACCCAGTCAGTCTCAATCTCCCCCGACACAAGGCTCCTCATTTGATCTCAGTCTCCCTCCTTTTCACCACAGCAGTCCCCAGCAGCAATTACAGGTAAAGTCCTGATCAGCCTCTGCAGCCCTGGAGTGGAGCATACTCAATGGCAACAGTGCATGCCCAGTCTGGGCAGCACCTGGAGCTGTGACTGGAGGGAGCATGCTCAGTGCAATCTTTGGAGAATTTAGCTGCCAAATTCTAACAACTCTCTATTTACTATAGGTGAACTGAAATTTTTCAGATTTCTACTTTGAACAGATTTGGGTGTTTTTTCCAGGGAACAGCAAAAAGGATATCCCTGGCAGCAGGACAACTGCCACAGCCACATTTCAATCCCTGCTCCAAAGCATGGAGGCACAAGAACTTCTCAACAAAGTGGTTGTAAGAATCTTTGTGACAGTCTGTATCCCTATGTTTACCCCTTTTTCAAGACTACAGTAAATACTGTACAAAGTATGCCTTGTGAGATATCATTTGAAAGCTCATAATTTACTGTTATCGGCTTATCAAATTTAGTTTAGATCTAGGGTTCAGCCTCTTTAGAGACACAAGAGCTGGCTGCAAAGTCTAGATCAGGACCAAACTTTCCTCAAGTCCAGGAGTATTTGATATATTAAATCTATTCTATTCTATTCCATACACACACACTAAGTCATTCCACATCCATATGCTAACAAAAAAGCCCAAAGACTTACATTGATGACAAATAAAGATTATAGTTTCATTTTCCAATTCACATGGGACTTACCTCCTAGTTCAGGGCACAGTGTGCAACAAATATGCATTGCATTGTAATGATGTCTTCAAATTCCATCACAATAAGAGACAAAAGTTGTCTTTTAGTTGTTGTATTGATCTAATCAGGTGTATGGTCCCCTCACCCTCAAAGGCCTCCTACATGAATTTCAACTGTGAATATGTTTTAATTACTCAACAACAAGTCCAAGAAACAGAATTTAAGCACATACCTGCAAACTGGTCATAACCAGAAAAAATATTGTGAAAAGGTTTATATATAGTGAAACAAACTACATTTTGCTAGAAGCATATGTCACGATTCCTACCGGCGAAACAGAAAGGAGCCTTGAAAAATATAATTTTGTAGCTTCAAATGACTTTGAATAAGCTTAAGAGCTCTGCTTGCTCAGATCCTCCAATCCTCAAATCACAAGTCTGAATGACAGTATATGAGACAGGCTTATGTCTATGAATGACTTCAGACGTTGATCACGTAGACTGCATTAGAACATTTCTCTCACGTGCCAGCTGTCAGGACAACTATCGACATGTGAAAGGAGAGGGGGTCACATTCTGAAGCCATATAAATAGCACTTAGAGATGAGGGCTGGTTTTTAGTGAAGGCACCGGACTGGGACTCAGGAGATCTGG
Source organism: Gopherus evgoodei (assembly GCF_007399415.2). Lineage (NCBI taxonomy): Eukaryota > Metazoa > Chordata > Testudines > Testudinidae > Gopherus > Gopherus evgoodei. The sequence goes on along the minus strand of NC_044327.1, from coordinate 5,909,973 downwards.
GTTCAATTGCCTGCGCTGCCACAGACTTAATCTCTATGTGCATTCAGTTACTCTTTTGTATAATGGGAACAGGAATATCCTCTTTCTTCCACCCTTTGCCAGTCTTGTCTGTTTAGATCATAAGGTCTTTGGTGCCGGGGCTGAGTCTCACTGTGTTTTTACAGCGCCTAGCACAATCGGGTGTCAATCTCTGTGGAGTCTTCTGGGTTCTACTGTAATGACGACTCAGCTTGTTTGCATAATAAGGGCCAATTTAATCTAAAATCAGTTATACCTATATCAGGCCTAATGTTTTTTAATTTATTTTGTTTACATCACAATAGACTTAAGTGTTTTCATCTCTATTTTGCTTCCAGTGTGGTCTAGTGAGGATGCACCTCTTTCAATGCTTGCAAAGTTCTCATTCACCTGCAGACCCTTTTGTCCGGATGGTTCTTTTAATGCAAGAACTTTTAAACTGCAGTAAACAAATAGCCACATCTTACCATTGGTGTCCGTGATGGTAATGCTGGCTCTGGTGCTGTCATTCCCTAGTTTGTTGCTCACTTTGCATGTGTATTCCCCAGCGTCCGCCAGCGATGCTTTAGAAATGTGAAGTTCCGAGTACTTCCTGTGGAATCAGGAGCAACATGTTACATCTTTTATCTGAGTAATAATCATGACAAGCAGCTAATGCATTTATCCAATGAAGAGATTCATCTTCTATCCTCTGACTATGCCAGTTTATCCCTACCAGAGTTTGGAGAACTCTGTAGAATAGGCACAGGAAAGAGCTGAAAGAAATACATTTGTTTATACTTTTCTGCTTGAGAGTTCTCATTGTTATTAAGGGAACTCTATGAACACCAGCTTTCTCCCTTCAAGAAACTGGACCAGGAGGTGCTCCGACACCACGGACATGGGTGCTGTACAAAATATAGATAGATTCTCCTGTCACTGAGGTTCAGGCTGCCAGTAGCAGAGTTCTGTGCAAGTACCGTAGCTTCTAGCATATGAATAAATAATTATGAGATAGCAAGAAGCTCTTTAAGCAATCTTTGAAACCCCACTAGGAAATCACTGTCCAGTGTTAACAAAAAATTGTGGACAACAGTGCAATCTGCTTGAGGCTACATTTTGTTCCTGGCAAGGAGATGTAATTTAATCAGTCTCCAAGGTTTTAAGATTAGATTTTAAAATGCAGAACTCCTGCCTGGTCATTTATTTGGTAGGAGCACATTCTAGTGTCACTCAGCAGGGCCCTGACCACAAGTAACCTCAGTAATTCCATTACCTGGACCAGTCATCCTCAGCTCTGTTTGGCCACAGAACAGGTACAGCACAGGAGGTTTAGGCATAGGCTTCCTCACAGTGCCAGGCCAATCTGGTTTAGCCCTGCCCAGGGCAGATCATCTCTAAGGATGAGAGGGTAATTCACTCTTTGCTCTCTCTACTGAGAGTGCCAATATGGTCGAAATTTGGGGCCACATGAAGTGGTGGTTGTTATATTGTGGACACTTGTGAACTCCCAACAGAACTAAGGCCTGTTCAACACCTCAACTGTAGGTCAACAGAGCGACACTGCTTGGGGTGTGAAAAATTCACACCCTTGAGAGAAGCCATCAAGCCAACCTAAGCCCTGCTGTAGACTCTGGTAGGTTGATGGAAGAATTCTCAAGGGGTTGATTACTACAGCGATGGAAAAACCCTTCTTTCGCCGAGGCAAGTGCCTATACTACAGCAACACAGCTGCAGCACTGCAGCTGGGTTACAGCCCGAGAGTCTGAACTCTCTGCACACAGGGTGCTAAGCAGTCCTCGAACTGAAATGATGGTCAGGAACGGATGAGCTGGGCTGGATTCAAATTGGAGGTGGTAACCTAGAGGTAAAAGGTTCTATTTACCCTAGTACCAATCCCCAGAGCCAACCAGCGCCCCTTCTCAGCTCTTCTTTGTGGCCTATTGGTCTTGCAACAGTATGGAGCAGTTGTTGCTAAGTCGCTTAAGGTTTCCTGTTTTCACACAAAGGGCTGGTCTACACTAGGGGGGGAAATCGATCTAAGATACGCAGCTTCAGCTACGTGAATAGCGTAGCTGAAGTCGAAGTATCTTAGATCGAGTTACTTACCATCCTCAAGGCGCGGGACCAACGTCCGCGGCTCCCCCTGTCGGCTCTGCTACCGCCATTTGCGTTAGTGGAGTTCCGGAGTTGACAGGAGCGCGTTCAAGGATCGATATATCGCGTGTAGATGAGACACGATATATCGATACCCAAGAAATTGATTGCTACCCACCGATACGGCCGGTAGTGAAGACGTACCCAAAGGCACAATTGTGGAGGGGACGAATCAGAACAGCTCTGATGCTTGTGGGGGGAAGAGGGTGGGAGAGAAACAGTGCCAGGCAGCCACTGCAGACTCAAGCCATCGGGGAGACAGGGGGCTGTAGACCAGCAGGCCATTAGCAGAGGAAGAAGAAGGCATAGGTCCAAGGAAGTAGGGCTGCAGGGGGTGGGGCCAGCAGCCAGGAACCGAGCCCCAGGTCAGGTGAGGGGTTGGGGAGCGGAGCACAGGTGGAGCACTGGGAAAAGGGCACAGGCGCAGGAAGCACCCCCAAGGTTTTATGTGGGGCCCTGTGCCCCACTCCCCGGCCGCTGGCTTCATGCATTAAACCTGGGGGTGCTTCCCGTGCCTATGCCCTGTTCCTGGCCCTCCGTCAACTCTCTGCTCCCCAACTCCTCACCTCACCTGTGTCTCATGTTCTGGCCGCCGACCCCACCTCCCACTCCCAGGGCTTAACTCCAGGGGCCCCGTGCCTGGTCCCACGGCCGAGGCTCTGCTCTTGGCCCTGCACGTGGGGTCCCGGCTGCTGCCCCCAATGCTGACTCCTCGCCCCACACCCGCCCCCAGCTGTGGCCTCAGCCCCATTACCCCGTCCAGGTCCCCGCTCCTGGAGACACAGCCCTGCTCCCAGCCTCTGCGGGTGGGCGGACAGGAGTTAAGAGGGATGGCTCTCAGCACCCTCACTACTAAAAATGTTCCAGCGCCACTGGAAGAAGGAATTGGCCAGTAGAGCAAAGCAGGGGCTGGCAGAGCCTAGGCAGGCTAACTCAGGATGCTACATCACCCCACTGATAAGCTGAGAGGAGGCCAGCTAAAGTTGTGGAGCCAATTCATGGAACAGTATTCACTGACCCACTTTCCTGGCTGGATTCAGGTGGCATGATGCTGGCTGCTTGTGGATGATGGGGGATAAGAATATGTAAGAACACAAGAATGGCCATACAGGGTCAGACCAATGCTCGATCTAGCCCAGTGTCCTATTTTCCAACAGTGGCCAATGCCAAGTGCTTCAGAGGTAATGAACAGAACAGGTAATTGAGTGCTCCACCCTCTGTTCACTCCCAGCTTCTGGCTGTCAGGGGCTAGAGATACCCAGAGCGTGGGATTGCATCCCTGACCATCTTGGCAAACAGCTAACAAACCTATTCTCCATGAACTTATCTAGTTAGTTTTTTGAACCCGGTTATAGTTTTGGCCTTCACCACATTCCCTGGCAACGAGTTCCAAGGGTTGACTGCAGGGCCAGCCTAGACCAAATGGCTCAGCAGGTGAGGAGCATCTTTGGCACTCCCCCCTCCATTTGTTAAATGTTTGAATACCTTATGAGATTTTATAAAGATCCAGAACATTCTAGGTGGTTAGTGAAAAATGAATCCACATACAGAATACCTGAAACATGTAACTTCAAACATTCTATTTTCCTTTTTTTCACTAACAACAAAAACAGCATCCCAAGCCTGGTGCTCAACTGGTTGCCTGAGTCACCTGCCCCTAAATCCAGCCCTGATTGACTATGCATTATATTGGTTGTTTTAAACCTGTCGCATATTAATTTCATTGGGTTACCCCTGGTTTTATGTCAAGTGAAGGAGCAAAGAACACTTCCTTATTCATTCACTTTCTCCATACCATTCATGATTTTACAGACTTCTATCATATCCCCCCTTAGCTGTCTCTTTTCCAGGCTGAAAAGTCCCAGTCTTTTTAATCTCTCCTCTTATGGAAGCTGTTCCAAACCCTTAATCATTCTTCTTGCCCTTCTCTGTACCTTTTCCAATTCTAATAGATCTTTTTTCAGACGGGGCAATCAGAACTGCATGCAGTATTCAAGGCAGGGCATACCATGGATTTACATTGTGGTATTACATTATCTGTGTTATTATCGATCCCTTTCCAAATGTTTGCTTTTTTGGCTGCTGCTGCACATTGAGCGGATGTTTTCAGAGAACTACCCAAAATAACTCCAAGATCTCTTTCTTCTGTGGTATCAGCTAATCCATACCCCATAATTTTGTATGTATAGGTTGGCTTATGTTTTCCAATGTGCATGACTTTGCATTCATCAACGTAGAGTTTCATCTGCCATTTTGTTGCCCAGTCACCCAGTTTTGTGAGATCCCTTTGTAAGTCCTCACAGTCAGCTTTGGACTTAACTGTCTTAAGTAAATTTGTATTGTCTGCAAATTTTGACACCTCTCTGTTTACCTCTTTTTCCAGATCATTTATGAATATGTTGAATAGGACTGGTCCCAGTACCGATCTCTGGACATCACTATTTACCTCTCTCCTTTCTGAAATCTGACCATTTATTCCTACCCTTTATTTCCTGTCTTTTAAAGCAGTTGCTGATCCATGAGAGGACCTTCCCTCTTATCCCATGACATGGGGATAAAATTCTTACAAAAGCAACTGGAGAATGCAAAGTATTGCAGCTTAGGGTTATAGTCCTGTGCAAGACCAACATTCAGCTGCACAGGAATAAAAAGCACAGTTTCAATAGTCTCTCATATTTTAGACTCCCACCCACATTTCAGCTTCACGTTGAGGGGTCTACTTTCCTCTCTCTCAATTATCAAGATCCATGAGAACCATCTATGCAGCACTTCTGGCAGAGGAACAAACCCTCTGCTCTGCACAGTTGTAATTCTTCATTAAGTTTAAGTGATATCTTGACTTCGAAAAAACAGTGAGGTCTAAACTTTTAATTTTAGAATAGAAAAAGGAAGTTAGGAGATGAAAATAAGTCAAATTAGTTGTGGAATTCTAACAAGCCTGGCATTTTGTTATTTTTCTTAAGTGCAAAATCCATAGCAATGGTTTCCAAATCCGAGAAAGAAACTGAATATTCATAGCATCAATGGTATTATAGGTATTATTGTTAGCTAATGCTACAATTTAAATAACTGAGTGCACATTCAAACTCATTAATCACTTTAAATGAAGAAGCAGCCAAAAAATGCTGGGCTCATATGCATGCATGCAAGGAAGAAAACCCCACCCAGAGTGCAGACAAAGCCCAGACTAGAGGAGTGCTCAGTGTCATAGACTGAGGGTCTCAAAGCCGGGTCCTCAGGGCCCCAAGGCAGGGCTCAGGCAGCGTCCACCCAGCAGCTTGCTGGTACCAGCAGACAGTGTGGGCTGGTGGACTCTAGCTCACCAAAGGCACCACCCATATTAGAGGAGACGTCCGGCCTCTCCAACTGGTTCAGGCTCACTTTGCAAGCCACAATTCGCACAGGAAGTTGTCTGAGCAACTCAGGGAATCCCTGGCTGGCTACTATATTTGACTCTGCCTTCTCATCTGACTTCTGAGCCCTGCCTCAGAACATAAGAACGACCATGCTGGGTCAAATCAAAGGTCCATCCAGCCCAGTATCCTGTCTTCTGACAGTGGCCAATGCCAGGTGCCCCAGACGGAGTGAACCTAACAGGTAATGATCAAGTGATCTCTCTCCTGCCATCCATCTCCATCCTCTGACAAACAGAGGCTAGGGACACCATTCCTTACCCATCCTGGCTAATAGCCATTAATGGACTTAACCTCCATGAATTTATCCAGTTCTCTTTTAAACCTTGTTATAGTCCTAGCCTTCACAACCTCCTCAGGCAAGGAGTTCCACAAGTTGACTGTGCGCCGTGTGAAGAACTTCCTTTTATTTGTTTTAAACCTGATGCCCATTAATTTCATTTGGTGACCCCTAGTTCTTGTATTATGGGAACAAGTAAATCACTTTTCCTTATTCATTTTCTCCACACCACTCTTGATTTTACATCCCTTTATCATATCCTCCCTTAGTCTCCTCTTTTCCAAACTGAAAAGTCTGAGTCTCTTTAATCTCTCTTCATATGGGACCCATTCCAAACCCCTAATCCAGGGGTCAGCAACCTTCCAGCAGTGGTGTGCCGAGTTTTCATGTATTCACTCTAATTTAAGGTAATACATTTTAACATTTTCTAGAAGGTCTCTCTATAAGTCTACAACCAAACTACTGTTATATATAAAGTAAACAAGGTTTTCAAAATGTTTCAGAAGCTTTATTTAAAATTAAATTAAAATGCAGATCTTATTAGTTTACTGTGATCCTTGCCCTTGCTTTTCCTTGCTGAGTTTTCTGATGTCTGGCGGCATGTATTTGGATACTTTAAGCTGCACACAGGCTTCTGAGTGATCAGTTGTTAACCGGCTGGAACCCCAGATCAGCAGCTGAGGTGAGTGGAGCTGGCGGGTGGTAGGGCTGAGAAGGGCCGGAGGCAGAGGGGGCCTGCGCTGGAACTGCAACTGGAAGCAAGGTGAGTGGGGCTGCGGCAGGGACCCCGGCTGGCAAGGGGTCAGCAGCCGGAACCCCAGCCCGCCCAGCTCTGGGGTTTCGGTGGTGGGCTGAGCATCTCTGCCCGTCCCTGCTCGGAGGTTTCAGCCACCGGCTCCTGCCAGCTGGGGTCTCAGCCCACTGCCAGCCTAGGGTAACTTCACACAGGCCAGCAGTGGGTGCTGAGTGGGACCGGTGACAGGACCCTGGCTGGCAAGGAGCCAGCAGCGGGAACACCAGAGCGGCGCTCAGCCTGCCCTGCTCTGGGGTTTCAGCTGCCAGCTCCTGCCAGGCAGGGTCTCAGCCAGCTGCCAGCCTGGGGTTCCTTCCCCCAGGCCAGCAGCGGGTGCTGAGTGAGACCCCGGCTGGGAAGGGGCCAGCAGCAGGACCCCCCAGAGTGGCGGTGGGCTGAGCAGATCAGCCCACCGCCGCTCTGGGGTTTCAGCAGCCAACTCCTGCCAACTGGGGTCTCAGTCCACTGCCAGCTGGGGGAAGGAACCCCAGGCCAGCAGCAGGCACTGAGTGGGACCGGCCGTGGGACCCCGGCTAGCAGGAGCCTGTGGTGGAAACCCCAGAGCTGTGTCGGACTGAGAGGCTCAGCCCGCCACTGCTCTGGGGTTTCAGCTGCCGGCTCCTGCCAGCTGGGGTCTCAGCCCACTGCCAGTCTGAGGTTCCTTCCCACAGGGCAGCAGCAAGTGCTGAGTGGGACCAGCGGCGGGACCCCAGCTGGCAAGGGGCCAGCAGCGGGAACCCCAGAGCAGTGGCGGGCTGAGCAGCTCAGCCCACCCCACGTGCCATCAAAAATTGGCTGACATGCCACCTTTGGCACGTGTGCCATAGGTTGCCGACCCCTGCCCTAATCATTTTAGTTGCCCTTTTCTGAACTTTTTCTAATGCCAATATATTTTTTTGAGATGAGACCACATCTGTACGCAGTATTCGAGATGTGGGCGTACCATGGATTTACATAAAGGCAATAAGATATTCTCCATCTTATTCTCTATCCCTTTTTTAATGACTCCTAATATCCTGTTTGCTTTTTTGACTGCTGCCTTGTTCCTGACTCCTGTCCCTGTTCAGCTCTGCCCACTAAGCTTTACCATCACCATTCTAACCACTAGGTCTAACTGCCTACATCCCAGTCTATGACACTATCTCTGTCTGTCATCCAGAATAGCTATCCATAAGCAAATATTCAAATGAAGCTAAAATGGCAGCCCAAACTGCTGGTCACTTGCATGCAGCATTTCGTAGGTGGTTTCATTTCTAATATCAACAGCCAGGTAAAGCAGCAAGCACAGATTATTTGGACACACAGGTGCCAGGCAGATTTGAAATGCACACAAAGAAGATAAAGAACTGAAATGTTGCCATTAGAAGTGGGTAACTGAGTGAATATTTTACTAACAGCTGAGAAGACATGGACTGGTGTCAGACTTTTCTGAATGGTATTACCTGGTATGTCGACTTATACAAAGGAAATGTTTAGTCTTTTGTAGCAGCCAGCCCACTGACTTTCAGGCAGGCTTGATGAAATAATGGGTTCAAAATGTCAATATGGGATTTACCTGTGATTATCCCAAGGTGAACAGCATCAGATCACAAACCCACTCCAGCAAGCTAATAGGCCAAGGAAATACTGCACCTGTGACACTTCTGCAGATATCATTAGCTAACAATATGCATCAGGAAATTGCACCAGTAAATAACAGACTGCAATTTCATCTCCTCTACACCAAAATCTGTTGGTTCTGGTATCTGTTGCTCATACCTTCCCTGTCATTTTAAAGGAAGCTGCAGAGCTACTGCCTCCATTTCTGTTTCAGTAGTTGGCCACTTATTCTGACTAGCACATATTTTTACATTTTGTTTAAAATTTTACATCTAATTTGTTGGAATTCAAAAAGAAGTTTCTTTCTTGAAATGACTTTGTACTTTCTATTATGCAGTCACATAATGAGCAAAGAGTGGGTGTGTAAAATCTGAAATTAACAAAAGTCACTTTTGATGGTTGGACACTACTTTCAGCCTTAATGGGATTTTATTAATATGTAGAAAGTGTTCTTCTGAACTGTCTGGACTGATGAAGCCAATAACATTAGGCTGCCTTGAATCCTGATGAATCTAGTGCGTGTCTTCTACAGCAGCAATATATCTCACTCTTTAAGCAGCCATTTGTCTTTAATACAGATATTAATTCTAGTCAGCTCAGATGACTCTTCACACTTTAGTTCATATTTTCCATACTTCATTATTATAAAAATTCCATATTAAAATTGGTTGTCCGTATAACAATATAGCAGCCCCAGAATAAGAAATATTTGCCTGCTTGATTATCTTATAACATAAAAACACTAAAAATAGAGAAATATTAACCATTTAAATTAATTTAGCTTGGTATGGGAGATTTCTTGTGTTCCTTCATTAATCCAATTTGTACATAATATAATTCTGATCTTTACTGCATTCATCTGCACTGTATTATTTTTCCACTTATTTACTTAGCTTTATAATATGTGTCTGTCCTAAGTATGTGTACAATACAATCTAAACATGAATTTCAACTGAGTCAAAGGCTATGTTCATGATCTTCCTCCAAAACAATACCTATCTCTTCTCAGGTCTGGAGTGGTAGCAGCCAAAGCAACAGCAAGACCCCACTTTCTCCCTAAATTACAATCCTGAATGACAAATTCCTTCAGTTGGGGACACACCACAGGCGACTATCTCTGAATCTCAGCTAGACACTCTGACCCACAGCACCTCACTTACATATGGAACAAGAAGGCAGACAAACAGAGTCCTGTGGTACAGAGAATGGGAGTGACGTCAGGGCAGAGGAGCTGTCAGTGCTAACCTGTGAGGACTCTCAGGGTATGTCTACGCTGCAGTTAGACACCTGGGGCTAGCCTGTATTAGCTGACTTGGGCTAGCAGGGCTCGGGGTAAGGGTCTGTTTAATTGCTGTGTAGATGTTCTGGCTTGGGCTGCAGCCTGAACTCTGGGAATCTCCCACTGCACAGGGTCCTAGAACCTGGACTCCAGCCCGAGCTGAACATCTACACCACAATTAAACAGCCCCTTAGCCATAGCCAGCTGGCACGGGTCAGCGGCATGGGTTTTTAACTGCAGTGTAGATATACCTTCACAGACAACCCCTGTGCAGTTTGTCATAACGTCATCACTTTTTCGGTAAAAGCACAGAGCCACTCGAGCAATTGTAACTCTCCCTGCCAGTTTCCACAGGCATATCACCAAATATCTTGTGGGCAGCGGTACTGAAGGCAGCTGATGGATCTGAAAGAATTGGCGCAGGCACTTGATTTGCTTCCACTTCCAGAAGGCCAGTAGCCAAGCAGACCAACTAAGTAAGTCTCTGTACCATATCCTAGCCTAAAAGTAGATTGGGAGGGGTCTAGGAAATCAGAGTGTTCCAAGTATTCCCAGAGTTGCTTCATTAGTCCTTCCCAATAATTCCTCTGTGCCAGGGAAATCAGAGACAGGATAGAGATTAAGTTCCTCAGAACCCAGACACAGTTTCTTGGGCTAAGGCCTAACAATTGCTTCTTTATGAGATTTTGCTTCTATACCCTTTCTAAAAGGTGGCATTGATACTCTCCTCCACTAATAGCCTCAACAACTCCCTGCAAAACTTGGTGAGTTAAAAGAGTTATTAGTCCAATGTTCTCCAATAGTCACACACCAAAGCTCCTCAAGCACATCAAGTAACATAGGGTGAACAACATTGGCCATAACAGAAGAAAAATGGCATTTGTCACATATGGGCAGCCAAGGGTCAGGTTTCTCCACAATACAGATTGAAATTACTATACTGCAAGAAACACTTGACTCCACAAATAGGTCTAGATTAGGATTCACCAGGCTATTTACCACCTGGAACGGTTCCATTTACCAGGACTTCACAGATGCAAAGTACAAGGGACCTTTCTTTACCTCCTGCACAACCCCATGCCAAGGAACTTCAAAAAATCTTTACATCACAGTCAGTCAGACAGACTCAAGGGGCGGCTACTCTAGCTGTCTCCCTTCCTGCTTCCTGGCACTGGCTATATTGCAAAGCACTGTGAGGACAATGCCAGGGAAGAGAGGAGAGAACGTATCTTTTCAGCCTCATCCATTTGATAGCGAGAACAGATATGCTTAGTGTAACACAAAAAATTTAAGTGCTGCTATTTGGGTGAAGGATTTGACACACAACAAGTGTTCACCCCATCAGAGGAAAATGCAGCAAAATCGTCCACCTTAGTGCAACACACCAAAACCAGTTGTGGTTTGTTCTACAGAAAAGTGTGTCTTCAGATCTGATCCTGTAAAGTTAATAGCAGTTTAGCCTGAGCAAGGAGTGCGGGATTGGGCCCAAAATGTCTTAAATGTGCACAGTAGAACGTCAGAGTTATGAACACGAGAATTACAAACTGACCAGTCAACCACACACCTCATTTGGAACCAGAACCTTCCCCCATCCAAAGCAAACACAGTATAGTACTGTTTTAAATGTAAACTACTACAAAATATAAAGGGAAAGTTGCTTTTTTTTCTTCTGCACAGTAAAGTTTCAAAGCTGTATTAAGTCAATGTTCAGTTGCAAACTTTTGAAAGAACAACCATAACGTTTTGTTCAGAGTTATGAAGATTGCAGAGTTATGAACAACCTGCATTCCCGAGGTCTTCTATGGGAGGTTCTGAGGTTCTACTGTACCTTTAATACACCCTTCTATGTAAGAGGGACAAGATGCAAACCAAAACATTTTGTGGAAATAGAATGTCAAACCCTCCTCCATAGATGAGAGAAGAAGCTATTACTTAACTTCTCTCCCTCTCTCTCGCTCTCTCTCGGACTGCCTTCACACAGAAACAATACTCCAGATTTTTCCTGCACATGCTTCAGCAGCAACCCAGTAAGAACATTTTCATCTAATCAGGAGGATTTCTGACAGTTCTCAGATGAGGGCCCAATCATTTGAGGTTCTCACTGCAGTGGGGTAATGTTTTTTTGACCGAAACATTTTTTTTAAGTGAAAAATGCAGACTTGGGTCAACTGAAACATTTTGCAAAATTCTGTCAACTGTGGCAAATTGTTTCAGTTGAACTAAGAAAAAAATATGAAAAAAATCAAAACATTCCATGTTGGCCTTTTTTCAATGAAATGATCTGATTTATTTATTTTTTATTCCAAATGACTTTCTGTTTAGAAATTTCCTTGGATTTTATTTTTTATAATTTATAGAACATTAAAAAAGATTGATATCTAAATGAAGTGTTTCATTTTTGGTTGAACTAAACATTTTGTTCAACCCAAAACAATTATTTTTGACTTTTCAATTCGACAAAAATATTAAAAAACTTTTCATTTTCGGATCAATCCAAAACACATTTTTCTTTTGATTTTTCACAAGAAACCGAAACGCTCTGTTAGCCACACAGCTCTAGTTTGGAGCGCCCTGGTAAAGCTAGTGGGAACTGAAGCCTCTCAGAACCATGCAGGAGAAACTTAGCAACTTCCTGGAGCCAGATCCCCTTGAGAGTTTCAAACAATGTGGGACTTCAAACAATGAACGTAAGGTTTTACCAATAGCCTGCACCCAAGATTTATAAGCTTAAAAAAATGTTTCCACTTTGCTATAAAAAACAAAAAATCAGAAAAAAATGGAGTATTCGTCACGAGATATTCCATTTTTGTTATTACTTGACAACAATATATAAGTCCCAGTGAAAATAAAGAGCTAACCTATTTCCATTAATTCTCTTTCCTTATTTCACAGCACTCATTTGTGGATGCTGAGATCATTAACACTCCCAGTGCTTGGGTGAATACTTCCACTTCCTCCCCCCAGCCCAGCTTGCAAGATGTATCGCGGTACTTACTTTTGTTTTTTGGAGATCTTGACATTTTCTGGTTTGTTTTTTTTGGTTATTTCTTTTCCATTCTTTAGCCATTTGAATCTGAGAGCTGGGTATTCGGAATTGGCTTCACACCTGAGCACTAGCTTCTGGCCCACAGCGGACTCCTGGTTTTTCAGCTCCTTCAATTTGGGAGGCCCAGCTAAAGAGAGAAAAGAAAGCGCTGGTGATTACGCTGCTTTCGAAAGAGAAAACCATGCTGATTGAAGAAGACCTAGGCAAGCCAGAAAATGTAGAGATAGAACCAAACTAAATGACTTCTAAACCAAAAAATCTCTCATTTGCATGAATTATACTTAAAATGTATGAAAAAGAAGATATGAATGGGCACACTGGTGAGTTTACCCTGGAAGGAAACACACACACTTGGCCCTTTTTTGACTTCCCAGACACAAGACAACACAACTTACGCAGAACTAAAATGATGCTCCCATAGTCAATACAGAGATGCAGCCCATGAATACTGGGACTTGCAGCTGAGTAATGATCTATGTGACAGGTCAGGCCTCTTGAAGCAAGACTTCATGCTGGGAACTGTAGGGTATGTCTACACTGTACACTGAGCCCAGATCTGTGGGACCCAGGCTTGGTGTTTCCAAGCCTGTGCTTGAGCATCCATACTGCATTGTAAACCTGGGTTAACAGTTACCAGACCTGGGTCTCACAGAGATGCTAACACGTCCATACTGTTGTATGCAGACCTTCTGACTCCGATTCGTGGCTTGAGCTGCATCCACACTGAAAAATTACAGGTCTTGAATCTGAGTCACAGCAAGATTTAGGCTCTGACCCACCCCTCTAACAGGGTCCTAGAACTTTGGTCCTGAGTGCTTGCTGACCCAAGTCAAAATGATGAAGTCCAAGCTTCCCTTCCATCCACACGCCAAACCTGAGTCAGAGCCCTGGTTTGGGTATGTCTACACTGCAAGAAAAGACCAGTGGCATGGCTGTGACTGGCCTTGGTCAGCTGACTTGGGCTCGTGGGGCATTGGGCTGCAGGGCTGTAAAACTGCTGAAGCCCGGGCTCTGAGACCCAGCCCTGTTGCAAAGTCCCCAACTCCAGGCTTCAGCCCAAGCCCAGACGTCTACACTGCAATTTGATATAGTATTGCAGCCACAGCCCTGCAAGCCAGAGTCAGCTGACCTGGGCTCTGATGCTCAGTGCCATGGGTTTTTTAATCGCATATCTCTCATCTCCATGGGCCATACTGAAGGCAATAGAATAAGTAGTGTAAAGCATGTTATTTATTTGGCTATCAGACATTGCCTGTCCAAAGGCTCCAGGTACCTCTGACATGACAGACAGTTTACAGAACAAATATTAACACAGCAGCTTCCCAAACCACCGCGGGGAGAAGACACTCACTCCGGATAATAATTCCAACCCACATTACACTAAGCTCAACCTGAACTAGCCCCTTCTTCCCAAAGGCCATATTAAAGAGGCAGGCTTTGAAGCACACCTTGGGGATCAGCAGATTAGGGCCATATTGGATTGAGGAAGTGGAACTGAATTCCAGAGTATCAGGCCAGGTCTACACTAAAATGTTAAGCTGTCCCAGCTGTGTCGCTCAGGGATGTGAAAAATCCACACCCCTGAGCAATGCCATTAAACCAACCTAATCCCCAGTGTAGACAGCATTAAATCGATGGAATATTTCTTCTGCCTCTCGGGGAGGTGGATTAGTGACAGTGATGGGACAACCCCACCCACCGCTGTAGTGAGTGGTTACACTGAAGCTCATCAGTCTCGTCATGGAGAATGCGCTGCTAGCAGCTCCCTATCTGAACTGAGGTGGCCCCAGCTCCAGTAACCACAGCAGTATGGTACTGGGAGAGCGGGGTCTCTTTTATAGCTATATCTGAAACCATTCAAGGCCGTACAGGTCAAAGCAGACATTTAAACAGCAATAGTGCAGATCTCAGAGCACAAGCACCATGTGCTTATGGTGAGAAACTGCATCCATTAAGTGAACCAATATCCTTTTGCATTAACATCAGTTTTCAAGTTCCTCCCAGTGGTGAGAACTGTTGCTTTGCTTGTTGTATAACTATAATGCTCAATAAGGAAATGAGGGACCAACATGGCTGTCCCCTGATTCCAACAGATGAAGACGGCTGCAATCTTCTCTGTAGTATGTAAATTAGGTGCTTCCACCCAGATCATGACAAGTTTCCAGTGTGATCCTGTGATGGCAACACTTTTGACTCCCCTGGAATATGGAAAGCAGGGCCAGGATTAGAGCTTTTATTAGCTTGGCTACTTTTCGGAATTTGTATCTCATGTTTTGGGATGGGATGGCAACAAATGCCTGTGCTTGCTATTCTACCCCAGCAAAATTCTGAAGGCACTAATACAATCTTAACGCTGACCCACAAGACATTTTTATAAAGTCTTTCAAGATCTGCATTACTAATATATCTCCAACTGTGCATAGTGTAAAATCTATTACTAAGATTGGTAACATTTTTCTGTTAACTTCTTGGAAATGTAAAATAACTTCTTGATCAAAATTTTCCCAGAAAATTTTCATTTCAGTTGATGTTTTCACAGGGTCTTCAGTGAAAAATGGAAACTGAAAACTTTTTTAAAAAACAAAAAAATTATTTAGCTTTTTAGTTTCTGAAAACTGAATTTCCACCTACCCTCAGGAAAAAAAAAAAAGGATTTAAAACAAACAAAAAAGCCCAGGTTATGGAAGAACTGAATTGTTTTTGTGAAAATTCTTGAAAAACAATAATAATTTTAAAATTTCTCACAAAAATAATTGGCATTTTTCACCAGCTCTACTAGTCACATGTGTGCAGACAAATGTGCCATTGAGTTTTGTGGATCGAGATAAGGTTGTCTGTGAAATGGGGAAGGTGAAATTTTCACATCAATATTGTCAATAATGGAGCAGGTGAGCAGCAAAAGGTAAAAATATTTACATAACCTTCCTTAACCAGTTATTTGAATAGTCATAAAACATGTATATGGGTTATATTAAGCAGGGGAGCATCATCAGTTATAGGGTCCCGGGTTTTTGTATTGGTTGAATTGTCACGTTCTCAGTAAGAAATAAGGGGTTAATGCAGCGGTTCTCAAACTGGGGGTTGGGGCCCCTCAGGGGGTCGTGAGGTTATTACATGGGGGAGGTCGCAAGCTGTCAGCCTCCACCCCAAACCCCGCTTTGCATCCAGCATTTATAATGGTGTTAAATATATTAAAATGTTTTTAATGTATAAGGGGGAGTCGCACTCAGAGACTTGCTATGTGAAAGGGGTCACTAGTTTGAGAGCCACTGGGCTAATGTCTTGGATCTTATTTTAATTCAATATTTTCTGCACAAAATGGCTTGCAGAACTTTTCCCCCCATCAAAGCTGTTAATGGAAAACAGTGTTAAATTAATATGCTCCACTCTTGCCATAACTCCGGAGTTACCAGGAAACATAAAAGTAGATTCAATCAGCGGCAGTGCCCTGCACTAATTCATGGTAACTCGTTGTCTACAGGCCCTCCAGGGAAAGCGGTATGAATTGCACATAGATAAGGAGAAAAAGGAGTGTCTTTTTTCATTTCCAGAATGTTTGTTTGTGTTTACCTGCATCCATGCTTTTGCAGAGTTAACCACATACCTGTCAGGCATATGAAAATGAACTTACTGATAAATTATAGCACAGAATGCTTTACATTTTGACATTTAATAGGAATGCAGCTACCCAGATTATAACTGCAGCTGTACTTCACTCCAGCCCTATCAGTACTTTCTGGGGCAGTGTCTGTGGGACATGCATTGATTTGGAAGGAAAGTGACTTTTAGAGATACTAATATCTTTAAAGCTTATCTTTTACTGTTCATTGCTTTAATATCCCCTTAAAAGCTTGAAAATATTATTTATTTCCCTGTTAGTTTTGGCCCATTTCCATTTGGTAAGCACTGATTACTTCCCTGACTCTGCTTCATTTGTTCCTGTGCATGCCAACCAGCCCAGGACCTTAAACCTTTTCTGTCAGTAATACAAAATAGTGCCTGTTAAACAATTGGTGGTGGCAGAATGATTTGCACAACATATATATTTAACACTGAGAAGTATAGCCCTCCAGTGCTCAAGACGGATCAAACTTTGGACAGAGCTCTTCCAGGAATCTGGGGTCTTGTCTACACTGGCGCTTTACAGCGCTGCAACTTTCTCGCTCAGGGGGGTGAAAAAACACCCCCCTGAGCGCAGCAAGTTACAGCGCGCCCAGCGCTGTAAGCTAATCCCCCCAGGGAGGTGGAGTACGTGCAGCGCTGGGACCACATTTGCACTTCAAAGTGCTGCCACGGGAGCGCTCCCACGGCAGTGTTGTATGGCTGCAAGTGTAGCCAAACCCTCAGTATCGCAACAAAAGTGGTTGTACACATGACACCAGTAGAAAAATGACAACAAAGCCAGACAAAAAAGAAGACAAAGAGAAACATTTAAAAGTAACAATGGGAAAGTCCTCAACCAAGCAACGCCCATATTAAGGTGCACTGGGATATACTTTACAAGCATTCTTTGGCTGAGAAACTCATTGAAATACTAGGACAGGGGTTGGCAACCTTTCAAAAGTGCTGTGCCGAGTCTTCATTTATTCACTCTAATTGAAGGTTTCGCGTGCCAGTCATACAGTTTAACGTTTTTAGAAGGTCTCTTTCTATAAGTCTATAATAGATAACTAAACTATTGTTGTATGTAAAGTAAATAAGGTTTTTAAAATGTTTAAGAAGCTTCATTTAAAATTAAATTAAAATGCAGAGCCCCCAGACCAGTGGCCAGGACCTGGGCAGTGAGAGTGCCACTGAAAATCAGCTCGTGTGCCATAGGTTACCTACCCTTGTACTAGGAGGTCTCATGTTTTAAACATTAAATTAGACACACAGAAAGGCATCCAAATTTAACCCTGAGCCTTCCACACTCCCTACGACTTGCAGACCTCCACTGACATGACAAACTTCACCCCTGCCCCACAAAAAAGCAACACAGACTATCATGAGGAGAGAGATATAACACTGTGAGAAGTCTTGACAAATAGACCCAAAAGGCCCTTGTGTCAGCAAAAGACCAGCAGTGCTAAAGTGCTCTGAGAAAGTTTAGTAAGCAGCAGTACATGAGATGTTAAACCTTCGCTTATTAACACAGACTGACTATCAGAATTTTCTTGTTAATTTTTCTCTCTGGGGGATGCCGTTACTTTTGAAAGCCCCAGTGTACAATATTGTTAAGGACAAGGAACAAACTTTTCTACATTTACTCTACAAAGCCATGTTGATAACATAAAACCTGAGTTAATCTGTCATTACTAGACTTCGGAGAGTTTGGCAGTGCTGAGTTCTCATCACCTTCAATGTTTGATTGTATAGTTAATCTGCATGGAGCCTCACCACACTGAACAAATTAAACAGCAAACTTGCTAAATGTCATCCCGCAGCAGCACACTTGCAGCTGAAATTCCACGGAGTCTTTCTAGAATAGAACAAAACCTTTTAAGAGTGGGAACACAGGAACGGATTAGACACGCTTGCCATCACACATGTGTATTATTTGGTGTGAAAAATTGTGATTGACAGTTACGTTAGTAAATGGAAGCCACAGCAGTAACCTCTATCGGTTCTTCAGGATGCTGGTGTGCAGACCACAGCCTACCATGCTGACTAATATTGTCTCATTGTTTCCTTGTACTCTCCTATCTGTATCCATCTGTTGTCTCTTGTCTTATATTATGAGCAGCTTGGGACACAGACCATGGTTTTTTCGTTCTGTGTTTATACACGACCTAGCAAATGCAGTCCATGACTAGGCAATTCAATAATACAAATAATAAAAATAAGTTATGCTCAAGGAAAGAGAGACAGTCACTTAAGACAGAATACATTTACTTCCCAAATCTCCTTCGTGCCACGTACACCTCGCCTACAAGATTACAACCAAGCTCAGGGTTATAAACTACAGGCCAGATTTTCTAAAGTGCTCCTGCAATTCCCGAAGGGAGGTGCTGGGAGCCGAGCACTTTTTAAAATCTGGCCACTCCTTTTCAACGCATTGAGGCTCCATGCAGATTAGCTACACAACCAAACGCTGAGAGTGCTGATAGGACATAACCCTGCATTGCCAAACCTTCCAGAGTACAGAAATGACCACATCGGAACTGAGCGCTTTGGAAAATCTGGCCCTCTATGTTTAATATTGTGTGACTTGATATTACTGTGCACTTTCATTCGCAAAGGCAAACAAAAAGGAAACAGGCAAACCAAAACTGTCTGTCAGTCTAGATACCAAAGCCAATACACCAACAGAAGTCAGCCCTACCTAACCTTGGCACTATGAACAGGAGATAAGCAAGTGATGCACGCGACAAGTACAACTGAGACTCTCTGAATGCCATATGTCTTAGTGAAGCCACAAGGACATTTCTGCAAAAGTCTGAGCTGTAGATGCGACATCACTAGCATTTCAGCTGAAACTTTCAAAGCAGCGGTGCCACCCAGCAGCATCAAGAGCTCTCGTTAAACAGCTTGGTTTATTTTTTGGTGAAATTTTCCATACAAATGTATGGTATGTCACCCAATCGGCATGGATGTTTACTTAGAAAAGTGGAGCTGCTCTTTGAACTTGGATTAGTGCCTCCTTCCTATTCTTTCCTTTCTAAGTACAGTAATCCCTTCCAGAAGCAGTCATTGAAGTTGTAGCTCTTTCCTTGAAATGACTTGTGGAGAGGTATTATTAATCATCTTATCTAGAGCATGGAGACAGAGTCAATTAACATATCCCAGTAGCAGGTGCAAGATGGTGTCACAATGAGGAACCAGAAAGTGAAGCAGAACATTAATCTGAGCATCTATGTTCACTTTCTGAAAACAATAATAAAGCAAAACTAAAAACATTGCATACACGGGGAAAGCACCATCCTCTCTGTTACAGCGTGTAAAGGGAGAGTAACCCCACCAAAGTCTTGGAACGATGTTTAGGCCAAACTTGTGTGGCTGAAAGTAGAATCAGGCTCATCATGAAAAGGCCTGGGCAGCCTCGACAAGGCAATGCAGCCACACAGGGCATCAGCTTGTAAACTTAGTCACCAGATTTCTGCACTGCAGGTCAATGCTGTAGAGAGAGCAAGCTGAATTCAGAGGCAATGAAAATGACGGAGAGAGACAGGGAGAGTACGTAACCTACAGATTACAAGTTAAATGTCAACACCCTTAATTAACTCGCTGCCGATTATTTCAGCAGAAACATACAGCTTATCCCTTCACTCCAATCTCATCAGCTACCAAATGCCTCCACTGACTCCTACCCTGCTGCCAAAATCTCCTGCTTCCCTGATCCACTTTCACGATGCCGTTACACAAATTTTGACACTGCAGGCAGAAAACGCAGGGACAGCATAAAATAAACACAGTTTACATCAGAGTAAACAATCCAGGGCTACTATTCACATTTCAGTCAATAAGAAGCACTTCAGGCTGATTTTGCAAACCTAGGAGCCTAAAAGGAGCCTCCTAAATCCATATTTAAGTATCTAAATAACAATGGTCTGACGTTCAGAAGTGCTGAGCAGCCACAAGTCCCACTAAAAACAGCGAGGAGTCCTTGTGGCATCTTAGAGACTAGCACATTTATTTGGGCATCAGCTTTCGTGGGCTACAGCCCACTTCATCGACTGCATGGAGTGGAAAATACAGTAAGCAGGTATAAATAGACAGCACATGAAAAGCTGGGAGTTGCCTTACCGAGTTGGGGGTCAGTGCTAATGAAGCCAATTCAATTACGGTGGCTGTGGCCCATTCCCAACAGTTGACAAGAAGGGGTGAATATCAACAGAGGGAAAATTACTTTTTATAGTGCTAATGAAGCCATTTATGACATCCCTGTTAATTTCACTCACAGTTGTTGGGGGATAGGAGGTGAGACCAAGGCAGGGATAGAATACAATAGGCATTTGATTGCACAGCTTAAATCCAGAGCTAATAAAAGCCAGTGGAAGGGGAAACTCCCTGTCACAACCCCCTCCTCCTCCAGCCAGGCTGCCTGGGCTAGGCTCCATGTTTCCCCTCCCCGTAACCTGGCACTCAGCAGGGACTGCAGCAGCTCCCCTCTAGCTTGCAGCAGGGAACAGGGGGACTGGCTGAGGGAGAAGCCTCCCCAGGACACCTGCTACCTGCATAGGAACAGTTTAAACTCACCTGTTCACTCCCTGGTTCAACCTGCAGGATTAGGGGCCATTTCTGGCATCCTTGTTAATTTCACTGACAGTTGTTTGGGGCTGGAGGAGGAGGAGGGAGGAGAGAAACTGATGTGACAGTGACTTTTCCCCTTCCACTGGCTTTTATTAGCTCTGGACTTAAGCTGCGCAGCCAAATACCTAATCTATTCTGCCCCTGCCTTGGTCTCACCCCTGTCCCCCCTCTCCCGAAAACAACCGTGAGTGAAATTAACAAGGATGTCATAAATGGCCCCTAATCCCACGGAGTGAATAGGTGAGTTCAAACTGTTCCTATGCAGGCAGCAGGTGTCCTGGGCAGGCTTCTCTCTCAGCCAGCACCCCTGCTCCCTGCTGCAGGCTAGAGGGGAGCCCCTGCTGAGTGCAGGGGGTCAGGGGAATGTGGACCTTAGCTGCGCCGGCAGCCTGGCTGGAGGAGGAGGGAGGAGAGAAACCAGTGTGATGGTGAGTTTTCCCTTTCCAAGCTATTATTAGCTTTGAGTTAAACTAGTTTTTATGCAGCCAAAAGAGGTGAAAGTAAGCCAGTACTGAATGCTCCACTTATTTGCCAGGAGGCTGCTGCACCTTTTTTTACCAGTCCTCCATACCGGCCCATATCGGCTTACTTTCACCTCTGATAACAGTCAACCCTTGATTATCCCTGTGCTGGAGCAGTGCTGACCAAGCGGTGCTATCCTGCCTCAATCTTTTGAGGGCACAAAGGCGACATGCCTTAGGACAATGAATGACACCAAAAATCATATTGCCAGCAGTTTTCTTTAGGTGCCTGTTCAACACATCTGCCTAATTAAAGTTGTCATTGCCACAGTTGGGCCTAGTTCCAGTGAGATCTACGCAACACATGCATGGAACAGGCTGCCATTTCTCTTCCACAGAAGCAATGCACTGAATTAAAATGGCATCATTCATCATTAAACAGAGAATGTAAGCAAGTTTCACTGGGCACTAAAATACTTCTGTTGTACTAAGAAGCAATTGTGGAGGGCATATTGCTATCCGTGGCACGTTTACCTATGTTTCATACCTTCTTAGATATGTTCTGACTGTAGAATGAATGCCAGTGCATGGGCTGTCAACTCTTACATCTTCCTGCCTGTCCGTAAAGTGCTGTGGATGTACTGGAAGTCTGGGTGAAACTCACTCTCTGTGGAAGGACAGCCCATGCACTACAACAACCACATCAATCCCACTTAAGTCTTGCCGAGATTTTGTCCTGGGCCTCTGCAAAGCAGTGAGCATCGCTCTACATGACTACACAATATATGTGTTTCAGGGGGAGCAGCGTTGATGCTTTCCAGAACAAACCTTTTTTCAACTGCTCCTCTCCCCCTTTTTTTTTTTGGAGAACTCTAAGGCCTTGTTGGGTTTGCAGCAGGGATTTGAAATGTAACAGAGAATAGCTGTCAGGTCAGAGAGCAACTTTTGGCTGTCCTCATGGAAATCCATTCATTGGCCAAGTTACAACATGTTGAAAATCATCCTTTGATCAGCATAATGCTCCGGAGAGTTTGCTATCAGCTCACTGCCACAAATTGGGAACATTCTGCCTGTCTCACTAAGCCCCTCTCACATGTCCCATGTGCACCAAGTATGCCCCACAGTGTCTTTCTATCGAAACAGAGAACCACAGCCACAACCTGTGGGGATAGGAGAGTCTGTTCTTCCCTGGTAACGTTCTCTCCCAGCAATTCCTGTTCTATGTCTGGAGAATTTAAAATGACAAAAATAACTCCCCTTTCACAGGCACGGGAACTAGGGGTGTGAGGTTTTACCCAGGGTCATTGCTGCTGGCCCTGCACCCAGGGTCCCAGCTGCTGGCCCTGCACCCACCTCTAGCTGTGGCCCAGCCTCAGCCCTTTACCCCATCTGTGTCCCCCACCTCCCGGAGCCACAGCTCTGCTCCCAGCCCCAGCTCTAAGGAGCAACTGGGAGTGCAGGCAGGGGTAAGGGGGGGGCACAGCTCCCCCACTCTAAAAACTGTTCCAGCGCCACTGTCCCTTCTTCTCCATAAACCGTGCTCTCCTGCTGCTGTTCAGCTCCATTCAGTGCCTCCTGAACCAAACCATTTTCTGTCTCTCCCCACTACTGTCTAATGCACTGAAAGAGGCATGAGCACCATGGACAAAACAGAACACGATCATGTAATTAAAAACTATTTCATAATGTGTACATACCAGGGGGCTGATTTAAGGTCGCAGGGTCAGTCATAATTCCGGCATTTCCTAACTTTTGAATGCTTGACTTTGCTACCTCAACAACATTCTTTAGCATATTTTTGTATGTATTGATGTTGTATCTCATGTAACAAGGTACTATTAAGTATGTACTAATGACCTGGAAAATATGTTGGGGCAGGGAACAGTAAAGTGACAAAATCTGCAGATGGCACAAAATTATTTAGATCTGTCACATCTCCAGAGGGTTGTGAGGCACTTCAGAGGGAGCTGACAAAGCCAGGTGAATGGGTAGCAGGATGGTAGATGAAATTCAATGCAAGGTAATACACGCTGGAAGAAATAACCTGAACTATTTATATACCCCTTTGAGAGTGCTAAATCAACTGGAACCACTCAGGAAAAAGAGTTGAGACATGATTTTCAGAAACAGGAGCCAAAAGTTAGGCTCCTAAGTCCATATTTAGGCACCAAAAATATGTAGCCTGACTGTCCACAGCACTGGGTGTCCAACAGCTCCCACAGAGGTCGATGGGAGCTGCTGGGTGCTCAGTGGTTTTGAAAATGAGGCCTAATTATGGATTTAGGAGCCTGACTCAAAGCCCATATTTTTGAAAATCTTTGCCTTGGAAGATAGTGTAGACAACTCAATGAAAATATAGCTTCAACATACAGTAGTGATCCGAAACGCCCCCCCTCCCCAAAGATTTGAGGCTCTATTAAGAAAAAGGATAAAGAATAATAGTGACTATCTGTTGTCATATACATTGATGGAGTGGCCACATCTTCAATGCTTTGTTCAGTACTCGTCAACTCATCTCAAAAAAAGGATGGAGCGGAAATCAAAATGGTCCAGAAAAGGGCTAGAGGCATCGAAATATTTCTATATAAAGACAGATTTACCCGATTGGAAAGATTTGGTTTAGGGAGGAGTTGAACAAGTAGTTAAGTGATAGATATACATAAAATACAAAATGGTACAGAGAAAGTCTGGTACTTCTGCTTTGTCTCACAATGAATGAAAAAGGAGACACCTTGTGACAGATATGGCAATTTCCTGCTTGGGTGACCTTACTGAATTAAGTTTAAGTACCTTTGGGATCCACCGAATTAAATGCAAAGGGTATGTGTTATCGTGGGCTAGGACTGTATGTAACCTCTCTATGGGGGAGATGTTATGGGAGGCCTGGGAGTTCAAGGACTATATTGAAAGTGTGCTAAACAAGAATGGACTTTTGGGATAATAAGATTGAAGTGGATATCCCTAGGGAGTACCTAGGGAGAGGTCAATGCAAATTCCCTACTTCCAGTTATGCAAAAACACAGCCCTTTGAAGCTACTTCCTGAGGAGAGAGTCACTCTGCTAATTACCTTCTCCCAGAGACTGGAGATGAAAGGCCAAGATGTATAAAGAAATGGCTAAACTCCCCTGCTGGGGTTCTAGTTCTGAATCTGAGACAGTTATGACCTGTAGTCACAGAGTGAACCCAGGTGCGGGTGTTGAAGGACTGATACCTACCAGAGCCTGAGATAGGAGCTGGGGGTGACCTCTGATAAGCTTTCTTAGCATGTGTGTAGATTCTTTTTTGTTTTAATATATTTGCTCTGTAGTGATTTCACCATAATAAATGTGCTTGCATAGAGGGAGCTCTGCGGTAACTTCTATATGCAGCCAATATACCGGTCCTAGCTTCTGGAAATAAAGCAAAGGGCAGGTGCTGGTCTTTTAGGCAGCCTGGCTTGTTGGGGATATCCCAGTGAAATACAGAGAGCTATGCCGTCTTAAAACCCCCATCAGGAGGGAGTGAGATGCGGGTCTTCACTCAAGAGAGTTGACAGCTGGGAGGTGCCCTTGGTGGACCACAGAGGGAGAATACAGGAGAAGTTACCCTGAAATAGTGACATACCATGAAACTGAAAACAATCTATCTATTGTGACAAAATTCCTCCTCTACCTTGGTGGGTCCTGCGCTTATTGGCAGATTTGCTCACCTCAGTGATCTCCCCCATAGTCTGGATCAACTCCTCCTGTGTCTGATCAGGAGTTGGGAGGTTTGGGGGGAACCCGGGCCCGCCCTCTACTCCAGGTTCCAGCCCAGGACCCTGTGGATTGCAGCTGTGTATAGTGCCTCCTGTACCAGCTGCATGACAGCTACAACTCCCTGGGCTACTTCCCCAAGGCCTCCTCCAAACACCTTCTTTATCCTCACCACAGGACCTTCCTCCTGGTGTCTGATAACACTTGTACTCCTTAGTCCTCCAGCAGCACACCCTCTCACTCTCAGCTCCTTGTGCCTCTTGCTCCCAGCTCCTCACACGCACTTCCTCTCCTCTGGCTCCTCCCCGTCTGACTGAAGTGAGCTACTTTTTAAACCCCAGTGCCCTGATTAGCCTGCCTTGACTGGCTGCAGGTGATCTAATCAGCCTGTCTGCCTTAATTGGTTCTAGTAGGTTCCTGATTACTCTAGTGCAGCCCCTGCTATGGTCACTCAGGGAACAGAAAACTACTCACCCAGTGACCAGTATATTTGCCCTCTACCAGACTCCTGTAGCCTACTGGTTTGGGTCTGTCACACTATGTATCTAAAAAGGTGATATTTATTTTGTAACATATTACTTGTGGAATTCACTGCTGCAAGATATTACTTAACCTTCCGTGTGGCTGCACCTTGATGTGGTAAGAAAGCTTGTGTGCTCCAATAACCCTAAGAGCTATGCCAGCAAGAGCTATAACTTCTGGTAAGGCCAGCCAAGCTGGACAGATCAACGGAGAGGGACCAGATGAAAGGCAGCTCGTTGGGCCTCTAGGTTGGGGGTTGAGCAATTGGCCAACAAGCTCTCCTTATAAAAAGAGTGATCTTATAGTAACACAAAATAGCCTTGTTTGAGCCCTAAGTGACATTGGCAAAGATTCAGATTCAGAAGATACTGCATTGCTGAAGCAAGTAGTTTAGTAGGATATTCAGAACAGTTTTGTCATTAATATCATTTTTTTATTATTTGTATTGTGGTAGTGTCTAGGAGCCCCAGTCACAGACTAGGAAACCAGTGTGCTAGATACGAGGAACACAGAACAAAAAGACGATCCCCATACCAACTCAATAATATTCACAAGTCCATAAGACAGGACAGAAATGTTTACAAGATACCAATCCTCATCCTTCAAGACATAAGCCAACCACTAGGTATCTGCAAACAGGAAGAGATAGCTCTTCTGCAGAAAACGACCTGGGGATTACAGTGGATGAGAAGCTGGATACGGGTCATCAGTATGTCTTTGTTGCCAAGAAGGCTAATGGCATATTGGGCTGCATTAGTAGGAGTATTGCCAGCAGATTGAGGGAAGTGATTATTCCCATCTATTCGGCACTGGTGAGGCCACACCTGTAGTATTGCGTCCAGTTTTGGGCCCCCCACTACAGAAGGGATGTAGACAAATTGGGAAGAGTCCACAACAAAAATGATCAGGGGGTTGTGCACATGACTTACGAGGAGAGGCCGAAGGAACTGGGCTTATTTAGTCCGCAGAAGAGAAGAGTGAGGGGGGATTTGATAGCAGCCTTCAACTACCTGAAGGGGGGTTCCAAAGAGGATGGAGTTCAGCTGTTCTCAGTGGTGGCAGATGACAGAACAAGGAGCAATGGTCTCAAGTTGCAGTGGGGGAGGTCTAAGTTAGATATTAGGAAACACTATTTCACTAGGAGGGTGGTGGAAGCACTGGAATGGGTTATCTAGGGAGGTGGTGGAATCTCCATCCTTAGAGGTTTTTAAGGCCTGGCTTGACAAAGCCCTGGCTGGGATGATTTAGTGGGGCTGGTCCTGCTTTGAGCAGGGGGTTGGACTAGATGACCTCCTGATGTCCATTCCAACCCTGATATTCTATGATTCTATGATCTCCTTAAGGCATGTTATTGTGGAGTTGCCCACTGTGGAGGTGTTATATCTTCCTTTGGAGCATCTGATAATGGCTAATATCAGAGAGGTAAGATAACACACTAGATGGACCACTGGTCTGTTCTGTTATGGCAGTTCTTATGTTACTAATCAAAATAATTAATAATGATGACATCAGAATGATAGCCCAATAGACTCTGAGCATGTTCAAAACACAATTTAAATATTTTAATGAGGCCAGTCTGAGCAATGGACTACCTCAGTGGGTTATATAATGTTTCCCGAAAATAATCACTTATTAACGTATTGGCGTGTAAGGAAAGAAAAACTGAACCGATTCTGGAAGATTTCTGATTTTTTTTTCCATTAGCAGAACTGAGGTTAAAAAATACAAACCAATTTGGAGAAAACAAGATTATTTTAAGCATCAAAAGCATAAAGTTTCTGTTAGAGTACAGGTGGTATAAAATATTCACAGCGACATGAAGAACTTTAAAGCTTTTAAGTCATTGATTTGCTAATGCAGAAGGCAATTCTTAAACTATGGATTTGGGTTCCTACTTCAATGGAATCTATGTTCCCTTTTTAAATCCCTTTTAGTGCTTCTCAAGTGTGATATTCCTGTGACAGGATCCCGGGGTGCAGCCTGGGACCGTGGGACCGCTGTGCCCCCTAAACTCTCCAGCCTTGGCTGTCTCTCACAATGCCCTGCTAGTGACCAGCAGCAAACCCCTCCAGGAGCTGTGATCAATCAGCACACACATCTAAAGTGCATGAATGCTCCCACAGCCACTCATGAATCACACAGAGAAAGGCACCAGGCAAATCCCCCCAGCTCGCAGCCCTGTATCTCAGGAAGACAAGCAGTGCAAGTTTATGAATTGGTTCACCACTTCATCAGTGGAATGTGAACATACACCAGTTTCTGCAAACCTGAGCAGATTTACCACACACTTCAGGCAAACTCACTGGTAAAGATAACAGTAAAATAAATGTATTGACTACAAAAGATAGGTTAAGTGATGGGCAAAAGGTCAGAGTTAATTACCAAAAGAAACAAAATACAAGCACGCAGTCTAAACTCTCAACCCCATTAGACTGGGCAACAACTAGATTAAGCAGCTTTTCTCACCCCACTGGATACTGCAGTTCAGTACACAGATTTCACCCTTGAAACCTGGGCCAGGCCCTCAGTTGAAGTCTTCAGTCATTTGAGTGTCTTTGTTGCTTGCAGCGTATGTGAGGGCAGGGAAAGGCCAAGCATGGGCCTGCTCTGTTCTGTGGGACCCTCAGTCCCACGTATTGGGGAACACAAGTCTAGGCATGTCTGGGAGCATTGCTGAGTCCTCAGGCAAGGTTAAGCAATTCCCCTGGTGTGGTCTCATCAGATGAGTCATTGAATTGTAGCTCCCTTGCTGGACTATGGATGTTGATGGTTGTTTGACACCTCACCTGGGTGTTGGCTACTTTCCTTGCTGTTGTATTTGGGGAGCTAATAATATCTGTTTGATTCCCCAACTTACAGCATGTTTTAATGACGACCATACAACACAATTTCATAACTTCATATGCACTAAAGATGTACATATTTAGCTAAAACAGTGACTTTCAGCTGATCAAAACCTTTTCCCCAATACCTCACATGGCAGGCTTTATATGCAAGATCACAATTATATATAAACGAGGAATATGGGGGTCACAGGCTGCTCTCCAATTTCTTTTCTGGGATTCATCCTAGTCTGTATTCAGTACCTTATATACCTTGTACTGCACTTCCCATGCTACATTATTATTCAAGACTTAATTTTTTTTGAAGAGTCTCCCTCCAAAATCTATAATCTGGGATCAAGTGTACAGATAAAAGGTACAGAACTTCAGTATCGTCTCTGTTTCTCTAGAAGAGGCACACAGAGGTGGCTTATGCAAAACAGAAATGGTCACTTTTACGCAAAAGCTCCAAAAATGATGAGTGGCAAAATTGAAAGTCTTTCTACAAGACATGCTCTGAGTCTAGACCAACCACAGTTATTGGAGTAGGTGATGGTCACGAGGTCAAAACTATAGCCTGTGTTCTGCACAAAATGAGTTACACCTCGAAAAGGACATAAAAAGCAACAAGTATTGGTTCTTTAAATATATTAGGAGCAAGAGAAAGACAAAGGAAGGTATAGGTCCTCTACTAAGTGGGAATGACAGCTAATAATTGAGAACATCAAGATGGCTGAGGTGTTTAATGCTTATTTTACTTCAATCTTCACTAACAGGGTTTAACTACAAGGGGGAAGGAATGCAAGCCAAAATAGGAAAAGAACTAGTTAAAGAATATTTAGATAAGTTACATGTATTCAAGTCGGCAGGGCTTAATGGAACTCATCCTAGGGTATTTAAGAAGCAATCTCGGAACCATTAGCAATTATCTTTCAGAAATCCTGGAGGACGGGTAAAGTCACAGGAGACAGGAGAAGGGCAAATACCGTACCTATCTTTAAAAGAGGGAACAAAGAAGACCCAGGGAATTATAGATCAGTCAGCCTAACTTGGATACTTGGAAAGATACTGGAACAAATATTAAACAATCAATTTGTAACCATCTAGAGGAAAATAGAGTTATAAAGGAAAAGTCATCATGGATTTGTCAAAAACAAGTCATGCCAAACCAATTTCTTTCTTTGACAGGGTTACTGACCTAGTCGATGGTGGGAAGCAGAAGACATGATTTAACTTGATTTTAGTAAGGTTTTGAGCACAGTTCCAGGTGATATTTTCATAAGCAAACTAGGGAAATGAAGTCTAGATGAAATTACTAAAGGGTGGGTGCACAAATGGCTGAAAGACTGTACCCAAAGAGAAGTTATCAATGGTCTGCTGTCAAACTGGAAGGGTGTATCTAGTGAGGTCATGCAGGGGTCAGTCTTGGGTCCAATACTTTCAATATTTTCATTAATGACTTTGTCATAAACAGATAGTTAGTCTTTTACCTGAAAAGGGTTAACAAACAGTGACCTGCAACACCTGACCAGAGGACCAATCAGGAAACAAGATACTTTCAAATCTCGGTGGAGGGAAGCCTTTGTTTGTGTTTTTTGGGTTTTGCTTTGTTCTCTCTGGGCTCTGAGAGTGACCATACGTACCTACAGGCTCTCTAATCTTCTATTCCAATGTTATAAGTATAAAGGTAGAAAGGCGGTATAGTCTTTTTATTTGTTTTCCTTTATGTGCAAATGTGTATTTGGCTGGAAGTATTTTAAATTGTATTTCTATTGGAGGAGGCTATTTCTCCAATTTCTTAAGCTGACAGACCCTGTAACTTTTTACCATCTAAATTGCAGAGATAGACCTTTTACTTTTTTCTTTCTTTTTATTAAAAATGTTGCTTTTAAGACCTGTCTGATTTTTTTCCCCATGTTGAGGCTCAAGGAAATTGAGGCTGTACTTAACAGGGAAGGAGAAGGGAGGGGAAGGGTGGAATCCCTTTATTTTAGATTCATGGAGCGTGACTCTGTCTCTCTCTCCAGGAGACCTAATTTCTCTGTGTTGTGATTCAAGGGGTTTGGACCACAGTAATCTTCCAGGGTAACCCAGGGAGGGGAAGGCTGACAAAGGCAACGGTGAGGAAAGGGGTTTACTTTCCTTGTGTTAAGATCCAGGGGGTCTGGGTCTTGGGGGTCCCCAGGGAAGGTTTTGGGGGGATCAGAGTGTATCAGGCATTTGAATTCCTGATTGGTGGCAGCTTATCAGATCTAAGCAGGTAATTAAGCTTAGGGGAATTCATGCTAGTACCCATATTTTGAACGCTAAGGTTCAGAATTGGGAAAGATACTATGACATGGTAGCAGTGTGTGGGAAAGATGGAAAGCAAAAGCCAGTAGGAATATTATTTTTCTTTTTCTCTGCTAGCTGCTTGTAAGCAGAGAGAAGGGGGTTTTAAAACTACAGCCAGAGAATTTTTTTTTCCTTGCTCCCTTCTGGTTGTGCAGAGATTGCCTAAGGGCACACACATTAAGGTTTAACAAGGGTCTTTTGTTAAACAATAGGATTCCAGCTGTGAGTCAGCTACGCCAGCAGAACACAATTGTATATCAAAGGGTTTTCTTTTGTTTTAATTTAAATGTGAAAGATTAGGTAGACTTGCCTACAGCTAAACTACCTGTCCAGTACAAAGGCTGGTCAGGAATGTGGACTTTTGCAGTCTATGACAATTATTCCATCCCCATGCTACTGGGGGAAGATTTGGCCAATCAGGGGAATTAATGCTAGTACCCATATTTTGGACGCTAAGGTTCAGAATTGGGAAAGATACTATGACAGACTTGGATAATGGAGTGGAGAGTAGGTTTATAAAATTTCAAATGACACCAAGCTGAGAGGAGTTGAAAGCACTTTGAAGGACAGGATTAGAATTCAAAACAAACTTGACAAATTGGAGAATTGGTCTGAAATCAGGAAGATGAAATTTAATAAAGATAAGCACAAAGTACTAGGAAGGAAGGAAAAATCAAATGCACAAATACAAAATGGGGAACAACAGGGTAGGGGCTAATACTGCTGAAAAGGATCTGGGGGTTATAATGGATCACAAATTGAATAAAAGTCAGCAATGTGATGCAGTTGCAAAAAATTCTAATACAATTCTGGCATGTATTAACAGGTGTGGTATGTAAGACTTAGGAGGTAATTGTTCCGTTCTATTTGGCACTGGTGAGGCCTCAGCTGGAGCACTGTGGTCAAGTCTGGGCGTCACGCTTTAGGAAAGAGGTCGGCAAATTGGAGAGAGTCCAGAGAGAGCAGCAAAAGTGATAAGAAGTTTAGAAAACCCGACCTATGAGGAAAGGTTAGAAAAACATTTAGTCTTGAGAAAAGAGGAGTTGGACGGAGGAGGGACTGATAAGTCTTCATGTATGTTAAGGGATGTTATAAAAAGGACAGAGATCAATTGTTTTCAGTGTCCATTGAAGGTAGGACAAGAAGCAATGGACCTAATCTGTTGCAAGGGAGATTTATCTTATATATTAGGGGAAAGGGCCATTACTCTTTGGAATAGGCTTCTAAGGGAGGTTGTGGAATCCCCGTCATTGGAGGCTTTTAAGAACAGGTTGGACAAACATCTGTCAGGGATGGTCTAGGTTTACTTGGTCCTGTCTCAGTGCGGAGGGCTGGACTTGATGATTTCTTGAGGTCACTTCCAGCCTGACATTTCTGTGATCCTATGCATAGGCTGGACTAGATGATCCTAATGGCCCTTTCTGGCCTTAAAAATCTAAGAATCTGTGAAAAATAATATAATTGGAGCTAAATACAAAATAATAATAATGAGTAAGTATATAACACGACAACATCACACTCAGAAGTCCAAACAGATCAGAACAAGATCAAAATAAATGGCAAGAACTGGTGGTGCCATATGCCCCTGCGGGTCCAGGAGGATACAGAAAGAAAAGACAATAAGTATCAAACCACTGTAAAAGCATGACCATCTGTCTTGGTCACCGTGCAAGAGGTATGTTTTGGGCTGGAAGGATTCTGTTCTAAGTTGATGATGTTTTCATTCAGCTGAGGGCACATACAGCACTTTTCCACTGCAGCTGAGAACGTGCCTCCCAGCCTGGCTAGACAGACCCATGCGACCTTTGTTCAAGCTAGAGCTCTAAAAATAGCAGTGTGGACCTTGCGGTTCTGGAGGAAGTTAGCAGCTACTCACCTGAGTCAGCTGCCCACTGGCTTGCTTCCAGCTACAATGCAGACATACCCATATATATGTTCTGCAATTTCTCAAAAATATCATGTTTTGGAAGAATGAACACAATTTCCCAGAACTACAGAAATATAGGTCTTCTGGAAGGGGCCTTTATAGGTCATCAAGTCCAGTCCCCTGCACTGAGGTAGGGCTAAGTATTATCCAGACCATCCCTGACAGGTGTTAGTCTAATCTGTTCTTTAAAACCTCAAATGGCAGAGATTCCACAACCTCCCCAGGTAATTTGTCCCAGTGATTAATTACTCTCATAGGTAGGAAGTTTTTCCTAATGCCTAACCTAAATCTGTCTTGCTGCAACTTAAGCCCATTGCTTCTTGTCCTGTCCTCAGTGATTAAGGAGAATAATTTATCACCTTCCTCTTATAACAATCTTTATGTCCCCCACTCCTCTTTCTCCAGACTAAACAAAACCATTTTTTTTTCAATTTTCCTCCTAGGTCATGTTTTCTAGACCTTTAATCATTTTTGTTGCTCTCCTCTGGACTTTCTCCAATTTCTCTATATCTTTCTTGAACTGTGGCACCCAGAACTTGACACATTACTCCAGCTGAGGCCTTATCATGTTTTGCTTACCACACTCCTGATAATACAGCCCAGAATGATGTTTCTTTTTTGCAACAGTGTTGCACTGTTGACTCATATTTAGTTTGTGATCCACTATAAACCTCAGATCCTTTTCTACAGTACTGCCTCTTGTGCAGTTATTTCACATTTTGTATGTGTGCCATTGATTATTCCTCCCCAAGTGGAGTATTTTGCATATGTTCTTATTGAATTTCATCCCATCTATTTCAGACCTTTTCCCTAATTTGTCAAGATCATTTTGAATTCTAAACATCCAAAGCTCTTTACAACCACTCCCAGCCTGGTATCATCCACAAATTTTTTAACTGTATTCTTTATGCCATTGTCCAAATCATTTATGAAGATATTGAATAGAACCAGACACAGAGCAGATCCCTGCAGGGCCCCATTCAATATGCCCTTGCAGCTTGACTGAAATATCGAAAACTACTTTTGAGTATGGTTTTCCACCCACCTTGTAATAGGTTCACCAAGGCTCCTAGTTTGTCTATGAGAAGGTCATGTGAGACAGTATCAAAAGCCTTACTAAGTCTATGTCTACACTATGGACCTTACAGCAGCACAGCAATCCCACTGCAGCCATCTGCTTTAAGGTCTCCCGTGTACCTGCTCTATGCTGGCGGGAAAAAGCTTTCCTGCCACCATAATTAAACCCTTCCCAATGAGCGGCGGTAGCTATACCGAAGGGAGATGCTCTCCCACCAACATAGCGCTGTCCACCCTGCTGCTTTTGTCAGTGAAACTTACGTCCATCAGGAAGGTGTTTTCTGGCTTTTAGGAAACAGCGCCACTGGAATGTAATGGGAGGAAAGTCTCATTTTGTTCTCCACCCTTGCTGGGCTCAAAATGGCTGAAGGCATTTTGCTTGAACTTTGGGGGGTCGGGTGCAGGAGGGAGCAATTTGACTTCAAACAGAAATTGAGCATCAAAAAATTAACCTTAAAATGTTGTGTGAAAACTGGGGGTTGGGACCTAAACTGCTTTGTAACTATAATTACAGCAGGCATGGCCTAGCACACGCATCATGTATACTATATGTATCACCAGATACAACATAAAGGCACCACAGAGCACTGCCATATGACAAATCCAGTTTCAGGCAGGATTAAAGAGAGTTATTTCCACATTGTGATAAAAAAATAAGCCCACTATTAAGAAGTTATAAGGTGTTCGGGCAAGAAACTAATGACTTGTCTCTTAAAGCGGGCACGGCACCCTGCTCTCACGATCATGCAACTACGTTTAAGAAAGGAAAGCAGAACAAAATGGGCTAACTAGAAGTTGGTAAGGTGGCAGGCTTCTTATAAACACCATGGATCAGCAGTTCTCTACTAGGGTGGCACAACCCCTCTTCCAGATGTCCAGGAGTCATGAATACCCTGCCCTTCCCATATTGCTAAGGAAGGAGGTCCTGATTTGGAAGAGTTTGAGGACCACTGCAACAGGCAGATTAGACCCATGACAATGAATGCTGCAAACAGCTGGAAGAAGAAATAAAGCAGTAAAAAAACAAAGAGAGGGGACATTCACCAGAAAGAGCATAGGCCATTTTTTAATGATCTGTGAGAAAATCTAATATCCTGAGTCCCCCTGCTGGTTGTATGGGGAATTCTCAGGTAGTAACTGACCAAAGAGATCGCCATCATTGCTCAGGGAAATGCAAAAAACAGACACAAAAAATGTCCTGTAGAATATGGACAAACTCCTTCACTCAACTTTGCCTTGCTCTGAATCTCTGCCCATCTGTAGGGAGATATAATAAAACAACCTGACTGGAGAGAATAATGAAAAAAATCAAAATGATTAAATTGATTCCCCACTCTATTTCTGCCTTTTATTCGTGTTTTATTTCTTCTAGTAGGAAGTTATTAGTTCCATTCACACAGTTCTCTTTGCAAAGTGTTTTATCTCATCAGTTTTATGAATATCCAATATCTCTATAGTATATAAGTACGTCAATGATTAAATAAAACTAATATCAAAGTAGGCTTTTGCTGGAATCTCTGACAGAGCAAATTTGCTATTCATCAGGGAACAAGAAGAATGTAAATTCCTTAATAAACCTGCCCAGAGATGGGTACAAATGGCCAGTGGCTGTTCCCATGAGATGACTGTGAAGTGAGTTGTGAGAGGGGAGGTCTTGATCTAAATGGACAGTTAAACACACCAGAAAAACCATCTACAATCATCACTCACCTTGACACTATCCAGAATCTCAGTTGGCAGCCTGGGAGGAGTTGCCAAGGCTGGAATGGGTACACAGATTGGCACTGGATTTGGACTCTACAATTCTGTGCCAAGGGCTGCAGATGGAGCTTTGTGACTGGCTCCTCCTCCTTCCCCCACCAATCCTTGAGGAGTGAAAACATTGCAAAGATTTTGAAAGTTCTCACAGGGGGTGCTCGTACGACAGCACTGATACACAGATTCCTCTTCCACTCATACATTCCTCTGTGTATCATCACAATCGTACCAGTTTTCTCATCCCACTTATGCCCTGGAAAGTTAAAACTGGAGGATTTCTCTTTGCAAAGGCAGTTTTTGTGATGTGCACACCTGTGACTGAGACCACCAGTTAGCCATCACATGGTAACATCTTCCAATCACTACCAGCCTACTCTAATTTAGAATTAGTAACTTAGGGCTGGTCTACACTGGGGGGAAATCGATTTAAGATACACAACTTCAGCTACGTGAATAGTGTATCTGAAGTCAAGTATCTTAGATCGAGTTACCTACTGTCCTCACGGCATGGGATCAACGTCCGCGGCTCCTCCTGTCGACTCCGCTACCATCGTTCGCATTGGTGGAGTTCCGGAGTCGACAGGAGCTCGTTCGGGGATCGATATATCGCATCTAGATGAGACGCAATATATTGATCCCCGAGAAATCGATTGCTACCTGCCGATACGGCCGGTGCTGAAGACATAGCCTTAGAGGTGGAAGACAACCTCTCCCTCATTACAAAACTCTTGAGTCATCCCAGCCATATGGAACAAAGTTTAAATGCCCACAACAAACATGGTGACTTATGTTCTTTCTGCTTTACTCCTCGTCCCTCTGTTCAGAGACGCCAAGTACAGTAGACTCATAGACTTTGATTTAATCTAAATGTTTATTAGACTTAAAAGCTCACACAATGGTGCTAAGGCTCTGCTGGGACCAACGACATACTCCAAGGGTCATGGTTACACATTCTAAAACCATTAGCCTGGGGGGAAAGAAACTGTTTTCCATGCCCCTGTGACTTCCTTACACCTCTTATGTGCTATTTGTCCATCCCACACCATTACACAAAACCTGTTACCACAGTTCCCAGTTTCTGAAGTGCGAGGTCTGAATTCTCACGAGAGAACTGCATTTGTGTTCTCATGAAGTCAAATGGAACCGCTGATTTGGAGGAAATGTCGCTGTTACAATACAGAATCAAAGATTTATGTTTTAAATGGGCAGCAGCTAATATCAAGAGGGAATAGATATATTACAAATAAGGAATTTCCAAGCAGTTAATAACCTTTCCCTACCCACCATATCCTAGGATACATTTAAGGTTTAAGCATAACATATACATTGAAAATAGCAGAAACATCTGGGGTTTATTATAACACCACTTTGCTAGTCTAGTGCATTGTACTAATCCCTGCAGGCCAATGCTCACCCTTGACCTGCCAAACACAATTACCGCAGTCAAGCAACTTCCCCATGCTCCACAGCTGCTCTCCTTCCCCCACTCCCATCAGCAGACATTAGAGCTACTACCCTACAGCAACCAATCCACAACTTTGGTTGCCATGGTCACCGCATGGGCTAAAAGATACGATCACAAGGATGATCAGTGGAGTCATTTTGCCAGCAATGCTGGGGGGGAGGAGACACACAGACCCCCATAGTGCTACTAGACTCTTGCCTCTCGATTAAAGAGCCCAGAGGTGTAAATCCCCTCCTTCTCTCTTGTGCTCATGTGGCTCTACACACCTCCGGTGACCCTTCCAAATCCCCAGTCATTCCTTCCTCCCTGGGCAGAGTACTCCCTTCGCCCCTACGCATCACTCATGCCCAGCACGAGTGAGAGCAGCTCCTAGCGTCAAGAGGTGGCAACGTAGCTGCCTTCTCCAGATGAGCCCAGCTGGCAGGAGAACTCAGGTGAGCAGTGCCGGGTAAAGCAGCTACAGAAACTCCACTCTGCTTCCCACTCAGCAGCTTACCCCAACCAAATGAAAGTTGGGGTGGGGACAAAGTTGGAATGTTCACATTCAAGCTGTTTATCCCTGCTTACTTTACAGGCACTGAGGAAGTCCCCCTCCATCCTGAATATTCCCACCCCCACCCCCACACCCAAACATGTATTTGGGCTAACTGTTCTAGCAATATTACATCCATTTCCAAGGATCATCACTGTCCTTCAGCTTTCCCTCCTAGATTAAAGTGCACTGATTAAGTGCTCTCTTCATTTTGGGGGTGGACCACTTGAACCTTATGCCGATTACAGTATTCTGTCCAATTTGTCCTGCAGGATAATTTGTAGAAGTGAATTTCTAAAAATAAGCCTGAGGCGTCTTGCTTTTTAAAAGTTCCATGTCTCAATAGCTTGGTAAAACCTCTGTGTTAGAAGTAATGATACTTACTTTCAGTTTTTGTCTGTGTGTGTTAAATTCAGCCCGCTGATCAACTGAAATGTCTTCTTGGAGTTATGCCATGGTAAAAGAAATGCGCATTTAGAGGATAAATGGAATTGATTCTCTGCTGGCATTAAGGGGATATCTAGACGATGTATTTAAATATAACCTCGATCCCTCTCTGAAGAAGCATCTGGCAATTCTGGTTTTGGATCTCCACAAAAACTTTATGAGGTCATGCGTTTTCCCTTCCCCCATTACTCCTGGCTGGAACTTTTACATGCATCATGCTCAAAGAAGAGGCTTTATGGGAAATTTAGATACCAGTGCTTGTGAAAAAGACACAGTTAGCACCCAGACACTAACCCAGCCCTAAACTGGCAGCATTTTAACAAGGGGCCCCCTCAATGAGTGATACATGGGCCATTCCCTCTGTAGCTCATTCCCTTCTCTCCCAACTCAAAAAATCCTTCAGTGCTTCACCTTCCTTTCTCATCTCAAAAAAATCAATCAAATCACACCCCAGATCCATCCAAAACTCCCCACACCTCAGACCCGCCCACCTATCCATGCTCCCCCACCTCATTATAAGCTTCTCTAGGCAGCTCCCCTATCAGCAGCATCTCACAGAGGCAGCTGTTGGGTCACTCAGTAGCCTCTAGCTATAGGATGGCTGAGAAGCAGGTACCCTCTGAGAATGGTGGGCTGGGTGGGGCCTTGGGAATATTTGCTGCTTGTAGTGAGTGGGTCAGCCCAACCTCATCTCCCCTAGCTGGGTCAGGGGAGCAAGGGAGTCCTCCCTGGCTTGCAGAAAGGGGATCTAGACTAATGGAGGGAAAGGGTCTTTTCTATCTTGTGTGAGAGAATTGGGGAGGAGGAAAAGGGGAGATTAGCGCTAGTGCTACTGAACAAACATGAATCCCCAGCTAACTAACGGGAGAAAAGCCCTGCAAGTATATTCATATTCTGCAAGTATATTCCTTTACCTGGGTTATTGGTTTTATCTTATCTGCTCAAAGTTTATAGAATCAACATAAATGAGTGCAAAGCAGTTTTATGAATGTAACTGGCCTGATAACCATATTCCAAGCACTTGGTGCCTCAAGTTGTTACTTATTTTACAACAACTTCAAAGCATTTTACCGGTCTTGTTTATTCTGTGCCTCTTTGGGATCAGAAATGGACTCTGACTTTTTCCAGGAAACTGACAGGCCCTGGTTAGAGAACCTTTAGTTACACATTCGCCATGAAACAAGGCAATCCAGTGACACCTGGCGTTCCGTTAATTTGTCAAGGGAGTTCTGAACCAACTGAAGTTTTAGAAAAGGGAAACTAGCTATTCATAACATTCGAACGTTCCCCTGTTGGGGGCTGATTTCTGCTTTTCTAGAGAGAACTGACTTCCTAAGACTATCAAAAGAACATACGTTAGTCAAAGATTTGTTCCTTGCTAAGAGTTAATATGGAAATAAAAGAGTTATTTGGGAAAAATACACTGGTCTCTCGCAGCAACCTTTATTTTTCTTACTTACGAACAGCAGCGCTTTCCAAATTTGTGCCCTCCAGCTGTTAGCAAATTTCACAGAACCACTCCCTAAGGGGACTTGTCCATAAAAGCTCCAGCATTTTTATGTAACCACAAATTAAATACGGCTTAAATAAAAAGATGCACTTTTTCCTGACACATCCCTGGTGGAGGAATTCTATGATGTAATAACATTCTAGGAGGGCTTAAAGGCCAGGCGCACTTACAACTGAACTCCTCTACTTGCTGTAATTGTGATGAGCAAGGTTTTGCATCTGTTTGCGCATGCCTTAAATCTGCACTAACAACTCTGGAAAGGTGAAACATTTTGCCATTTCTTTGCAACTCCTAAAAAAGTCAAGATAGAATGAGAAACTGCAGTTTCTTACTTTGCAGAGCCTGAGAATAAGATGACAAAGGTGCTGAAAACACCTGAATATCTAAAACCACTATGTATACACAAATTCCACCTGTAAGTCAGGTTAACTATTAACATAATGAAATAAGTATCAATATTACTGTTTCTCTTTCTCCTCCTTATCCGCTGTTGCCCCAGAGGAGACCACACACAGAGCCTCAAACCAAAAAGCATGAAGTCCGACCTAATTTCTTTCAAATGTTATGCTTGAAACACTGAAGTTTATTCACTGTTTTAGTTTAAATGGTTAATTATCTTTTTTCTTGTTCCCCGGCTCATTTAGAGCTAGGTGCTGAGGTCACCCGTATACTCTCACAGAGGATGGAAGGAGTGTAGACCTCTTTCAACAGGACTCCACTCCAACTCCAGCCGTTGTGAACTAAGGCCTCAATCCTGCAAAATGCTGAACACTGTGGTCCATCTAGCAGAGCAGTTAAGCACGTGCTTAACTTTAAGCATGTGAGTAGTCCCATTGAAGCTAATCGGATTATTCATGTTCCTTACAGTTAAACTTGTGCCTAAGTGCTTGGCTCTTAGCGGGATCCAGCCTTGAGACCTCTGCACTTCTCCGGCAGGGGGATGAGGAGGGAAACGTGGGACTGTGCAATTGCAGTGGATCAAAATTCTCTGCAGAGGGGAGGAGAGAGCTGGGCCCAGTGCTTTCCCTATGCTCTGTACTGGTGGCACTGGTCCAGCTGTGCCGAGAGCATGCCCAGCCAGGGCTGAGCATTCCATCCCACAGCTCACTGAGAAAATCTTTGATGGGGGCTTGCCACCTCCCATAGTCAGCAACAGCAGATTCCTTTCCTACAGTGTGGCATGAAGGCCCCTGGGAAGCACACACAACTGTGGACCGAGTGAATAGCACTGGAGCTAATTAGCATCACAATCCATTCTTTGCCACTTCTGGAAGCAGTACAGAGCTTTTCCCTGTGGCCGGCCTTTTGCCCAGGAAGAGATGGGAACAAGCTCTATTTTACCCTCCTCATCTGGCCTCTTCGTGCTGCTCAGAACCTGGTCATTAGCATCACAGGTCAGCAGCGATCTCCCCTGGGGCAGAGAAGAGGCTCAGCTGGTGTAAAGCAACAGAGCTGAGTCCTATGCCAACCGCCTCATCCTGGCACAGTGGGCAGGAGGTGGCGTGTCAGCAGCTCTCCACTGATGGGGCCAGGGCAAGCTGGCATTAAGTTACAGCAACCAAGGCTGCTCTAACTCATGTGGAGACTTGGGCAGTTTGAGAAAGAAGGAATTGTTACTGGTGCTCACCGACCTCCCCTTATGTGCTGAGCAGGTCTTGATACAGGAGAAAGTCTGGACTAATCATTTTAACTTTTGGCATCCAAAGACCTGGCCACCTTAGGAATATGAGTTCAGAACTAGGTACCATAAACAGAGCAGCACGAGAAGATGAGGTGTCAAGATGCTTTTTGGCTATTGCCAGCATTGAAGTACTGACCAATAAAAACACTCAAGAAGCATGAAGGTACTCATGGTTTTTCATCTAAGTAATGTGCTGCCTTTCCTTAACCAATGCTACAACTCAGGGGGTCAGATTTAACCCGCATGACAACTCCACAGGAAACCCTAACACACACAACAAGGATTAGTAGAGACTAGCTTTGGGTAAATTAAAATAATCCAACCTTGGATTTGACTGCAAACATCAACACTTTCCTCCTTTATCCAGAGCTGGGAATTGACTTCTGTGTTGCCGCTATTGACAATGAAGTGCACTGAAGGAGCAGAGACAGAAATCAGAGCTGGTCATAAAGAGTTTTACAAAACTGCATCAGGATTTAGCTGCCTTTCTGTTTGCTTGCTGCGTAATGTGCGCTAGTGATGGTTAATGAGTGCCTTCCAAAGGACAAAAGAAAGTAGAAACAAGTTGAGGGGGAGATTTGGGAAAGATGCAGGTTTGTTTGCTGTGTGATAGACCCCAGCCAGTTGAGAATAGCAGAGTAGTAGAAAGGAGATATACTGGCCACTGGATAAGCAGTTTTCTGTTCCCTGAGTGACCAGAGCAGGGGCTGCTCCAGGCTATTGAGAACTCCTGACTCCAATTAACCTGCTAAGAGTCAGGTGAGGCTCTTAAGCACCTGACTCTAATTAAGACCCCTCTGATGCTATAAAAGGGCTCACTCCAGTCAGGCCAAGGGGGAGCCAGAGG
The DNA here is from genome assembly GCF_007399415.2 of Gopherus evgoodei. Lineage (NCBI taxonomy): Eukaryota > Metazoa > Chordata > Testudines > Testudinidae > Gopherus > Gopherus evgoodei. Next base: position 5,868,062 of record NC_044327.1, on the reverse strand, counting down.
AAAGGAAGTGTGTGTGAGGAACTAGGAGCAAGAGGTGTGCAAGAAGCTGAGAGTGAGTAGGCATACTGCTGGAGGACTGAGAAGGACAAGCGTTATCAGACATCAGGAGGAAGGTCCTGTGGTGAGGATAAAGAAGGTGTTGGGAGGAGGCCATGGGGAAGTAGCCCAAGGAGTTGTAGCTGTCGCACAACTGTACCAGGAGACACTCTAGACAGCTGCAATCCACAGGGCCCTGGGCTGGAACCCAGAGTAGAGGGAGGGCCTGGGTTCCTCCCAACTCCTGATCCAACACTGGAGGAATTGACTTGGACTGTGGCTTCTACCAGAGGGGAAGGTCTCTGGGCTGTTTCCTGACCCACAGGTAAATCTGTGAGGCAAGCAAATCTACCAATAAGCGCAGGACCCACCAAGGTAGAGAAGGAACTTTCTCACAGCTGTTACATTCAATACCAAAGCCAAAGAGGCCATTCAAATATCATTTTCAGGATGAGGACTAGATGGGTCACACACTGGATTGGTAGGGGCACACAGATGGTTGGTAGTGAAAGGAAGTAGGAATTGAGGGTTGTCTACATGGGAAAATTGCACCAGTTTCACCTTAGGTCTGAATTTAAACCAGGTTACTTACACCAGTGCAAATCCAAGAGTAGACACTTCTATTTCAATTTAAGAGTATCTTATTGTGATTTAGTTTAAGTCGATTAGGAATAAATTTAAAATAAATCAGAATCAGTGTCCACACAGGGATTTGTGCTAGTTTAGCTAAATTGGTTTAAGATCTGATTTAAGGTAAACCAGTGCAACTTTCCCATGAAGACAAGGCCTTAGACCCAATGGTAGGAGTGAAAAATGGGCTAATCCTGCAAATATATAAGCATGTGAGTAACTTACTTATGTGAGTATTCTCATGGATCTTAATGGAACAATTCACATGGGTACAGTTACTCAGTGCTCACATGTTTGCTAAATCAGACCCAAAGGCATTTCAATCGACAGCTTTTAGGAGATCTATGTCAAATCAATTGGGGGTCTTAGTCCACTTTAGAAGAAAAGTCACCCAAAACACTATAGGAGGCAATTGGCAGAGAGTCCAATGACTGAAAGGATACTGCACTCTCCCTGCCCAACTCCCCTAAAGGTTGTCCGCCTAGGACAGGGCTGAGATGGATTTGCTATGCAGTGGGAGGGTTCTGTACCTCTTCTGGGGGCAAAGTGAAGACGCTGAGGAGAGAGAGAACCTAAGTCTCCAGCACTGTCAAGCTGCTCACTTCCGTAAGCATTCATTCAGGAGACTTCCAAAGGAATCAATGGAAGCTGCGCATACATTGCCTGATTCTGTGGCAGAGCTGCCATTAACAGCAGGGGTGCAGGATCCAGCCGACAATACCCACTGAAAGTCAAGGGAATCTGCCCTTTGAAAATCTCTCCCTCACTTTTTTTTTTTAATTTAGTCGTTGCTCAGAGGAAAGAAGAGAGGGAAAGAAATGAACCACAGCACTGATGTATTTACTCCAACATCCATAGGCTAAAATGCCTAAACTGGGGAGTGTTTTCCCTGAATCAGGACTGGCTGACTGGGCCCAAAGGCAGGAGGCATGTGTGGTGACTGAGAAGTAATTCATTTGGAGTAATGCCTAATTTCAAGCAAGAGTGACCAGATGGTCCCTTTAGATCCACTAAGAAAGGAGACATTCCACATGTAGTTCCCACCATCCATGCAATGAAGGGGGCATTCAGTTGCCTCTCTAATGCTATTCCCCTTCCCTGCCACCCACAGAGGGAACTCTACAGGAGCTTCAGGGAAAGGGGAGAAGATTGAGCCATAGCAATGAAGCTGCAAGGGGCCAATACTGGTCAGAAGGCACATTGTCTCTGCATGGATGTCCCGGACCTTTCTCAGAACCCTTGGGATCAGCATGAATCTCTGGGAATCCTCTTGGCTAGGGGGTGGGCCACATGGATTTTCCACACCTCCTCCACTAAGCCCCCTGACTGTGATTATCCAGGACCAATGTTCAACAGGAACAGAAAACTCAAATAAGAAAAGATGCAGTGTTGAGTTAAAAGAATATATTTTTAAAATTCCTTTTAACTAGCAACATTCTTAAACCCAAAGGAACTATCCAGTTGCTATATGCTTCTGGCATGTCTCATAGCCTGGGCAAGGAAACTGTGTTAGCCAGTGTGACTCTGGGGTTCTCCTCCTTTAGCACAACACACCAGTGATCGTATTTACTTCCTCCTATGCTTCGATGCAATTAGTGTAGACAAAAATAATTCCTAGATCAAAATATATCTAGGAACAGAAACAACTGGAGAAGCCAGAGCTGATGGAGGCACAGAATTCAATTTGGCAATGATTCACAGGGTTTAAGACCAGAAGGGGCCATTATGATCATCTAGGCCGACCTATATACTACAGGCCGCTAATTACGGCATCATGCCCGTAACTTGTCTTTGCGCGGTAGCGTACCTTCCAAAAATCCATCCAGGTTATCTAAAGACTTCAAGTGGTAGAGAATCCGACACATCCCTTGTAAGTGGTTCCAATGGTTAATTACCCTCACTGATAAAAATGCTGCACCTTTTTTCTAGTCTGATCTAGTTACCAGTCATTTCCTGCATCCTCTGAAAGTCCCGCCTGAATGGAGTGTTTTGCCCATGGTTCATTGGCAGTTTGCCCTTTCCAAGAACAGGTATGACTAGCAGCTTTCAGCGTCTGGTGTCTGATTTTTCAATAGCCTGGTTCACCTCTATACAACAGATTGACACTTCGGCAGCTGCTCAAGCGGCAGATGTCTGGTTGTGACTGTTCATGTGCAGCAGTGCAGCCGAGAACAGTGGTGAAAAGCCGATGCTGGCAAGGCTAGAATACTGAATATGACAATGTTCTGCTTTCAGTCTCCGTCAGCCGAGCTAACTCCCCTGTGGTAAAACTGCCAGGGGAGGAAAACTCTGTGAGGTTCCTCCTCATGGAGCTCCTCTCGGTCTGGATGGGTAGGAGCTGTTGTTGTTTGGAGTGCGCCAGGGACCTAGACCACTGGGGGAAATGGCAGGAAGCCAGAAGCATCTATGCCTTTGCAGGTCTCTGGCACTACACTGACACTCTCTGGCAGTGCAGGTCCAATGCAGCTTCACGGCCAGGATCTCCTCTGACTGCTGCTGCCCCAGAGCGGAGTTCCCATCTCAGAATTGGGTGAGAGAACAAGGTACCTTCTTTCTGACACACCTACCTTTTTTCTCATCCCTCCCCACGAATCCCCAGAACCGAGATAACCCTGCAACACCTCTTTCTGTGCAAGGAGGGGGAGATCCACGTTTAGAGGATCCTTCCATGTGCCAATGTTTAGGGCTTGATCTGGACCTATGTTACTTCCAGGTCTCTAAAGCTATCTTCACATACTGGGAAGGCAGTGTGGTCTAGTGGATAGAGCATTAGCTCAGGAGTCAGGAAACCTGGATTCTATCCAGGCTCTACCACTGACCTACCACAAGATCCTGTGCAAATCATTTTCCCTTTCATTTTCCTATGCCTTTATCTGTTTAGATTGTAAGGTCTTTGGGACAGAAGCTGTCTAGCAGTATGGAACATTACACTCAGCTGAGATTCTAGGTGCTACCGTAATGCACATAACTACAATATACCCAATGCAGTTCCAACCTACAGGCAAAACTGCATTTGCACAATAAGAGGTCATATTTTATACTGTGGCATTAATAACTAATATACATTTCCCAAATATAATACAAAGACTAGGACTGAAAGCTGCATTCAATGATATTTCAATACACAGTAGACACTACCATTAAGAAACACTAAGTATCCTACCACTAACTTGTAGTGGCCAACAGAATTGTCAGATTTCTCCTAAAATACCAATTTATGAGATTGCTTCCTGCAGTACTTGATTTAAAATCTAGCTTTTCTGTCATTAACCACCCATGAAATCCTCCTTCAAGCATCCCTGCAACTGTATTTTACCAGGACTTTCAGTTTATTCCTAGCAAAATCTACACATGAAGTTGTAACATTATTCTTCATGGGGGGGGGGGCGGGGTCTCGCCCATTAGCTGTATAATAATATAAACTGCTGTGCAGGTAATCAGTAAACAAGATGAAGGCTACTGCCACATGAACAAGCTGTTAAGTGGGGCTGAACATGAATAAAAGTCCCAAACACCAAACCTAGATCAGCCTGATCTGGATTGCCTCTTCTTATGGAGATGAAAGGGACAATCAGCCCAGCGGGGCTGACAACAGGGCCGGCGCTACCATTTAGGCAGCGTAGGCAATCGACTAGGGTGCCAGGATTATTCGGGGGGCGGCATTTTGCCGGAGGGGCGGCAGGCGGCTCCGGTTGCCCTGCTGCAGTCGTGCCTGCGGAGGGTCCGCTGGTCCGCGGCTCAGGTGGAGCTGCCGCAGTCATGCCTGCAGACGGTCGGCTGCTCGCATGTAGCAGCTCAGCTCCACCAGAGCCACGGACCAGCGGACCCTTCGCAGGAATGACTGCGGCAGCTCCCCCCAGAGCCGCAGGATCAGCGCGGGGGGGCACGGTCCTGGCTGACAGGCCGACAAGGCATTAAAGAAATGACCCCAAACAAACAATCTCAACATTGAATTGTGCTTACTTTGTTTAGTCCTTTGGGGACCTGGCTCAATATCTAGTTGGCCCATATACATGGCCAAATTCTGTAACTCTTTCTCAGCCTTGCCAGAATGAGGATCGTTCAATTTGGCCCCTACTGACCAATCCACATAGTGGGGTATGTTCACACAGCCAGCAGAAGCGAGTCTCCCAGCTTGGGTCCACAGACTCAGGCGTGTGTCCTACAAACAGCTGTGTCGCAGAAAGAGCTCAGGCTCCGAGACCTACTATTAGAGCGCTAGTGTGAGACCTACTAGCCCAGCTCTGTTAACCCTGGCTGGCAGAGTCCCTCCTGCAGCTGCGTACATGTACCTAGAGCGTCTATTTTCCCAGAAATCCTGGGGAACTCCCACACTCCCATAAGAGTTATGCCAGTATCAATGAGCAAATGGGTGCCAACAGGATTTCGTGCGCTGAATGAAACAAATGAAGCAGGAGTAACTATCCCACAGGATCCACAAGTTGACATACTGGAGAAACACGGATGTTCAAGATAGTGGGTTTACCAAAAAGTTCCTGGTTAGTTCTAAGAAAATTTGTCGCTATATTCCCAGCATTCCCTAATTGGATTTTTTTCCCTCTTAGCAGACAAAGCAGCTCCAAATACCAGAGGGGAAATGAAAGATGGGAATGAGAAAAGGACAGTACAGTTCATGAACATCTCTATGACCTCACACTGAACTTTTCATATTCATGTCACATGGGAGCAGAGCAGAGTACATGCCAGGACCTGGGCTTGCCTCTCCCAGTTCACCTGCGCACACAACTTTGACACTGGTGCACTTTCTAACTCTTAGAAGGTTGCTCAATCAAAGCTGCCACTTTTGCACAGCTTCCTGCCATGTTAAGACGCTCATAAAATACAAATAAAGTCAAAGTACTAAAAGATCTTAATAAAACAAGCCCTGTCTCCCACACAGCTACAACGAAAGCTCAACAGCTGTCTGGAGTAGGCAGCTGCCTGCCTGTTGAAGCTGTGAAATGAAAGGATTGAGATATTTTGGCAAACATATTCAGGGCCAAATCCTGCAGTCCTTCTCAAGTCATGCTCCCACTGACTCCATGGGGAGTTCCGTCTAAGGAGAGGCCCTGTGTGACTTCTGCCACCGCTTGCCAGGCCTTCCTTTCTTACAGAAATATTTCTGACACACAGAATCAGCGACTGTCACCGCTCTCTGCACTTCACTGGCACTAGGGAGGGAAGACATGAGACAACAGGACGGATATCTCTCACGCCACAGGTCACAAGCTGACAACTGATTAAACTTCAAGGCAGGAGAATTTTCCCAATATAAATCCCCACCCTGCTGAGCCATGACTTGGAAATGACCATTACTGAAGTCTAGTCTTCAGCATCTTCTACTCATGTTGTGCTGCGGATCTGAGCAAAATTAGATATACATTATATCCCCATCAAAGCCTAACACAACAGGAAGAGAGACTCCTGAAGAATGGGCCAAGATTATGAAACTCTTTCCCCACCACCCCCCATGCAAAACTAGATTTACATTTCTGAAGCCAAAGACTGGTGATTTATTCCAAAACACTATTCTGCCTCCCCACACACACACCCTCAAATACAGCGGAAGCCTCAAGTCTAGGGCTGGCCTTCAGGACGCTGAGAGTAACACAGAAGTGAGACATTGGGATTTGTGAGTGGTGCTCTCAGAGCACCCTCTAGTGGCCAGAGAGGAACACCATGGGAGTAGCTAAATTAGAGGAGTAGAAGAGTTCAGGATTAATGGCATCCAAGGATGTACTGGAAACAAAAAACAAAAAACCCAGGACCTCACTTGAACCAGCCTTCATCTAAAATCATCACCATATCAGTATATCAGATTATAATCCCCCTGGCAAATACTGACTAAGAGGGGTGGGTAAGTTAGGGGACAGCTCATGTTTTAAAACAGAAATTACAGAGCGGGCATGGCTTTGAATAATTGTACCCCCCAAAAGAATGAACAAATATTCTCTCTTCTCCCTTGACAGAAAAACAATTTATAATTTACACACATCTTTGCTGGAAGTCCTTTTAGGTATGTTCTTTCTGAAAACATTATTTCTCAATGTCTTTTCCTTACAATCAGGTAAAAGGAAACTTCTGGAGAATACTTTTCATTCAGATAAGGTTTAAACATTGCAAACATACTCTACACTTTTGAAGTTTATTGATACAACTCTTTTTTCTGTTAACATGACCAGTTAATGAAGATTGACCATTTTTTCTTTTTTTTACATTTCTTGTTTTTTCCATAGCCAAGCTCTGTTAGTGTTATGGTAGCAACTAATTTCAATGAAATGTTAAATTATTATTAATTTGTACTGTCACAGCATCTAAGAGTCCTACTCACTCACAGACCAGGACCCCACTGTCCTGGGCACTATGCAAACACAGATCTAAAAGAGGATCCCTGCCCCAAAGAGCTAAAAGTCCCATTGTGCTTAAACTACATTCCTATTATTTTTCAATTGCAACCCTCACATTAAAGCCATATTTAGCTTAGATTTTCTCAGACTGGAACAAACTAATTCAGAGTTGCTCACAGAGAATTCTGAACTGGAGAAGGGAGTAATTTAGGGTTAACTGAAGCACTTGAAGTGCATTCATGGGGTTCTTTGTACAGCTTGAATGACTCACACAAAATATTGACACGGTTTGTTTTCTTGTATCATAACGGAACATGATAAACTATCAGTGCTGTTAAAGTTGCATTCACTCTTGTTACTTTTGGAATGTTAACAAAACACTGATTTGGTAAGAATTCATAGCATTTCCAGAACTTCTGACATTTGCGACATTAGTGTTCTTCATTGTTTGGCTCTCAGTTGTAAGCACCTGCCCCAAAATACTATAGGACATTTAGGGCTAGATTTTTAAAAGAGCTCAAGACTAGATTTTCCAGGACTCAGCAACGTCAACTAGTGGGTCCTGATTTTCAAGACAGTGCAGTTCCCATTTAGGCACCTAAATAATGCTCGGATTTTCCAACATGCTCAGCATTCAGCAGCTCCGACTGTGACACTTGTGACCAGATTTTCAGATTTTGAAATCTGGCCACATACTTTGGGGCCTAGATGGGGACCTCAGCTAATCCCAGACTGAGAGTGTTGAGTTCAACCCCTTATCATTCCAGCTAGCATTCATAGTTCTTTGGAGGTTTCATACCGTTTCACACCAATTTATGTTTTCTTTCTGTCTCAACTAGTGCATTTGCAGTAATCTCAGGAGGGAAGACAAGTGCCAGGAGTTAATGTTTTAAAATCCTTACATCACTAAACAAATCTGAACAACATTATACCAGAGATAAATACATTCAGCCTTCCCTAACTACCAATATTTGCACAAAGTTTAGGAGAGTTTCTTTACTTATTTCAGGGGAATACCTTTCTATACACAGCCAACAGTTACTGGATAATTGTACTGTAGCTATACTGGTATGTACTTACAATTTTATTTGCATTCCAGTGGCTATCCTGGAGTAGCTCTTGCTGTGTTACGGCAAAGGCAATTGAAGAGTGACTGATCTCACATAGTACACAAACCATGAAGATACTTACATGCTTTAAACGAGATTCATTATCAAATTGTTCTGAAAATGGTCTGGTATGTTTGGAATCATTCACACATTACATAGAGGTAAAGGGCTTTCCCTTCCCAGTCATACCAGGAGTATATAAATATTTGGGGTTGGAAACGATAATAGAAATTTGTCACTTATTCTGCAAGATGATTTTCCTTTAGAACTGGTCAAACCTCAGTTGAAAACAGCTTTGGCTAGCACCTCAAAGGATTCACAGATCTTCCTCTCTTCTCCAAACCTGCCTTCTTCCATTCAAATTTTGGCCCAGCCTTTTGATCTCGCCTCAGCAATGTGCGCTTTATCAACTTAACATGCCCAAAACTGAGCTCTTAATCTTTCCCCCCAAGCCCCTGGCTCTGCCTTTCTCTGTTACTGTGGTCAATGCACCTTCTCCCATCATCACGCCCTCTGGCCTCAGTGAATGCAATTTTCCTCCTCCCAAGTCCATTCAAAAATCAACAAAGAGCCGTGTGGCACCTTACAGACTAACAGACATATTGGAGCATGAGCTTTTGTGGGTGAATACCCACTTCCTCAGATGCATGTTTTTACAGATCCAGACTAACACGGCTACCCCTCTGATACATTCAAAAATCATAAAATCATAGACGTACAGGACTGGAAGGGACCTCAATATGTCATCTAGTCCAGTCCCCTACACTCATGGCCAAACTAAGTAATAACTAGACCACCCCTAACAGGTGTTTGTCAGACTTGTTCTTTAAAACCTCCAATGATGGAGATTCCACAACCTCCCTAGGTAATTTATTCCAGTGCTTAACCACCTGGACACTTAGGAAACTGCCCTTGCTGCAATTTAAGCCCATTTTCTCCTGTCCTATCCTCAGAGGTTAACGAGGACAATTTTTCATCCTTCTCCTTGTAACAGCCTTTCATGTAATTGAAAACTGTTCTCATGTCCATCCTCAGTCTTGTCTTCTCTAGACTAATAACAAACCCAATTCTTTCAATCTTCCTTCATAGATCATGTTTCCAAATATTCTCAGGACAAATTTTTGGTGGCCTCAGAGTGCAGCCATCAACTCTTGCTGGTGGCCATTCTCACACTTTTTCCTAAATACTTAATTAATTTTAGGAAAAACAAATAAATATGCACATGTACAGCTCCAAATCACTGTAATTGATTGATTGCTAGCCAGTAAGTCTGTTGTGAAAAGTGATATTAACAAACATACAAGTATCACTTTTCACAGCAGACTTATTCAGCCTTGGCAAGCCTGGGGGCAAATTAAGTCCTGGATGGATGGCCGAGGAAGGCAGTGGGGCCATGGGGAGGTGGGGCTGGGGGAGGCAAGGGGTATGGGTTGGAGCCTGAACCCCTGTGGCCAGAGCCTGAAGCCCCGTGGCCAGAGGCCAGAGCAGACATGGCCCAGGGACACAGCTTTAAACCATGTGACCAGAGCCTGGGGCCGGCCACCGCGCAGCCGGAGCCCAGGGCTGAAGCCCAGAGCCTGAGCCCCACCACCCATGGGAAGGTGGAGAACTCACTGGCTGCCTGCTTCTACAGCGTTATACCCCAGGTAACTCCAGAAGGGGGCAGGGCCCAAACCCTGCTGGCAGCCCCAGCAACCAAACACCAAGGCAGTGCATCCAGGAGCAACAGGGAGGGGCGCTTCTTTGCCCTCCCCGCCATCACAGCCCAGGAGGCTGTGGCCACAAGAAAAGTCCCTGGTGGCTGCATTTGAAAAACACTGTTCTAGACCCTTACTCGTTTTTGTTGTTCTCCTATGGATTTTCTCCAATTTGCCCACATCTTTCCTGAAATGCTGCATCCAGAACTGGACCCAACACTCCAGTTGAGGCCTTATCAGCATGGAGTAGAGCAGAAGAATTACTTCTCGTGTCTTGCTTACAACACTCCTGCTAATACACCCAGAGTGCTGTTTCCTTTTTTGCAATAGTGTTACACTGTTGACTCATATTTAGCTTGTAGTCCACTCTGACCCCCAGATCCCTTTCTGCAGTACTCCTTCCTAGGCAGTCATTTCCCATTTTGTACATGTGCAACTGATTGTTCCTTCCTAAGTGGAGCACTTTGCATTTGTCCTTATTGAATTTCATCCTGCGTACTTCAGACCATTTCTCCAGTTTGTCCAGATCATTTTGAATTTTAATCCTATCCTCCAAAGCACTTGCAACCCATCCCAGCTTGGTATCGTCTGCAAACTTTGTAAGTGTTCTCTCTATGCCATTATCTAGATCAGGGATCCCCAATGTGGTGCCTGTGGGTGCCATGGCGCCCATGGGGGCATCTAAATGCGCCCGTGTCCGGGCCAGCGGTGAAGCACCCGCCAAAATGTCACCGAATTTCTGCAGCGTTTCGGTGGCAACACCCTTTGATGACATCACTTCTCGGTGGCAAGTGACATCATCAAGAGGAGTCGCTGCCGAAACTCTGCAGAAATTCAGTGGCATTTCGGCGGGTGCTCCACCGCCACCATGGTCCTTCGTCTGGCACCCGCCAAACGAAAAGGTTAGGGACCGGTGATCTAGATCATTGATGAAGATATTGAACAGAACCAATCACCCCACTTGATATGTCCTTCCAGCATGACTGTGAATCACTGATAACTACTCTCTGGGAACGGTTTTCCAACCTTATAGTAACACCATCTAGGCTGTATTTCCCTAGTTTGTTTATGAGATGGTCATGCGAGACAGTATGGTGCTGCTAAGATTCTGGTTCTTTGTTCTGAAATCATTCCCTCCATCTTTGCTTCCCCCCTTCTCCACCATAACAAACTTGTCTCTACCTTTAAGACCTTTCACAGTTTAGCCCCACCACAGTAGGGTGCTTAGAGGGCTGGGTGGCTTAGTGACTAGTGTACCTGACCTCCAACTCCTGGTTCTGCTGTTGGGGGGCAGGGATGGTAACAGTGCCTGGTCCCTGCCCCTCAGTCTGACCCCATCCCTCAATGGTCTCTGCTCTGTCTATGATGCCACACTTTGTTGCCTATTAATCCAATTTTCTTGCAAGCACCTTCATGCTTTCTCCTTTTCCACCCTTTCCATCTAGCAGGCGTTCCCTGCTCATATCCCCCAAACCCTTACCTTATCCTCCTCCCAAACTCACCATAAAAAACTCACCTGAGCGGTGATGCTTGCAAAACACCAACAGTGACCAGGCAGTTGATGTGCTTATTTTACCAAACACAGTCATTTCACTGTGATTTTGTCTAACCCTCCCTCCAGTTTGTTCTCTCCTTCTGTACTCTTGTCATGTGCTAACATTGTAAGCTCTTTGGGGCAGGGATGGTCTTTACAGGTGCGTACAGTGGGGTCCTGACTGGGCACCTAGAAGATACTGCAATATGAGTAATAACAATATTGTAAGCTGCAGTGTCCACATGCTGTCGCTTTTGGAGGACGCATCTGAAACTGACAAAAAGGCACAGCTTTCTGATGTCAGTTTCCCCTTGTGCCAGGCAGTGAGTGCTTCTCTGCTGGATGCCCTGGGGTATTCCATTGGTGTCCCAGAATGCCCGCCAACAGTATTGTTCAGCCTGTTTGCAAACTTAGTTAGCATAGCAGGTCAATGATGTCATTTGGAGAGAAGCTGTCAGCTTCTATCCATTTGTAATACTAAGTTTGTCAGTTTTTCCACCACCTGTACTCACAAGTGCCTGACGTGCCCCACTGAGTGAAGACACAATAGTTCTGGAGTCAGGACAAGCCAGATAAAATGGATTTGTTCAAGGCCATTTGAAAGCAAGAAAAATATTATTCCTTTGCACAATTTTAGAGATGAAAAATACTATGGCAACAAACAATCCCTCAAGTGATCCTTTTTAATACTGGCACTTAGCCTCATTCCACTCAACAATGAAAAGTATTAATAAGTTTGGGGTTTTGTTTTTCCTTTTTTTCTGTTTTATCTGAAAGCCTTTTTAAATTTGCACCTCTGTCTTCTTTGACAGATGTTCTACAGTTACCTAGAGTAACTTTAGAAGACAATTAAGTTAAAAAGAAAACCTCCCTGTGAGATTTATTTAAATAATAATGCTGATTCTGAAGCTAATGACAAGTTACAAATTAAAACAATGCTTCCAGCCCCAAGACTGGAAGGATGTGAATTGCTTTGACAGTAAAAAAATAGAAAAAAGGATTAAGAAAAGCTAGAATTTATTTACTACATTTATCTCTAGTGGTACAGAGAATTTTAAGAATAATTCCTTAGTTTAATAGCCACATTTCATATTCCAGAAAACCAACAGACAGATGTAACTACTGGCAAAAGAGACCTTAAAGAGGATAAAGAATGAAAGCCTGAAGCATAAAACTAGTATCTGCTTCTCTTCCCCATATGTTTAATTTTTTGTTCTTTCCACTTTTGGAATAGCAGTTTTCATTAATATCTTGAAATGCTATGTTGTTTGATCTTTAATGTTGCTTACTATCAAAAAAAATAAAAAAGAAGGTTCTCAAGAGGTAATATACATAACTCATAAACCTAAGATCAGCTGTTTGAAAGTGTTCAGTGACAGAATTAATGCATAAAGGTGCCTTGTGTTTCATATGAAAGTTTAAATTGTACATTTAGGTCTCAAGCCTACAAACACTTACACATGGGAATGACTCTACAGGAGTTGTCTCGTTACATGCACATGTGTTTGAAGGACCCGGAATTTAATTACATAAAATGAAATGATACTTAGACCTGACTAGAAACTTTTGCAGCTATAGCAATGTCACTTAGGGATGTGATTTTTTCCCCACCATATTTCTATACCTAGCATAGATGCAGTTATACTGGCAAAACAGTAGTTTTGCTGGCATAGCTTATTGTGTTTGAGTAACTGGTATAATCTCATACCAGCAAAAGCACTCTTTTGCCAGTAAAAGGTGCACCTACATTTGGAGGGTTTGCCAGGATAACAATCCCAGCAATCCCTTTCAAATGTAGGCAAGGCCTCCTCGCACCTGGATGATGAGCAGCTGGCTGGAGCTGGAGCCTGATAAGATTGATGTGATGCTGCTAGGAAGAAAGGCATACTTCCAACAACTCACCTGTTCCACTGCAACCCCTGCCCTTGGATTCTAAGATCAGACAGCACCACTGAGGTTGTCCTTGAGTCATTAAATGCAGTTACCCACCAAATATCCCTGCTGACAAAGAATTACCACTTCCCTCTGCAGCTGGTCAGAGGACAATGGCCCATTCTATTGCATCCTGATCTGGACCCATGTGTCTGAAATTTCCAACTACTGCATTTCCCTACACCGGAGAATGAAGGCCTGCACCTATAGGAAGCTACACCTGATTCAGATTGCAGCAACTCATCTGACACACACAGGTTACTGGGGACATAAATCCCTCCATTCAGTGCTCCCTACATTGGACACAAGCATCCAGTTCAAGGTCTCTGTACTGATTTTCATAGCCCTGCTTAGAATTGGCCCTACCTACACGAGAGACCATCTCTCTCCTAACACAATGATGACCTCACATAACAACTTTACTCTGCTGGAAAAGTTAAGTTGTCAACAACCCAGAGAAGAATAATCTCCTCAGGAGACAGAACCTCCATGAAAACTGGACTGAGACAATGGAACTCACAACCAGAGTTAGAATGACCCATCACCGCATTCAGAGCTAACTGCAATGCCATTTCTTTGACATAGCTTACCTGTACCCACCCTCTCCAACACATCTCCAGCTCCACACTATATACTTACTATCACCCATGTCCTCCCCCACAGGAAGTTGCAAGCTTGTTCCTGTCAGCAGGGCTGGGACAGAGAGAGATTTTGGTGCTTCCCTTTTTTGGAAGCCTCCCAGATACCACAGTGATAACGAGCAACTTTATAAAACCTAGATGGATCGAGAGATAGATAATAAAAAGGTCAATGGAGTATTTGTACCTGGTTTTGCATAGCAAGGGAAGTCTCCCCTGATGTATCTAAAACTCTCATTCATAGATTATTAGGGTTGGAAGGGACCTCAAGAGATCATCTAGTCCAACTCCCTACTCAAAGCAGGACCAATCCCCAAATGGCCCTCTCAAGGATTTAACTCACAACCCTGGGTTTAGCAGGCCAATGCTCAAAGCACTGAGCCATCCCTCTCTCCTAAATTCCTGAATGGCCCCCTCAAGGATTGAACTTGCAGTCTGGGGTTTAAGCAAGCTAATGCTCAAACCAGTGAGCTATCCCTCCCACTCATTAATAAGCACAAGCCATGCAATCTGTCTCACTGAGTAAGACGGACTGCAAGAGGACATACATGGTGGTGGTATTTGGTTTATTGGCATGAGACTGGGATAGCTACCACTAGTGAATTACACAAGTCATCTCCAATGGCTGATTATTAAACCTTTATATTGCATAACAGCGTCCTGTGGGTCACAGCACATTAAAAGCAACATTAATTTAGGCATTTTAAAGCATTTTCACATTTTCTGCTGCTGCTCCTTCTAAAGCAAGACACCTTAACTAATAATATTCCAGCTGTACCAATGAAAGGCAAGAAATTTAAAACAAAAAAGATCTCTATGCTATACAGGGCTGAGTCTCTGTTACCCTGCACCACACAAAGTGAAGATGGCTCTAAATTGCTACCAACTCTGAATGTCAACATTTTAAACTTATTTTGCACTGGTGTAAACCATTACACATGGCCGTGGGGAAATCAAATTCTATATTAGTTTTATTTGTATGACAGTCCCTTGTAGACACCCCAAACGAGGTCAGTGCCCCATTGTGCTAAGCACCGCACAGACACATAGTAAGAAACAATCCCTGCCCCAGATAGCTTACATTTGAAATGTATATAAAACAGTTTGTTGATAAATCAGGGTGACATAATAGAAAGTCTTTAGGGCAAGGACCTGTCTTCCTATGTTTGTATAGTGCCTAGCACAGTGGGATGCTGATACTAACTGCACTGTTTGAGAAATACTACATGAAAAATAATATATAACATGAATTCGTAATAAGGGCCAATATCTTAGGCTCTGATCCAGCAAGCTGATCCACATAGGCAGGAACCTACAGCTGTTTCTAGCCCAGATAGCTCACAAAGCTCCTGACCTTAAAGTACCACAGGTCTGGTTTATCAGACCAGACTGATTTGGGGACAATGGGGATGGACACAGGTCATTTTTAACAGTGTGTTCTTTTTGTTCTTTTTGTTAAAAGAGGAAACTGGCCGAAAGCTGCTCAAAAGTTTGGACTCTTAGATACAGTCCCGAGCAGAGATGAATTAGTGGGCAAAGTGCAGGTGAGGTGGCCAAAGGACAACAGAAATGCAGCTCATCAGGTGGCTGTGCGGTTTATCACAGAGATATCAGGACCACACCGTAGTAAAAAAAAATCAGTCTGGTTAAATAGTCATGAAAACTTACTAGCCCAGACACAAAATCTACTTGCCAAGGGCTTACCTTAAAAACTTGAATGCCATGTTGCTGAGATTGGGCTCTCCCTTTCTCTCTCACACACATACACTAGTGCCAGCTTAAGGCAGCGTATAAAGTCAGCCCATTATTACAGACTATTCGCAGCTCACCAGTGTTATCTCCAGAGGGTCGCTAAACACACCGCCGCCGGAGCAGCGTCGTGTGGATGGGGAAAGCCGAGAGAAAGCATTAAAGAGACAGCCAGGGAGATCTCGCAGGCTGGCCCCGAGGACTCCCTCGGTGGATGCCAGCGGCGCTGCTAGGCAGGCGAGAGCAGCGCACCCCTAGCGCTGGGCACAGTGAGCGCGGAGCCCGGGCGCAGCGGGGGAACCCGCGGGGCGCGCTGAGATGGGGAAGCAGCGGCTCCGCGCGTCCCCTTCCCCGGCTGTCTCGGTGCCCGGCCCCGACCAGCCCCGCTCCCGCAGCATCAGCGCCGGGCCAGACGGCAGGGCTCCTCCTGCGCCCCAAGGCACCTGGGGAGAGGACGCAGGGCTCGCCCTCGGGGGCGCAAAAGGGACGGGACGCGCAGCGAAGCACCGACTCGCAGGAGAGCGGCAGGGGGAGGCACTTACCTGCCACAGGTTCGGCCGCAGCGCCCCCCTCCTGGGGATCCGCTTTCCTGCCAGCCCCTTTGCCGCCCCTCTTGCCTTTCCTCCCTTTGCCTTCTCGCTTCTTCTCGGACATCCCGGCCGGGGCTGCCCTAGCGCCCGGGGACGCTGCGCCCCTCTCGCCCGCTGAGCTCCGGGCCCCGCTCCCTGGCGCCCCGGCTGCCCCCTGCCCCTCGCGGGCTGAAGCAGCAAGCGAGCCGGCTGGTGGGGGAAGTTCGCCTCTCTCTCTGCCGCCCCCTTCCCCTGTGTCCCGGCTCCGGGGTCCCGCTCTGCTGTCTGGCTGCCGCTGCTGCTGCCACCTGGGACAAGGAGCCAGGACTTCCTGGAAGTTTGGGGAAACTCCTCTCTGCTATGTTTCTTTGCCCCCGCTTCACTAATGCCCGCCCCGGGCACCGCACGCTGCTCCGGGAGGAGCCTGTACAGGTCCGGGGCACAGGGCTGTGTATGTGGGTGGATGGGGAGGAGCAGGAGCAGGAGCGGCTGCGGCAGCCAGAACCCGACAGAGGTCGCTCGAGCGGCTGGGAAAGCGCTGGGCGGCGTGCGCACGCCTGGTGAGCACGGGGCAGGCACCTTGGCCCCAGCTGCTGCAGCTGCTCTTGCCCCCGGCTGCAAGTGCCTCCTTGTCCCGCGGGGAGCTGTGTGCGCGTGGGACCCCTTCCCCCTGCCAGAGCTCTAGCACAGGGCGGAGAAAGTCCCCCAAAGGAGGGACGACACTGGGGAACCCAATTTCAGAGCCATGGGGCATTCTGAAGTCTGACCCTAGGCTGCTTCCCTCCTCCCCTAGGGCAAGGCTGGGTTCGGTCCCAAACTCTTGGAGAGCCTGACTGAAAGAAGGCCCCAGAGAAGTGTAAAGGTTGTTGTGGCTATTTGCAGGGTGGAAGTTAAAGTCTCCCCTTGTTTAAAAACAAAACAAAACATTGTTTCCTTTCATTTTAATGATTTCCCTTTGCACTGTCAAAGCAAAACAGCCCCTCATATTTGTCTGCCACATTTTCATACTGCAGGTACTCTTCCAGAGTTTGAGGCCCTGTTCCTGCATGCTGAGCTCCCCCCAGATCCAGGCCCCACTGATTCCTTCATGAAAGACTGGACAGTGAAGTGCATAAATGTTTAACAATACATGTGCCTGACATCGCTAATAAGCCTCTTAGCAGCCCCAATTCAGAAGTCCTTTGCTGAAGAGGGATGGATTTAAGCATCTTCTTGAATATTTTGCTGAATATGGGACCTTATTGTACAGTGGAAACTGTAGTCTCTCAATTCTGACCCTAAACAGGGGTAAGGTTACTTGTGTGTGTGAGTTTGGGCTTTCAAACCTCAATCCCACAAGCTGTTCTTTGGAAGTGGATCCTTGTCCTTGTGTGAAGCCCTATCACTGGCGTCAAGTCCAGGTAAAGTGTATGTGATGCTCAGATTCTTGTAGGAACAAATACTATATTAAAGTGGACTATGCAGTCAGTAGGCCTCCAGCTGAATTCTTCTTATCTCATTAAGGACCTGACCCTGTAAACATTTGCACCCAAGTGACAGTCACCCAAAAACCTGGATGCTTTAGTAAGTTGTTTAATAAAACATTTTTCTTGTTTGAAACCTGATCAACATTTAATGGGACTCTGCAGAGTGGCACCTGTGTGGAATAACAGGCAGCATCGGTGCCTAAAACTGGGATTGCTGAATTTTCCTTTAAAATGTATCAGCATTTAGTGGATAAGAGAGAATGGTATGTTATTTTTAATGTCCCTAGGATCCAAAGTACGGTATTTAAAATAATCACCATGTACACAAATGGTGTGATAATAATTTCTAATATTGTCAACTACAACTGTTTAAAAATTATGAATCAAGCCTCAAGAAAATCATGTGAATTTAAAATTATACATTTTAGATTCCTTTTATTTGTTGTCTAGGGTTGTAGCCTTTAGGGTTCATATTTTCAAGCTTTTCTCCACAATCACAAGGGCTAGAAACTTACTTTTCTTTCAATAAAAACTGTGATTGTCAGGGACCATGATTCCAGCATCTGGGGCTTTAAGAAACATACCCAATTTTGCGACACTTCTGATAAAACCGTAAGAGTTGACAACACTGCAGTAAACATCAAAACTGGGTCTGATTCTACACTCACTGATGTTAATGAAAATCCAGTGAGTTGCAAGACTGTTCTGACACGTGAACAGGCCAGATAGGGATTAATCTAAAGCTGGGAGAAGGAAAGCAGGTCTGAGGATATACAATTTGCCATTGAAAAAATATTATTGGCAGCAGTAGCTCTGTTTTTCCTTAAGAGGTCACTACTTAGCAAGGAGGGAGCATAATCTGGCAAAATGTGGAGAGAAGAAAAATCAATGTGGAGAAACATACTGTACTTTCAAACACTTTTGATCTGAGGTAATCTTCTATATACTTGAGTTTAAATGCTCAAGATAAAGTTTTACCCCCACTATTTATTAAGGGATATTGTTATATAATAATTATTGCGAATTAATTGTATTATTATTTTTCAAGTGCAGACAGTGAACAGTATGCTTAGACACAGACCTCAACCCAGGGGCTTTCCTTGTTAGGTTCCAATACTGCAAGTTGATCACTGAAGATCTGTGTGGCTGCAGGATCATGGCCGAAAAATAGAGGGCCAAATTCTGATGCTTTTACTTCTTGGACAGTCATATTGAAACAAACAAGGCTACTTGCCCGGTAAGGGACTACTTGGCATGAGTATGGATCTCCGAATCTGCTCTCACAGAGGGAATTCATTCCTTTGAGACATGTTGTCAGTCTATAGTGGTTTGCAGAAGAGATTACTTCTAGATAAAAAGTGAGAAGGTGGAAAGGGTAGCTCCTGGTACTTTACCCTTCTCCCTCAGCACCTTGTTGGTGCCAGCTTTCAAACACCGTAGCACAACTGGTAACACCTGCTGTATCACCATTTGCAGGAAGCACTGGAACTGACCAATTGCAGCATGTTGGTAGACTATAGGTTTCCAGTACAACTGGCTAGAAAATGTTGCTTCCCCCTACCCCACATACACATACACCCAATCCATGGACAGTTATGATGAAAATGCCCCCCAAAATCAGTTTTTTATTAACATTTTCCACAGCTCTTCAACAGTTTCAATTTTTAAATAGACAAGATTTTTTTCGAATCAATCATCACTGCAAATCATAAGGCTGACCCTGCAGTCCTTACACAGGCAAAGCTCCTACTGCCTTTAATGGGACTTTTGCCCAAGTGAGAAGTGTAGGATTGGATCTGATGCTTTTAATGCACTGTCTGTACTTGTTAAATTCCTTTTAGTAGCGATAGTAAAATGTTAGTGTCCTGGATACTACATGGGAATGATAGAGCTTTGTTTGCGATAGCTGTGTGTACACACACAAGTTGCATCACTAACTTTACATGTATTGTTAAAGTGCTACAACTGCCTCAGGCCTGGTCAAAACTTATGTCAACATAGCGATAGCACTCAGGGGTGTGAAACCCCCCCCCCCCCCCCCGGATGTTGCAGCTATGCCAACCTCACGCCTGGTGTTGTCTCAGCTCGGTTGAGGGAAGAATGTCAGAGAGGCGGTGTTCTTACAGCAGTAGAAAAAATCCTGTAGGCTGTGTCTACACTGGGATTGTGGCAGCCTAGCTAAGGTGCCATAGCTATAGACCCTGGAGTGTAGACATGCCTCAGGACACAGGGAGTTTATCCCAGCTTAAAGGTAGAGCTTATACCTGTATAGCTTAGGGCATGGCTACACTTGCAGATGTAGAGCGCTGTGAGTTAAACCAGCCCTCGGAGACCACAGCACAGAAAGCTGTTCATACTGTCAGCTACAAGCGCAGTGGGGTGGCCACATTTGCGGCACTTGCAGTGGCATTGGGAGCGGCGCATTATGGGCAGTTATCCCACAGAGCAATTCTTCCAATTCTGGTGCTGTGGCTTGTGGGAGGGGGGTGGGGAGTGCGGGACGTTCTGGGTCCTGTCCCAAGGTACTGTGATGCATCGCTTCACATCCCAGCAATCCCTGTGCTTCTGTCCATATTTGGTGCCATCTTTCAACGTTTTTTGTACTGTGCACTCTGTCTTCCCTTTCGGTCGGTGGGAATGGATCCTGAACTTGTGAGGAATATGCTGATGGGTCTCACCAGCACGTCACGAATTGCAGTCGAGTTACTCCTTTAAGCCATGAAGAGACAGTGAAGAGTCCAACGATGATGTCAAGTCGCATAACGCATATGACATGAGATTGCTTGTGGCATTCATGGACATGCTTACCACAGTGGGATGCCACTTTTGGGCTCAGGAAACGAGCACTGAGTGGTGGGATCACATTGTCATGCAAGTCTGGGATGATGAGCAGTGGCTGCAGAACTTTTGGATGAGGAAAGCCACTTTCATGGTGCTGTGTGCTGAGCTCACCCCCCACCCTGTGGGACAAGCACATGAGATTGAGAGCTGCCCTGCTGGTGGAGAAGCAGGTGGCTATTGCAGTCTGGAAGCTGACAACTCCAGGCAGCTACCGATCGGTCACTAACCAGTTTGGAGTGGGAAAGTCGACCGTTGGAATCGTGTTGATGCAAGTTTGCGGGCCATTAATGGCATCCTGCTCAGAAGAACTGTGGCTCTGAGCAACGTGCGTGACATTGTGGCTGGCTTTGCACAAATGGGTTTCACTAGTTGCAGAGGGCAATAGATGGGATGCATATTCCAATTCTAGCACCAGACCACCTAGCCTCCGAGTACATAAATCAGAAGGGGTATTTCTTTATGGTTCTCCAGGCACTTGTGAATCACCGTGGGCGTTTCATGGATATTAACGCAGGCTGGTCCAGAAAGGTGCACGACGCACGCCTCTTTCAGAACACTGGCCTGTCGAGGAAGCTGCAAGCAGGGACTCTTTTCCCAGACCAGAAGATCACCGTAGGGGAAGTCAAAATGCCCGTTGTGATCCTTGGAGACCATGCTTACTCTTTAAAGTCGTGGCTCATGAAACCATACACAGGAAGCCTTGACAACAACAAGGAGCGGTTCAACAACAGGCTGAGTCAGTGCAGAATGACCGTTTAGTGTGCTTTTGTCCATTTAAAGGGCCACTGACACTGTCTGTATGGGAAGCTGGACCTGGCCGATAACAACATCCTCACGGTTATAGCCATGTGCTGTACCCTCCATAACATTTGTGAAGGGAAGGATGAAAACTTCACTCAGGCATGGACTTCAGAGGTTCAACACCTGGAGGCTGAATTTGAACAGCCAGAAAGCAGGGCTATTAGAGGGGCCCAGCACGAGGCTTCAAGGATTAGGGATGCCTTGATGAAGCAATCTGATGCCGAAAGTGACCAATAATGTTTGGTGCCCTGAACGGGAGTGATGGGCAGTGGTTCCAGTGCTAGTAGGCATCTGTGTTTGCTATGTATGATGCACTGACTTGCAGTGCCTGTTGCTTTCCTAGACTACGGTATCTTTTACTTAATGCAATAAAGAATGTTTTCAAAGCCAAAAAAATCATTTATTGAAAAGAATAGAACTGCAGGGGAAACACACATGGTATGACACATCTGTGCTGTCTGGGTGGAGGGAAGGGGGCAGGGTGGGGAATGGGAAAATCACAGATTTGCATATGTCCTTAGCATATTTAGCCTTCCTGTCTGGAGTACCGTGCAATGAATGCTGCACTTCAGGCTGGCTAAAATGCATGGTGATGGGGGTTGAGTGCAGTGGGTAAGGGTCATAGTTTGCAGGGCTGGATGGTGAAGCTACAAGTGTTGGAGGCAGTTGGCGGTGATAAGAACCTGGATGTTGGGGAAAGGGGGTTGGCAATGACTTGGGTGCACAAGGGAAAGAGTTTTGGGACAAGGGCTGCGGGTGGGGTGGGATGGCGGGCACGGATGTGCTTCGCCTGCATTGCTACGAGTGCCTGTATCAAGTCTGCTTGGCGCTCCATGATGCTTAGCAGCCGCTCCATGCTTTGGTGCCGGCAATCCGCATTCTGCTGGCAGAGGCTCCTTTCAGTTGCCCGCCACTCCTATATGTTTTGATTTTCATTAAGGGACTGCTGCATGACTTCATGCAGCAGGTCCTCTTTGCTTCTTCGTGGACACTTCCTGATCTTTGCAGCCTTTCGGCCGTTGATAACAAGGACGGCTGGGATCTCAAGATTGTATCTGTAAAGCCCAAATGCAACACTTAACAGAGGCAGCATTGTTCATACCAGACAGAGCAATGATTCGGCCAAACTTAAAGACAGCTACAGTGTACACAATAGCAGAAAGTGGCCATCCCAAAACGAGCACACATAACCCACAGGAGCCCCAAAATGGTGAGTAAGCACAGGGGCAAGGAGGAATAAGTGTTTCAGGGCCGTACTGTCCTCTAGGATTCTGTACCTTGGGGAGAGCCAACAGCTGCAGGCCCTCCCCCCCGGAACACTATCCCCACATTTTCCACAGGATGAGTTCATCCTGGAAGATATCTCACTGCTGAGGGTGACCTGGGAAGCAAGGGATGGTCTTCTACTACAATGCGGCTTCTGCTCTGGTCCATATGCAGCAATGGTCCCCCCGCCCGTCACGGCACAGTGGTGCGGACATGTTAGCCTGGGACAAGGAGCACAGCAGCTCTGCCAAGGAACCTGCGCAAACGGATTGCCCAGCTTCTGTATGAGACCTTCGATGAGATCACTGAGGCCGATTACCACGATGTGAGAGAGCACATCAATGCCCTATTCTGCATCCAGCTCTAACCCTGCAACCCTCTTCGCCTGAACAGCCCATACTGAACAATTTCCTTCCCAAAATAAAAGCCACTTACCGGGCACCCCCTCTGCTGTTTGTTCTTCCCCAAGCACCGGCCGCTGCAACTGGCTACCTTCCTCCTGGCTTGAAAACAGCTCCTGGCTGCATGCATCTAGGGATGCCAGGCCATATTCTGGCTCTGGGCCCCCCTCCTCCTCAGCTCCCACTTTCCTCCTCCTACCTTGTTGCACTCTGGGCTGGCACGGCCTCTGAAGTGTCCATGGTGGTCCTCGGAGTGGAGGTGGGGTCTCCCCCCAGGATTGCGTCCAGCTCTCTGTAGAAACGGCAGGTCGTGGGAGCAGCACCGGAGCGGCTGTTTGCCCCTCATGCTTTGTGGTAGGCGTTCTGCGGCTCCTTCACTTTAACCCTGCACTGTTGTGTGTCCTGGTCATGGCTCTTTTCTATCATGTCCCTTTATATCTGCCCAAAGGTATCATAATTCCTACGGCTGGCACGCAGCTGGGACTGGACAGCGTCCTCCCCCTAAACACTAATGAGGTCCAGCACCTCGCCATTGCTCCATACTGGGGATCGCCCGGTGGGTGAAGGCATGGTCACCTGGAAAGATGCACTGAGAGCACTCCACACCTGGCTGAGCAAACAGGAAGGGGAATTTCAAAATTCCCAGAGAATTTAAAGGGTGGGTCTGACGGTTGGTCACCTGAAGGCAGGGCAATAGAGTTCAAAGTGATGACCAGAGTGGCTAGAACAGGCATTGTGGGACACTTCTGGAGGCCGATCAGAGCGCATTAATAGACCAGGGCATCCACACTGGCACCACAGCACTCCAGTTGGGGCGCAGCAAGTGCTATGCCTCTCACAGAGGTAGAGTACCAGGGGCACTCCAGCCGCAGAGTCTGGCCAGTGTGGACACCTCAGGAGTTAGGGTGCCCAGGGTTGACTCAATGCGCTCTAACTTGCAAGTGTAGCCAAGTCCTTAGTCCCATACAGGAAGCAGAGTAAGCTATACTGGTAGAAGGCACCTTTATACTGATATGACTGTGTCCACACTAGGTTTTGTACTGGTGCAACTACGTTGGTAAAAATCAAGCCCATAACTGACATAGTGGTACAAAAATTGTTTGTAGACCAAGCCTTACATGGCTAAGCACATACCTTAATACTTTGTAATCCTGTAGCACATTCCATCTGAAGACAAAGCACTTTATCAATACGAGTGAAATAACTCTGTGAGGAAGACAAGTATTGTCCCTATTTACAGATGGGGAAACCGAGGCACAGACTTGTTATGTGTTACACAAAAACCTGAGGAACAGCCAGACTGACAACCCAGATCTCTGGGCTTCCAGCCCTATCTTTTAACCACAAGACTATCCCACATATGGTAGATTGGATACATAGGGCTTGATTCTCCATTGCCCTGCACCTTGTGCAGCTTTTTACATCGGTGCAAAGTGAGTGCAAAATGTTACTAAAACATCCACTTTGCACTTGTGGAAATAACTGAAACATGCAGGGCAACAGAGCCTCCTACTAAACTAAAAATAAATAGAGTGCTCCAATGATCTAAACAGTTCTGCCACTAAAATGCTAAGGACCAATTCTCATTTAGACGTAGGGTCTGTCTAGACAGCAGTCACTGGGTGCCATTGCCACTTGAGTAGATGCACTTGAACTAACTTTACTTTCACCAGATCAGGTCCCAGACCAGTGAAACCATGGCAACGTGAGCTGTACAAGCCCTCCTGGAACCCTGGGTAATTACTCACAGGGCTAGCAAAGCTGTGATGTTACTCTTCCAGAATTCACAGGGCTAGCCTCGCTGTGGCTAGCTCAGATATGTCAGCTGAAGCTGCAATTACTCCCAACGGTTGCAGTCTGGACAGACCCATAATTCACATCCACTTTAAGGCTTCTTTACATTGGCAGAGTGATAGAAAGGTGCATTCGGCCTGGTCTCCGCTGCACCCATTTAACTAAGTTGGTTTCTAAGCTTATTTAGTTGAGCGCAATCCTCTTGTGTGGGCACTTAAACCCGTCTGCGGGTGTGCCTACACGCTAACCAAGCTAGCACGCTAAGACTAGAATGGAGTAGTAGAGTGAGTGATGGGAGGGCCGAGCTGCCTTGAGTACAATCTCCTCTGAGACGCTAAGTATGTTCTAGGGCCGCTAAACCCTCCCGCTGCTTGCGCCACTGCGGCGACCTTCTGTTTTTAGCGCACTGGCTTGATCAGATCTAGCACAGGTATGTCTCCTTGAGCTGGGAATCACAAAAAGTGCAGACAGACCCAATCAATGGCTGATCTCGATTTACACTACTTTAAAACCTCTGTAAGTGAGAGGAATTTAGACTCATAAGCTTGAATTTTCATATACAGTAAGGCCCCTTTATGCTGCTCTGACAGTATAAAGAAAGGGGGCTTAAGGTGACCAAATATGTAATGTATTAAATATAAAAGTAGCGTAAACAAGAATCAGGCCCATAACATCTAACTGGGAATAAACAACCTCATCTCTGACTATATTTGACATTTTGTGAGCAGTTAAACATTTGTAAGATTAATAAAAATCATTGACACCTACTCAGCTGAATCAGTACAACAGTCGCTTTTATTTTATTGACCTTTATGAAGATGCAGATCCTGATTACGTAAAGTCTCCAAGCAGTGGTTTAAGGGTCAATGTTATAGCCCAATGCCTTTGGCAACAGTAATGCTTGTGGCAGGTGATGACGTTTCTTTAGCGTCTTTTTTCTGGAAATGGCAAATTTGTGAGTTGTTTGTGTATGTGTTTGTATATACACTGCCACGAAAAAGGATCTGACAGCATCTGATTTATCGTCGATTTTATGGACCTGATCTGTGAAAGTTCAGAAAATGTCACAATGTGGGACTCGGAGCTTTAATATTTATTATTTCTAAGCTTTCAGGGGCTTTAAATCAGCACTGCTAGTCAGATTAACAGGCAGGAAACTGACACAGTGAGTGGTCTGGTATGAGTTTGTGACAATTACATGGATTTATTGAGAACAAATTTTAATCTCCTTCAAATATATTGTGCTGAATTTTCCTCTCATTTATACAAGTGCCACTCCTATTGCAGTCGATGAGAACTTCGCCCATATAGCTGACAGCAGAATTTGGCCTTTTCTAAATGACAAATGAGGGGGAAAGGGCACAGAAAGTGAAGTTCTATTATCAGGAATGATTTTGGCCCCCTCCGGTTTAATTCTTTATCTCAATGTCCTTTACATCCAGATCCACAAAACAGTAAAACTTTGCAACGCAGGCAGTGCACAGAGACCTGGCGCTGAGCGGTCTCTCATATATATTGGTGTAACTCCCATGACTGAAATGGGAAAGTCGCATAATCCACATTGATTCAGTTCACGCCGCACTCCCCATTAGCACCTGGCCCGAGCCAGGGAAGCTAATGATTCAGCCAGCAGCCCACATTTGGTGATCGAATCCTGGTCATATGCCACGTGAGCCAGGCTGCGCATATGTTAAGAAGTATATTCAGTCAGGCTCAGGGTCTCTTCTCACTTAGACTGATGCAAGTCAGGAGTAAATCCATGGTTCCTTTTGATTTACATCAGAGTAAGTGAAAAGAGAATCTAGTCCCTACTGAATAACAAATCAAGGGGGGTTACACTACTTTGCCTTTTACATTCACACCAACATTACAGTCCACTTACTTCTGATGGGTAGCTCACACTAAAGTACAGAGCTGCTGAATTTGGCCCAGGGATTTCAAATGAAGTTGCATGTGCTCATTACTGGCTGAATTTAGTGTCATATGTCCAAACCCACAATCCAGTGTTTTGCCACATGACAGCACATAGTTTTTATTGATATTGTACCACTCTGTTAAGGTCTCATATAAACTTCACCAGGCCACACCACCAAACAGAAAATTATTATAAACTGGCAGCATGGAGAAATGTTGAAATGTTCTCAATATTTTTTTAACACTAGCATGTGAAATCATTGATGTGTGTGTGCACATATGCGATAGTTCAAAAAGGGATCATTTTCCCCATCTATCAGACATTTGCAGCTGCATGCGAAAATGCACAACTACTGGGAAGTCTCAGATTTGTATAATGTCCATAAATTGGCCTTTAGATTCCCAGCACCAATTTTATATCCAAAGTACCTGATTTGTGTGTGCAGTCATGAGAACTTTGCAAAGATTTTTGCACACAGCTCCAGGCACCAGCGGTTTTGAAAACAAGGCCATGGGCAGCAAAATGAATTTTTAAGACAGGTCTAAAGCAAAACCAACTACCAGGGCTGGATGTATTACCTCATAAATGTTATGCTTTTATCCAAGAATGAATGATTATCCCCAGATCTCCAACTAAACCACTGGGCTAGTTTTTTCAAACTCTGGTGGGTCCCTCAGGGCTCACTTTGCTACTCCTACCCTGCCTTGAATCACCAACTCTCTGAAGAAAATTGCTTCTCTTTGGAATCAGTCATCACAATTCAATCAAACTGGAGTTATCTAAAGTACTTCTACAGCCCCCACTTCCCACAGTATCGCGAGTCTTCCAGTCTTTTCTGTATTTCTCCATCCCACGGAGAAGAGAAGTGTTACATTCCCCTTTTTTACAGAAGGGCAAGTCACTTAGCCTAAGGTCACACAGGAAGTTTATTCCAGAGCAGAGACTGGAACATAGGTCTAAAGTCCTAGTCTACCATCCTAACCACCAGGCCATCATTTCTTTCTTCCCCAGTATTGTGTGTATTGTACTGATGCCATGTCCTCTACAGATCTTGGTGGACCAGGGAGAGTGAAACTTGTACCTGAAATTTTCCCCAAGCGAAGAGCATTATGGCCGCTCCAACTCTGTTCCAAATTCTAGTTGGCAGTAAACGATTATTTAAATCACAACAATGCATTACATGGAGCAACTCTTTACCAAAGTCATGAAAAGCAAGCACGTTTTTCCTAGTGATACTTAATATCCTGTGTAATTAGTAAGGAATTTGTCACTTCTGAAGCACAGTGATCATTTACAAGTAAAACAAACGAACAAAAAACTATAGTGCGTATGGGGGAGAGAGAGAAATGTAAATCAGACGATTTCGTTTAGATTCTTCTCTCTTATTGCTGGATAAACTTTCTGACAAGAAAAAAGGATGAGATTCTTCTCCCCCATAGGTTAGCTGGATGGAAAACTGATACAATTTTCTGCTGGAACAATAGTAGAATGTCTCAGCTGCATCATCTATTACTTTCCACAAATGAAATTAGATGCACAGCAGCGAGCTAACATAGATCACATACGTTGTTGAGAGGAGCCTCCTTGACTGTGTTGCATCTTGTGTATTTGCCTTGTCAATGCAATCTTCAGAACACGCAAATAAATAACAGAGAGAATAAGAGAAGGTAAAGTCCTCCCAGTTCAGTATTTAGGGCCTTGAGCCAGAAAGGCCCATAAGCATGTGCCTAGCTTGAGTGTAACCCACTGGAGTATGTTACAGGTCCCACTCTGCACCTGATCCACAGAGGATATGACTCTGTTATAGTCCAACCTACTGGGGATTAACTGAAGTCCCTGCTTCAATCCACAGTATGTCAGCCAAGATGCTGGCCATCTTATAAGCGCAGGAGTAATTCTATTCATTTATGCGAGACTACTTGTCTTAAAGTTAAGGAGATGCTTAAGTACTTTGCTGAATTGGGGCCTGAGAAAGAATGCTCATCTTTTAGAAGGAGGGAGCTAAGCATTAGCCCCTTTGCCTTTCTTTACTAGGAGGAATTTTGGTAAAGTCTGTCTAAAATGTCACTTCTCCTGTCAAAGGGTCTCAGCTGCAAACTTGGCTGAGGAGTTTGTTTCAATAATATCTTGTTTTCACTAAGTGTATCCAAGGCACCCAGGCATAAGATCATTGTTGTAACTTTGCCTCAGAATGGGAAATCTGGTGTGAGGGTGGGATTATCGTATTACGCTGTGAAATAAGGATTGAAGTGAAAGGTTACACAGGAAACTAGTCAAGTGGTAAAGGAAGGACTCAGAAATCCATTTATGTATGCCTCAGATAATAACGTTTTGAAATGGACCTAAATACTGTATTCAGGATGGCCCTTGCAGAGGTCAAGGGCATAATCAACATTTTCTTGCTTTGTACCTCCATTAATTAAAGGAGTCTGCCTCAAAAATTCATGTGAGCATTCTGCAGTTATGCAAAATCAGTGTACCTTAACAAGCACCTAGGGCCTTGATTCAGCAAGGTCCTTAAGAGCATGCTGTTATAAAAAGGACGGTGATCGGCTCTCCTCTGTGTCCACCGGAGGCGGGACAAATAGTAATGGGCTCAATCTGCAGTAAGGGAGATTTAGGTTAAATATTAGGAAAAACTTTCTAACTATTAGGGTAGTTTAAGTTCTGGAACAGGCTTCCAACGGAGTTTGTGGAATCCCTCTCTTTGGAGGTTTTTAAGAACAGGTTGGACAAACTCCTGTCAGGGATGGTCTAAGTTTACTTGGTCTTGCCTCAGGGCAGGGGGCTGGACCTGATGACCTCTTGAGATCCCTTCCAGCCCAATATTTCTATATGTTATGCCTAGCTTTAAGCATTGATTCAAATGGGACTTACACACAAGCTTAAGTGCTTTATGGAATCAGGGCCTTATACAGTAACAGCACCATACCTTTTATTCTTTTCTTTAATTCCTTTGCTAATACAACAGCTTTGCCTTTCCTGTTAGCGCTGTGTGTTGGGGCTGACAGCTTTAATAGCATCTTCAAAGCCTGTGCCTGGTGATAGTTCAGAAGATTCCTTCCTTCCTTCCTTCCTCCTAAGCGAATTACTTTCCATTTTTTCTGTACAGAGCTGCATTTGAGGATAAATGGGCCAATGGCATCTAAAATGCAGGGACCCAGTCATTCTATAAAAGTATAAGTATAATCAAAAGTATAATCAGAACCACCCCAGCCCTACAATCAGAAACATTTTGAACAACAAAAGAGAAGCTGTGCCTGCTAAAATACAAGCCACAGGCTAAAGTCAGACCTACATTTTCCTATGGGCTTTAAATGACCATCTTCTTGCTTTCATATCCCTGTGAGATTGTGAGCGGATATACTATAGACTGCTTGGTAAAGTTTAGAAAACAATCTTGTACTCTGAAATTTGAAATTCACTTCAAAATGTTGCCGATACGACATTGGGGTATATGCTAACTCTGCCTCTGTTTGGCCAAAAAGCTCCTGAGACGGTAACAAAATTAGTAGAAGGTTGCACAAAAGTTTAGGGGCCAGATCTTCAACTGGTGTAAGTCAACATAGCTCCACTGAAGTGAATAGAACAACACTGATTTACCCCAGTTGAGAATCTGGCCTTAATACACCATGAATATTTCCAATCCAGTACTAATTTAGATGTTCCATATAGGCACCGATATATAAAAGACATGTTTAATTAAAGATAATTAATGCACTGGATATTCATACTCTGATACTGCAAAACTTATGCACAAGCTAAACTTTAATCATGTAAGAAGGCCTGTCTACCACAATAGGAGTACCGTACTCATCTGTAAAGTTACTCACATGCATGTTTGCAGAACTGGAGGCTTACAGGCCTTTTGCAGGGTGGACTGATTCAAACAAAGTGATTCGATTCAAATCAGCAAGTGGGAAACCTTCCCTTAAAGCATCAGTTGTAATCTTATTTGTATTTGTACTTCTTATATTCCTAAGAAAGGTTGATTCTCACTGATTGTTAACCATTAAATCATGTTGATTTGCAACTAAATATAGCCTTTACACTAGATTTGACATTACTTTTTGCTAACCAGAAGAATGCACTGTATCTATACATATTTAAGCAATTATATAGCTTAATTTACATTTGTTCAGATTCTTAATGTTTACTTTTTTATGTTAGAAATGGTATTTGATTCAGCTCTTATTTACCAGACGATGAATATTTTTTTACTTGTGATTTGTGTCACATAGGGTGACCAGATAGCAAGTGTGAAAAATCAGTACAGGGGGTGGGGAGTAATAGGAGCTCATATATAACCCCCCCCAAATATTGGGACTGTCCCCATAAAATCGAGACATCTGGTCATCCTAGTGTCATGTCACATTTAGATGGAAATTGGAATTCAATTAAAATGCACAAAACCAGCATTTCATTTTTTTCATAATTAAGTACTACTACTTTAAATGTGTGGATACATAAGAAACAAAGTTTATCAAAACATGTTTTTATTTTGTTTTTAACTAACTGATTTATTAAACAAAAGAAATGTAATCTGTAGTTAATTAATTGAATTGACTGTTTCCAGTCACCACACCCTTTAAGATTTTAGATTGATCTCACCTTTTCACACCTTGTTTTTATTCATAGGCTGGAAGAGGAAAACAAGCTTTCCTGGGTTTTCACCTCCCAATCAGCCTCTCATCTTTGAATGAACTAATCATTGAACTGAACTAGTTGAATAAATTGAAATGAAGAAAATATTCTGCAGAAGAGGCTACTGCTGTCAAAAAATTGGTTTAGTATGTCAACAAACTCTGCTTCCAGGGGTTTAGCTAGTTACTTCCACCACCTCAGTGCTTCGGTAGCAAATACCATGTACTACTTCAATTTTTTATGTAATTAAATGATTTTAGTAGCTAATTGTAAGTATATAAGCTGCCATAATTTCAAACAGGTTTATTTTTAAAAATAAAAATATATTAATTTAAATTAAAAAAATCTGATTTAAATATAAAAATCTGATTTTTCCAAATTGATTTTGATCCACCTGGCCTCTAGTATTTCAGCCATGAGTTAAAAAATAATGTGAATCACCACTACACAAATAACTCACATCTGATGATAACTTCAGACAAAACAGCAGAATCATTCAGGCCCTGATTCTGCAAACACATATGCACATTCTTAACTTTAAACACTTAAGTAATCCAATGCGGTCAATAGGACTGCTCACATACCTCAAGTTAATTCTGTGTGCGTGTGTCTGTGGGGCCAGGGCCTTAGAAATGATGTTAGGGCTTGTCCACATACGGAAGTAATATGGGTGTAAGGTCAGGAGTGAATATAAAGTGCTGTAGTTATACTGATATAACTCCCTATGTGGATACTTTTATTCCAGTTAAAAGCTTGTGTAGACCAGGAAATTAACCACCATAGTTGCTGTGAAATGAGCTATTCCTCAATAACTCCCCATGTATGGAATAAAAGTGACTGCATTCTGGAATAATAAACCCAATCAGAAAGCAGAGTAATTCTGTAATAAAATCACTTTTAATCTGGAATAGAGTGTCCACCTGGGGGATTCATTCTGGAAAAGCTAAATTATTCTGGAATAGTTATATCAATCAATTTCCCCATATAGACAAGGCTTAAAGTGTCCACATGGGGAGTTACTACAGTGGGTTAACTATCCTAGTATAGTATCAGAGGGGTAGCCGTGTTAGTCTGGCTCTGTAAAAAGTGACAGAGTCCTGTGGCACCTTATAGACTAACAGACATATTGGAGCATGAGCTTTCGTGGGTGTCACTGTTAGTGACATCATGACATGTGTCTGACAAAGTGGGTATTCAACCACAAAAGCTTATGCTCCAATACGTCTGTTAGTCTACAAAGTGCCACAGGACTCTTTTTCACTTTATCCTAGTATAACGTCCCGTGTGGACAAGCCCTGCACCAGAAACTCTTTACCAGAACACTAGATCCTCAGACACATGTGCGTGCGCGCACACATACACATACACACACTTAAAACAGCCTTCAATAACTATGATTTAGAGCATACTCTGGCATGCAGAGCCCAATCTATGTAACATTAGAAACATGCACACATCTGTTTGCCACTTCCTTTGGATCACTAAAAACTTCTTACAGCTCTGCCATGTTTGCCAAATTTTGATTGTTTAAAATAAAGATAGCTGGGTTCTGGATACTTCCTTTTAGGGCAAGGTTTGCCGTAAACCCCCATTAATCCTAGCCCAGCATCACTAACTTCTATCAAGTAGTTTTAATTGGATCATAAAACATTCAGAAATTAGCCAATGCCAAGACTCCAATTACCCTAAATGTACTAGTTCTATGCAATTTTCTAGTAAAATACTGGAAGCTGTTGGCTTATTTGACTGAGAGGGAAGAAGAATCCATTTTAATGGCAGATAGAGTCTCCACATTGGCTTGTGAGTTAAAATTAGTACTGAGCATACAATTTCCAATGAATACATTATTCAACACTTTTAGCCCTTCTTTATGCTCATGAACTATCCCTGGACGGACTGTAATGTTTATTTATGTCATTGCAACACATAATTGTTTGCTGAATCTTTTACTCAAACAAATTTCAGCCTATGACTTACTAGCAAACTGTTCATTGCAGCTATTCTGGATTCATGATTCCAGCTGTGCGATTGTTCGTGTGCCCAGATTGGGTGATTGAACTTTTATAACTAGGAGCAGGGCCTGAATAAAACAATGGGGCTGTAAGAGTAGCTGCCAGAATCAGTGCATACTGACCCCTATCATGTGACTAGGAGTATTAACCTTTTGTGACCCAATCCCTGTTATGTATTTGTGGTAAGATAATAAAGGCTAGCGTCTTACCAGCACTCGTGCATCTCACTTTTATTACATGGTGTCAGAAGAAAATTAAATCTTTGGCAAAAAGGGAGAAAATGAAGCCACTTAAATCCCTTAGTTTTGAAGGGAACCTGCCAGAGAACTGGAGGAGATGAAGGCAGAACTATCAAAAGTTCCTGGAAGCAGTGAAACTGAAGAGGGTGAAATTCTCCATACTGCTACCTGTTGCATGCTCAGAGGCACTGGAGAACTACAATACATTCTACTGGGAACATGTAGGAGAATGAAACCATTCCGAAATTTGAAGAACACTTTGATCTATGCAAGAATGTCACTTGTCAACGACAAATCTTCCTTCGAGAAACCAGCTGGCAGATGAGACCATTACAGCCCCAGGTAATAAAGTGAAGGCCTGGGAATATGCACAGTTACCAGGTTAATCAGAGAACAAACAGTTTGAGGTATAACTGATAAGTAGGTCAAAGTGAGGTTATTGTGAGAAAATGGACTTGACTTTGCAAAAATGCATGGATATGTACAGGACCAGTAAACACTGTGTTTGCCAAATGAAGTAGATTCCGACCCAAAGCCCACTGCAGTCACTGAAAGTCTTTCCCCTTACTTCAATTGATAGTTGATCAAGTCCAGTGTTAGCAACTCATGAACCAAAGTGCATCTAATTAAAAAATGTACACCAAGGCACAGAGACAGAATACAGGGCTAATGGTAGAATCAAGATCTGTCTGCAATGAAGAGGGAGGCAATCACAACACGGCAGATGTCCACGCTCCATGGATGCAGCGTCATGCATGCAATAAAAGCAACCATTTGGCAAAAATGTGTTCGTCTCAGCACAAACTGGAAAGAATTACCAAAGGAAAACCCATGCGTGAACATACAGCTGGAGGACAAGGCTCTCTGATGATGCTGCGGAAAAGGGAGTTCTTTGTCGGATCTTCGAATACATTTACAAAACAATGTTCCGCAACAGATTGATTTGCGACACTGGAAATAAATGAACAAAACGTGAATTCCAGATAGACACTGGAGCTGAGTGCAACATAATGAATTACAGCAAGTACTTAGAAAAAGATAAGTGACCACCAAATGTTAATGTTAAAAAGTGCCCTTGTTTCATATATGAAGCACAAGATGAGCCCTTTGGCAAAGCCTTACTGGCACCTCTGCATAAGGACAGATACCACTGAGCAGAGACTGAAATAATGGATGAGGAAGTCTCATATGTACTTGGCTTGAACTACAGTATACAAATGCAGATGGTCACACATGTTAGAGAACTTTACAATTCAAACTCCTATAGACTAGACTTGGCGGGGGGCGTGTAGAGAAGCCCTAAATCTGTTCCCCTCTGAAATCAATGGTAAAACTCCCTGCTGGTCTTTCAGTTCCCAATAGACTTGCCTGTCACCCTCCGTCATTCCTGTCTCATCTCTTCCAATCCATCAGGCCCATTCCTTCTGTAAAGGGCACCCTTTTTTCTCTTCTTCAGTGCACAGTAGGACTCTTTTCTCTTTCACGTATTGCAGCTTTGAAAATATTGGGACAAATTCTCTGCCGAAGTCACTGAACTTTACCCAGTTACACCAGCAGAAAATTGGGCCCAGTCTTCAGATGTTACAATAGTGGTTGCATTTGAAACCATTTTTCTTTGTTCTTAGCAAACAGAAAATGTTAAGAATTTGCCGACAAGTCCTAGCAAAGAGCTACAGCCTGAATCAGCCTTTGGCTTATATGGCTGATTAATTTTTATAACATCAAACATCCTTGGATGCATCCCAATAACCACTGTTGGAACTAGTGTGGTCCTTTCTTAAAAAGTTTCTTGATTTCTGAGAGAGACAACTGATTCCGGCAGCATTCCCCAGGTTTAATTGTAATCATTCCTAGGTCTTATACAGCACTTTGCATCTACAGCTCTCAAAGTGCTTTACAAAGGAGGTCACTGTCATTATCTCCATTTTACAGATGGGGAAACTGAGGCACAGGGCAATGATGTGACCTCCTCAAGGTCGCCCAGCACGCTGGTGGCAGAAGCAGAAATAGAACTCAGGTTTTTTATATGCCAATTCTATATCCTATCTGCCGGACCACACTGCTGCCTCATAGGTAACATCTCTCAAACTGGTAACATTTTTCAAACTGGAAGGTGCAGCCACTTAACAGTATAAGCCTTAAACCCTTACTTAAGGCCTGATCCAATCACCGTAGGATCAGTGGGAACCTTTCCATTGACTAGCATCGTCATTGGCCCAGGCCCACAATGCCAACGCAGGACCAAGCTGGGAAAAGTGCTGGAGTGAGGTTTTATATGGTATCAGATTTTCCTTCAGAGATGTCAATATTCTGTACTCATCATGACAGGTAAAACTGTGAGGATCCCCTCCACCCCCCGAGCTCAATATTGTTGCAGTTTGATTTGCAATCCCACATGAGCTACCCAGTCAGTGATAAACTCTCAGCAGCATTGGTATGTCCAGAGTAACTGCACTGAAATCCGGGCTCCAGAAGGATGGGCTTATGGCCTCTGTTATTTCTGTGTGACAACTCTGAAGTGCTACCATGGCAGCTGACAAGGTACCCCCCTCACCATGGTAACTCCAGGCTGCAGCATAGTTGGAAGTGTGTATATGTTTCCTGCCCCCTCTTCTTTGCTTGCTCAGACAGGCTATGTTTCCTTTTTGTCCTGCCTTCTTACAGCCCTTTGTTGGCTCTTCCGCTTTTATGATCTTGAAGGGGAAAAAGTTGCTTGGCTGCTTAAACAGCTTAAACTTGGCCGCTTGAAAATGTGAAGATAAAAGGAATCCATATGAATGGAGAAACGGGCAAGTTAGTTCAACTCCCAGTGCTTCTGTTTCCCCTCGTGCCCTTTGTCTGACTTCTCTGTTGTGTATGTAAGCACTCGGAGGCAGGGACATGTAGATGTGCAGAGCCTTGGACAACTGGGCCCCTATGTCAGTTGGGCCTCTAGTCAATACTATTATAGAAATAACAGTAACTCTGCAAAATACCAGACTTACGTTATCAAATACCTGCACTTCTTTAAAAGCAGCAAAGAGTCCTGTGGCACATTATAGACTAACAGAATATGAGCTTTCATGGGTGAATACCCACTTTGTCGGATGCATGTAGTGGAAATTTCCAGGAGCAGGTATATATATGCAAGCAAGAGGCACTTCTTTACATATCAGTGGATTTATATGTGTCTCTTCATTTACATACAGTGCATTTAGAACATGAACAATAAGTTCTCAAGCTTCTATTGAATAATAATAAAATTATAAACAAAAATAACACTAATCAATAGCTCATATGCTCCATGTAAAGAATGAAAGAAAAACTCAAGCAGGAATCAAACCAGGCTAGTTTTTCAGCTGGTGTACATCAGCATCAGAGCTGTAAAGATTGTCATGAGCTGAGTACCATACACATTTTCTGCCTGGGTTTTTCCCTGTATCACAGACTGTTGTCAAAAAAGCCACAGGGGTGCAACACCTCAGCGGAGCCAGTGAGACAGATGATTGGCACTGAAGTCATTGTGCATTCAGACAGAGGTGAATTTGTGCATCCAGTCTATTTTTGCAGCATCCTCACTATGGAGGAGTGGAGGAACCCACGGGTCATACAATCGCTCTCATGCACATACTCGCACACACTCAGCTGGAATGATATTTGGGAAGTTTTCCTTTTCCTCTAGCAAAGCTGTAAAAGCTTTTCTTTCCTTTCCAAATGCCAGTTGGAACGCTGGGAATGTGCAGACACAGGCCTACCAGCTGAAGTGTGGCAGGAGCCAGGAAATCCCAATTCAAAGTCTCCCCCCGCCCCCTCCCACTGACAACAGTGGCAGCTCCTCAGCTATAGAGGTTCATTTTTCTATAGCATTTTCTTTCAGGAGAGGCAGTGCAGTCTACAGCAGTGCACACATGCTTCAGAGTCCTAATGCTCTTAGGTTCTGATCCCGCCTCTGATGCTGTCTTGTGCTATGACCTTGGAGGAGCCTTTTCAACACACTGCCTGAGGTTTCCCCATCTGTGAAATGGGAATATTCTGCCTCATTCATCTATTATACCGTAACAGCTGTGATTCATCTATAGCTTGAGGATACTAGCCATTTTTATCTTAACAAGATTGCTGTGTGCTAGTGCCCATTACTGTAGGATGGACTCTCTGCCCTACCTCCAGACCCAGTCAGTGTGAATCAGTTTATAAACTCCACTTATAATTCATGTTAAAAAAAAAAAGGCCTTTGGAAAAGAAACATTATGTTAGCTAATTCCTCTCTTTCTGCTCGCCCCAAAAAATCTGTACTCACCGAGTACACATTATCCAGAGCAGACTGTAGAGCATTTCTGTCTTTCTGACCTCAGTATGAGCTGGTATGGGAGATTAACAGCAAGTTACTTCTTTCATGACAAGGGATCTTTTGGTTACATGTGTCCAGTTCTCAGTGACATGCTGCTGACACATAGGGGCTGGAAAACACATGGATTTGGCCAGCTAAGAATTGCCCCAGCGTTACTGAGCTCTCAGCTGTCACACAGCTGACACCCTGATTCTCTGCAACAACCCCATTGGGGTGTGGGGGTTCTACACAGTGGATACATGCAACAGTGTTTGTACAACACTGGCACAATGGGGTCATGTCCATAACAGGATAATGGCGTTTGAGTGGTTTTTCACTGACTCTTGGTTTCTTCAGCTAGCACGAGGTTCTCTATTATGGCTGAAATTTTCAAAGAGGAGTAAGGGAGCCAGATGACTGACTCCCATTCAATTTCAAAGGGAATCTCTTTAGGCCCTTTCAAAAATCCCCATTTAAAATGCCAACATTTACCCACAGCTGCCACAAAATGGTATCCGAGACACTGTTCTCACAGTGGAGACCCAGTGCAGAAGCTCAGCTCCCGCTCTGTGATGTCTGTGGGCACACGCTGATTTTAATAGTGATCACTCTGTACTGGAATGTGGGAGAAACACTTCAGTGTATGCACACACATTATGGTCTAAATTCTACAATCCCTCACCTACACTGCATATTACTTACGTGTTCCCACTGCCATTCCACCATCAGGCCTCTGATAACTGAGCATTCCTAAATTTGTGCATAACTGAATTTAGAGCCTGATGCTGTAATCCAGGCATGAGCCACCCCCCTCTAACTCCCATTGCCTTCCATAGAAGTTTGGGGAATAAAAGGTGCCCGGGTCCTAGGCCTTTGCCACCAATTTCCAAAAGGTGGGGGCTGGGAGGGAGGGGAGAGGTAATGGGAAGACAAAGCAAGCACTGCATTTGAACCAAGGAGACATTAAGAAAAACTGAACATCTGAGTCCCAAATGTGCAATATTTAATTTTCTCAGCTAGCCCATTGCTGGCAGAAGGAAGAACAAAGCTTTATACATAATGTATGGCTTTCAGAAGGGCAAAAAGAATCAGTTACTGAATTCCTTAGTACAGAAAGTGGAGCCAATGAAACAGCCTATAGCACGGGGCCAATCTACCATGCATGTAATATTGCTGCCTCATTCAGGAACTGACAATTGTTTCCTTTGCATCAAGCAAAATAGAGGCTTTGGGTGAAGTCACTAAAGTTAATGACAAAATGCCCATTGCTTTCAGTGGAACCAGCATTTCACCCTTCATTGCACTAGAGTAAAAGCTGCAGATCGATCAATGACGTGGCTTTATTTATGCAGTGTTACTGGATGTTTACTGGATATCAGTCTATTTAAAATACCACCCCTCTAACTTTATTGGTATGCCATTCTGTTATTTCTGTTTAACGCTCTTGCCAAGTACCTTTCTGATACCCAAATGGAGTAATAAGCCTTGCTGTCTCTATACAACCACTGTAAAAATATGAAGTTCATATCCACGTGTTTCAAGTTTCAGCAGGGCAGATCCAGCATTTCATCATTCCAAAGGAGACAAATGGTTTCCCAAGCAGGTTACTAAGTGTGGATCATTCAGATGAGACATTGCAAATCAAGGTCTGGTGTTCGCTCTAGGGACAGTAAATATCCTGTGGCCTTTCTTGTGAAAGTAGGTGTTTTCCCACAAAACTCCTACAAGCGCACGCACACAGAGAAACACAGCTGTGCAGTATCCTGTGTGCCACTTCATGACTGCCCTCCATTCCAGAGGACACTACTTCAGTGTTGCTGGATTAGGTAATTTTTTATTTATTAAACATATTTCTAACATGCCCATTGCTACAGTACCTGGGCACCCTTCATACTACACGTAACTGAGGAAGAATATTTCCCCCAGCTAGGGAAGAGAGCTTTTCATCACTTCATCTAAACTGCTTTCTGAAAGGACAGACTAAATCTGATTTATTTCAACTCAATGAGACTTTGCAGGCCTGACAACCTAGACAAATGTTACAAAAAGGTACTGACAGATCTGTCAGTAGTTAATTCCACAGGGGATGGATCAGTCCATCATTGTTCTGTTCTGTTCATTCCCTCTGAAGCACCTGGCATTGGCCACTGCCAGAAGACAGGATACTGGACTGGATGAATCTTTGGTCTGACCCAGTATGGCTGTTCTTATATATGTTTGCAGACAAGTGCCCTCTGCCGAAGAGCACTCTGATTCCAGATGTCCAAAGTTCAACCTGCACTAAAAGCCAAAGTGTCTTCATTAATTTCAAATGCTGTGACTTTACAGAAGACCTTTGAATTGCCCCTAGAAATGAGCTTGGCAACAACCTCAGAATCGTGTGCTGTTGTTAGCCAGCCCTCCTTAGAAAGCGCCCTGCAGCATTCTAGTTGAGCTGCAGATTCTGGGGAACCCTAAATCAATCCAGTTGAGTATATCACATTGCTCTAACGTGAAGGTGTGAAGGCAGGGACAACCATCACTAACTCCACAACTAGGAGGGGAGGGATAGCTCAGTGGTTTGAGCATTGGTCTGCTAAACCCAGGGTTATAACTTCAATCCTTGAGGGGGCCACTTAGGGATCTGGGGCATAAATCAGTACTTGGTCCTGCTAGCAAAGGCAGGGGTCTGGACTTAATGACCTTTCAAGGTCCCTTCCAGTTCTAGAAGATTGGTAGATCTCCAATTATTTTTGGCCACTGTCAGTAGACAGATACTGGGCTAGACAGACCTTTGGTCTGACCCGATACGGCTGTTCTTATGTAGGAGGAAAGAATGCAATACCCTGGCCAGCTGTGCGTGAAAAACACCTTTCTGGTCTCTCCTGCTCTCTAGGAACCAGGCTGAGAACAGTAAGACTGAGAAAATGCAGCTTAACAGAGCTGAGGGCAACGTAACAAGCCCTGCTGCTTCAGCAAAATATTTATCCTTGCCAACTGACATCACTTCTGTCTGATACCGATGGAACCAAATTCTGCTACTGGTATTTTTATCCAGGTTCCTATGCTGGCTACAAAGTGGGTATCAGGCCAACAGTTTTGTCTGGGCTCAGTAAGTAGATCAAAGAGCTGGGTGCCACCAGTTTAACTTTGTGATTGGCTTGTTACATGTGCCCTCTAAACCTTTGCCTTTTAGCTGCTGGGAGCATGTTTTGTTCCCTTTGCAAATTGATACTTGTTTAGGGGGAAATCCTTGTTTTGCTCTGTTTAACTCTGAGAGAAGGTCTAAATGAACACTCTGGCAGCTAACTCTATCTCTCCCACGCCAGGATACGGCATTTCTGCTGAGAATGTTTACTCTGTAATTCAAGGTGGTAGGTCAACAGAAGAGGGGTGAAATGATTTGATGGGCTTTGGGAGCCTTGCTAACTTCGTCCTCAGAATAGAGAAGAAGACCAGAGTCTCTCCCCCTCTTTCAGGAACTTTGTGCTGCTTCAGCAGTGGAACTCAGCTCTCATTGTCTAGCTGAGAATTCCCCCGTACAGGGAAGCTCTGGGATGTGGCATAAAGTGGCATGGCTGCCTCCTATGTCAATTGACCCCAACACCACTGGAGTAGGAAGCGGTACATTGTGGGGGAGGCGTGTTGTAAGTGGGAAGGAGTAGGGCAAAGTGCATCAAAATGTCACCAATTCTAAGCTCCTGCGTGGTTCCATAGGGGTCTTTGCTGGCTGACATGAGTTAGACAAGCCAAGGGGAGCTAACTTACAATAATGGGATTAGGCTGACACAAATGCACCACAAAAATCAGGGAAGTGTAACTTGCTGTCCAGTGTTGAGAGGAGCTACGATACAATCCATGCAACATCAGCTCTTCCTTTTCTCCTTTTTCGTTTCAAAATAAACAACCTCTGATTAAACCCATTCTATGTGCTTCTGTAGCAGACCCATGTAGAATTTATATCACTGACTGTTTTGTGCACTTGACTGCGGGCCTAATCGAAAGCCTAGGAAGTCAATGGGAGTCTTTCCATTGACTGCAGTACACCCTGGATCAGGTATTATGTGTAATTTTGCATTCTCTTTCCTGCAGCTAAGTGATAATCAAACTATTTTTTTAAATCCTGATTTTTAATTGGTTTAACAAATCGCTTCCATTTCCAACATTCTACAGTGTGTCATGGTTTCCTGAGTTTTGATTAGCTGAAGGCAGAACTTTTAACACTTAAGCAAAAATACTACAACTTCCTTTAAAACATGTCAAATAAAGAAAATCAACACGAATGTTTTTATTAACATTTGGGGGGAAGAAGTATTGTGGAATATGTGCTATGTCCCTCTCTGTGAGTCTTGGCTAGATCACAGAATTCCACTGTGTATTTTCCTTGTATATCTTCTGCTATATCTTGCATTAACATCATCCGTGGCTCATTAGCACTAACCTTTGATTTGACGAGTAGGCAGTTCTGTTTACCTGAGGACAGAAACTTTTCTAAGCCCTTTAAATGATATCAGCTGAGTGAAGTTCATTTTTATGCCCAAAGTCAAGCTGCCTGAATCCCCTGTTTTACAGGGCTTATCTTCCCCTCTCTAATCAATGTGAACCAGACACCACTGGCAAACCCAGGCTGCCTGGACTAAGACAAACCCTTAATATTCCCAGCTGGGAAAACATCATCACAGTTTTCAAACTTGAGTTCATAAAATTAGACACCTGAAGCCATAGTCATGTACCTAAAGAGTCTGCCTGATTTTCGGAGCAACACTGAATGAGGCAAGGTCCTGCAAAAAAAAATAGTATGCGATCATGTAATTAATGTCTAATGCAAACGCACAAGGCAGCTGAATTAGGGTTGCATAGAGGGGGCTGTAGTTCTCAAAGGGGTATGGATACCCTGGGGGTATGCAGAGGTCTTCCAGGGGGTACATCAACTCATCTAGGTATTTACCTAGTTTTACAACAGGCTACATAAAAAAGCACTAGCAACATCAGTACAAACTAAAATTTCATACAGAAAATGATGTGTTTATACTGCTCGATATACTATACACTGAAATGTAGGTACAACATTTACATTCCAGTTGATTTATTTTATAATTACATGGTAAAAATGAGAAATAAACCATTTGTCAGTAACAGTGTGCTGGGACACTTTTGTACTTCTATGTGTCATTTTGTAAGCAAGTAGTTTTTAAGTGAGATGAAGATTGTGGGTATGCCAGACAAATCAGACTCCTGCAAGGGGCACAGTTGTCTGGAAAGGTTGAGAGCCACTGGCATAGGAAATCTTAATACTGCCATTTCCTAACTTCTGAGTGCTTGACTTTGCAACCTTCAGGTTCCTTTAACATTTGGGTTTGTGTCTGTGTGTTATTAATATAGGTTGCTAAAATGTAATCAAAACTAGCTCATTGGTCAGAAATGGTGTTTAGAAACTATAGAATATGAGGGCTAGAAGGGACCTCAGATCATCTAGTTCAACTCCCCTGCTCAAAGCAGGACAAATCCCCAAACAGTTTTTTTTTAAACCCCATTTCTCTAAATGGCCCCCTCAAGGATTGAGTTTATAAGCCTGGGGTCAGCAAGCCAATGCCCAAACCACTGAGCTATCTTCCCCACATGCTAGGAAAGGCTGTATGTTAATCACTTGATAGACAGGCACATGGCCTTCACCATGGTCTCCATTACATCACAGTTACTCCAAATCCTGGGATCCTTCTTGGATACTATTTGTTTAATTATTACATTGTAAAATGTATCACAGGCAAGTCAGTAATTCAAAAATCAAATTAATCATCTCCAAATCATGCTAATGATATTATATGAATAACACAGGTTGGATTAGTAAGCAGCCAATCAAGAAACACTCCTCCCAGAGCCTGAAAAGTATTTGTTACGCAACATGTACTTATATTTGTCAGTGGAGTTATTTCAGCACCAGGCTCCACATGCTGATTCATTAAGGTCTATATTTTATCAATGGTCAGTCTGAAGACTCTGTCATACTGTGTCTTTCAAACAGCTGGTTGTTGACAGGAATGGCTGTATTTATCATTTCAGCATATGGCTACTGAGAGAGCCTCAAGTGCAGAATTAAAACGACAGGCACAATTTTATCATCAGCATGCTAAGAGCTAGAATTCCCCTCTGTGCACCAGCACAAGACTCTTCTTAGGTCTTACTATAAAACTATCTCATCTCCCATGAGGACCATGCCAAATGGGCCTGCTGCCAGAATGGGAAGGCAGGCAAGATCCAGGTAATTAGCAGCACCTGTCATGGATGGCAGGCCACTCATCTGTGGGAGCCTAAGACACCCTTTATGTTAGTTGATAAACAGACCGATGAGCCACCCAAGAAGCTCTGCTCATAGATTTTTGAGACCAGAAGAGACAGTTATCATCATCTAGTCTGACCTCTGTATAAGGTGGGCTATTGCACCCAACA
Source organism: Gopherus evgoodei (assembly GCF_007399415.2). Taxonomy (NCBI): domain Eukaryota; kingdom Metazoa; phylum Chordata; order Testudines; family Testudinidae; genus Gopherus; species Gopherus evgoodei. Next base: position 5,823,710 of record NC_044327.1, on the reverse strand, counting down.
ATTCCAGCAGGGGAAGGAATTATTCTTCTCTCCTCCACGAGTGAGTGCTACTGGGCCAGGTAATTTGTGGTTGAATTAGAGCATATCTTTTAGAAAGATGTCTCATCTCAGGTTCTAAACTAACTTTGGGTGCCCAACTAGAGGCCACATAAAGGAGCCTGATTCTCAGAGGGTTGGTGGTGGTACTCAGCACTTTCAGGAAATCAGGCCCTGATAAGGTATAACAAGATGGCACCTAAAAAGTGCTCCAAAGAATAAATTTACCATGTTCCTTGACTATCTGTTCTAATGATTAGTAATCTTGAGGGTTGGAAAGTTACATTTTATTTCCAATTTGAACGTTCTAACTTCAACTTCCAGCCACTCACTCTTGTCATGCCTTTGTTCCATGCTCTTTTATTACTGAAAATGATTTACATGAGGAAATCAACATAATGAAACCAAGGTTAGAGAGATTATTCTTCATGCCACAAGAACTGATCAGACATGTCATTTCAAAGTTCTCAGCAGTAGCTAATCCATTGGATCCTTTTTGCTTTGTGTCTCTGGTTGGTTCTAACCAGGAGAGGAAGGACATATATATAATAAGGTAGAGGACTGGCAGCCTAGATCTCTGGTTTATTTTCCTGGTCTTGACAAAAACTTCCTGTGTGACCTTGCACCAGTTACTTACGCACAAATATTAAAAAGTGGATCTCAATTTTAAGTGTCATATTTTGGGTGCCTCTTTAAATTTGCGCTTTAACCTCCAAGCCCCTGGAGATAATAATATTTGCTTATTTCACTTTCTTTGAAAAGTGCTTTGAGTTCCTCAGATGGGGCCTGATCCAAAGCTTGCTGAAGTCAATGGAAAGATTTCCACTGCCTTCAATTAGCCCTGGATCTGACCTAAGGCACCTCTAGAGAGAAAATCTGATCAGTTCCCAGCGCTGCCACAGATGCCTTGTGTGACCTCAAGCAAATCATTTACTCCCTCTGCCTTTCAGTCCCCAGTAATAATCCTTTCTCTCACCCTTCACCTGTCTTGTCTCTTTAGAGTGTAAGCATTCTGGGGCAGGGACTGCCTCTCACTACCTGCAGGTACAGCACCTAGCACACGGACGCCTTGATCTCTTTTGGCGACTCTAGGCACTACTGTAATAGAAAGAAATAACTGTAACTTAAAGGTTTTTGGAGCACCTTTTAGATTATTCACCAACCCCTGTCTCTTCCTCCATCATATCCTCATCTGACAGAAAAAGGCTTTCCTATTTGGTCTTTGGCTGGAGTTTCGGATTGTATTTAAAAGAAGTGCAACTGGTGGAGATATTTCATTGCAAATGAGCAAAGAGAATCATAGAATCATAGAATCTCCGGGTTGGAAGGGACCTCAGGAGCTCATCTAGCCCAATCCCCTGCTCAAAGCAGGACCAATCCCCAACTAAATCATCCCAGCCAAGGCTTCATCAAACCTGACCTTATAAACCTCTAAGGAAAGAGATTCCACCACCTCCCCTAGGTAACCCATTCCAGTGCTTCACCACTCTCTGAGTGAAATTTTTTTTTTAATATCCAACCTAAACCTCCCCCACTGCAACTTGAGACCATTACTCCTTGTTCTGTCATCTGCTACCACTGAGAACAGTCTAGTTCCATCCTCTTTGGAACCCCCCTTCAGGTAGCTGAAAGCAGCTATCAAATCCCCCCTCATTCTTCTCTTCTGAAGATTGAACAATCCCAGTTCCCTCAGCTTCTCCTCATAGGTCATATGCTCCATCCCCCTAATCATTTTTGTTGCCCTCCACTGGACTCTTTCCAATTTTCCACATCCTCCTTGTAGTGTGGGGCCCAAAACTGGACACAGTACTTCAGATGAGGCCTCATCCATGCCAAATAGAGGGGAATGATCACATCCCTTGATCTGCTGGCAAATGCCCCTACTTATACAGCCCAAAATGCCATTAGCCTTCTTGGCAACAAGGGCACACTGTTGACTCATATCCAGCTTCTCGTCCACTGTAACCCCTAGGTCCTTTTTTGCAGAACTGTTGCCTAGACATTCAGGCCCTAGTCTGTAGCAGTGCATGTGATTCTTCCGTCCTAAGTGCAGGACTCTGCACTTCTCCTTGTTGAACCTCATTAGATTTCTTTTAGCCCAATCCTCTAATTTGTCTAGATCCCTCTGTATCCTATCCCTACCCTTGGTGAATCTACCACTCCTCCTAGTTTAGTGTCATCTGCAAACTTGCTGAGGGTGCAGTCCATGGCGTCCTCCAGATCATTAATGAAGATATTGAACAAAACCAGGCCCAGGACCGGCTGCCAACTACACATGGAGCTATTGATCACTACCCATTGAGCCCTATGATCTAGCCAACTTTCTATCCACCTTACAGTCCATTCATCCAGCCCATACTTCTTTAACTTGCTGGCAAGAATACTGTAGGAGACTGTATCAAAAGCTTTGCTAAAGTCAAGGAATAACACATCCACTGCTTTCCCCTCATCCACAGACCCAGTTATCTCATCATAGAAGGCAATTAGATTAGTCAGGCATGACTTATCATGGTGAATCCATGCTGACTGTTCCTGATCACTTTCCTCTCCTCTAAGTGCATCGGACTTGATTCCCTGAGGACCTGCTCAATGATTTCTCCAGGGACCGAGGTGAGGCTGACTGGCCTGTAGTTCCCCGGATCCTTCTTCTTCCTTTTTTTAAAGTCATCCAGGACCTCCCCTGATCACCATGAGTTTTCAAAGATAATGGCCAATGGCTCTGCAATCACATCCACCAACTCCTTTAGCACCCTCGGATGCAGTGCATCCGGCCCCATGGACTTTTGCTCGTCCAGCTTTTCTCAATAGTCCCGAACCACTTCTTTCTCCACAGAGGGCTGGTCACCTCCTCCCCATGCTGTGCTGCCCAGTGCAGTAGTCTGGGAGCTGACCTTGTTCGTGAAGACAGAGGCAAAAAAAGCATTGAGTACATTAGCTTTTCCCACATCCTCTGTCACTAGGTTGCCTCCCTCATTCAGTAAGGGGCCCACGCTTTCCTTGACTTTCTTCTTGTTGCTAACATACCTGAAGAAACCCTTCTTGTTACTCTTAACATCTCTTGCTAGCTGCAACTCCCAAGTGTGATTTGGCCTTCCTGATTTCACTCCTGCATGGCTGAGCAATAATTTTATACTCCTTCCTGGTAATTTGTCCAATCTTCCACTTCTTGTAAGCCTCTTTTTTGTGTTTAAGATCAGCAAGGATTTCACTGTTAAGCCAATCTGGTCGCCCGCCATATTTACTATTCTTTCTACACATCGGGATGGTTTGTTCCTGCAACCTGAATAAGGATTCTTTAAAATACAGCCAGCTCTCCTGGACTCCTTTCCCCCTCATGTTATTCTCCCAGGGGATCCTGCTCATCAGTTCCCTGAGGGAGTCAAAGTCTGATTTGATGTTTGGTGCTGATTCACAACTGCAGCTATTTAGCAGCAGGTTGACCTCCACACCGTTTGCTGGAAGACTCATGCCAGGCGTGCTGATTGCTGGTGCCAGAGGGCAGGTAATTCTGTGACAGGGAAGAAGGCTATGAGAAAGAGCACTGCATTCCCAGAATACCCTTCAATTTTTCTTCTTGTTACACAGAGTGGTTTACATAAAGTGGAAGCAGATTAATGGTGTTCTCTAGCTAGTGTGATGACTGCCAAGAATGAAAACCAAGGTTTAAAAACAGCCAGTGTTAGAACTTGCAGGGCTGAAAGCTGGGTTCAGGGGAGGTTCTGGGCCACTGACACTTCCACATCATGATGAAAGGCTTAGGCTGGGCTCCCATGGGAGGCCCTTGTGAAGCTGGGCTTGGCAGGGAAGTCCTTCCCACAAGGATCAGAGTGGCAGCCCCTCACAGCCACCTGATTGGCTGATAACAGTATATAAACCAGGAAGCCATGAAGGGGTGCTGTCTGATCAAGAACACAGACTGCCTGTCTGTCTCTGCTTGTGATAGACTCTAGACTCTGGCTTTCGACCCTGGTTTGTCCTTAGTTTTGCTATTCAATTGCTGTCTGTAATGTGGTGCCTGTCCTCAATCTCCTGGTAACCTGAGTCTGCCTGCCTCCTGACGCCTGACTCTGAATTTGCCCTAAGGCACTTTTTAGACTTTGATCCCAGTACCTGACTCAGCCCGACTCTCACTATGACCACTAGGTGTGACTGCCCTTGTCCCTGTCATGACAGTTTGCTCAGACTATCTGCATCCTCCTCAATCCATCCAGCCCCTCCACAGATGATAGAAGGGGTTGGCAGCCCTCCAACCAGCAGCTCCCTGAGGTCACCTGTCTGCAGACGGGGAACCATGCTACACAATGTGGGCTTGAAGCACAGGCCCTGCACGAACAAATAGACCAGCTGCAGGCTCAGATGGCACAACTCACTGCTGAGGTTTCCTGGACCAATGCTGGCTGATCTTCCTACTCCACCCCCTTGTGTACCCCACAGACAAGACTGAGGTGGGGCTAGTACTCAGCCTGCTCTCCAGCAAAGTGTTCAGTTGGGTCTCCCCCACTGTTGGAGCAGAGCAGCCCTTTGCTCTCCAACTGGAATGCCTTCATGACAATCTTCAATGACCCACACGGCATCCACCTGGCAGAGGCTGCCTTCTGGAAGCTTTGCCTGGGGCAAGAGCCAGCCACCTCCTATGCCGCACATTTCGAATGGCTCATGGTTGATGTTGAATGTAATGAAGCAGCCAAACTTTACGCATTCCGGTGTGGGCTCAATGTTGAGCTAAAACACGAACTAGCTCATGTCAAAAACCCCACACATCTAGCCATACTTACTGACCTTGCCCTGTGCACTGACTCTTGTCTTCATGAATGGAAGGAGGAAAGGAGAGTTGGCTCAACACCCCCATGCCCACCCTCCACATTGAGACCTGTTCAACCGAGTCTTGAACCCATGCAGGTCAACCTTGGTCACCAACATCTGAACCCAAAGGAGAGAACATGACAACGACGGCTGAACCTCTGCTTTTACTGCAAGGGACCAGGACACACCTCCTGCCCAGCTCAGAAGAACTCGGGAAACAGACCAACCCAGCTCCAGTGTGTGTGGGGTACAGGGCCACCAGAGCCGCGGGACCAGCGGACCATCTGCAGAGATGCCTGTGGCAGGTCCACTGGAGCTGCGGGACCAGTGGACCATCTGCAGGAATGCCTGTGGGAGGTCCACCGGAGCCGTGGGACTGGGGAGCCGGCCCTACGCCTAGGGCGCCAAAAGCCCTGGTGCCGCTTCTGGTGGGGCGGGGGGGATACAGCCCAGACTCCTAGGAAGTACACTGCTGAGTACATAAAGAACCGGACAATGACACTGATGGAATGTCCTACAGGAGCTATTTTCTGCAAGGTCCATACCTCTTACTTGGTCACTGGATGGCAAGCAAAGTATGCACACTCCCAGCTGCCACTAAAAAGCATTTTGCACATTTTAAGGATGAACTGGCCAGATGAATCACAACAAAACAGTGTAATGTCAAACTGCAGCTCTTAGTGAACAATATCTTCCGCAACATAATATACTTGAAAAAGGATTGCATCGTATCTCTTAATTCTACAATGCCCTTCACATGCAGGCTTCCAACAGCTGCACTTAACTATTTTGTACCCTAGATATTTTCTGTTGTACAAATATACACTAACAGGGACGTGTGTGCTTAACTTTAAGCATGTGACTAGTCTCATCCCACTGAAGGGATGGGACCACTTGTGCTTTAACATTACATATGTGCTTCAGTACTTTGCTGGAGAGAGATGGTACTGTAGGTACTACTCGTTATAATAACTAAACTTCTACTATAGAAGTTTCTTCATAGTTTATTAGGGGTGGGGGAATATTTTCAAAAGGATTCAGAGACTCTGTCTGGGTGCTTCAGGAAAGCCTATGCAGAACTCTTTGGTCTAGATCAGGGGTTCTCAAACTGGGGGTTGGGACCCCTCAGGGGGTCACGAGGTTATTACATGGGGGGTCGTGAGATGTCAGCCTCCACCCCAAACCCTACTTTGCCTCCAGCATTTATTATGGTGTCAAATATGTAAAGAAGTGTTTTTAATTTAAAGAGGGGGTCACACACACAGAGGCTTGCTATATGAAAGGGGTCATCAGTGCAACAGTTGGAGAACCACTGATCTAGATATTGCAGAATCTTAGGTTCTGCCATAAGATTCCCATTAATTCCTTTGGCCAGGTCAGATAATCTTTAGGAAAGGCCCCTCTCTTAGGTCTTCAGTATTACTTCTTCAGGTGTAGGATAAGTCAAAATGGACAAATGGAAATATTTCACCATACAACACATAATTAGCTGGTGGAACTCATTGCCACAGGATATTGAGGATTTAGGAGGATTTAAATGTCCAAAGAAATTTACATGGAGAAGAAGAATTTCCAGAGTTGTTATATGAAATATTTTAAAAGTGGTGGAAGGCTATAAGCAGTCATGCTTCAGAACTGAATTTTCTGAAGGAACAGTCTTCCATTGGGAAATCCTGGTTCAACAAAATTAAAATGTAGCAATTTTGTCAAAGTTTTCAACAGGAAATGACCAAAACTTTTCATTTTGATATGGCCAAAATGTTTTGTTTGGACTTTATCATTTTGACTTTTATGTTATGCCATATTATAATATAAAAGTAAAAATTAATAATTTCAGGATATTTTGTTTCATGAAAAATTCCAACATTGACTTCATCCCGATTTGGGACTAAATGAAATTTCGAAAGCTACCTGCATGAAATATTATTCTCTCTTGGTTTGACGAAACTGGAAAGCAACTTTATTTTTTGTTTGATAATAAAAGGAAACCGCTTACGCAAATAAATCATGATCATCATCTTATGTGGCATCCCCATTACTGGAGGTTTGCAAGCATGGCAGCCCATTCTGTATGATCCTCTGCTGACATTACACAAACTTGTCTCACTCCTCCTCTCTTGATCTCTCTTAGTTCTGGATTTTCATCTCCCACTATAGTCTCCTTCTGATTTCAGCATAATTGTTTTATTACTTGGAGTTCATATCCATCAATCCCTACATTTTATAATATGTTGAGCAATTTCAGGTGGTAGTGCTTGTCAAATTCTCAAAGTCAATAAAACACAAGTATACTGTTTTCTCTGTTTCAACTGATCTTTGTAATATAAGCTTCAAGTTCACAATGGTGATTTTCATGCCCTTTCCACATTTGAAGCTGTATTGTTGTTTGCTTATTTCCTTATCAATCCTTTCTTGTATTTGGTCTTGAACAACTTGCAAAAGTATCTCAGAGGCATGGGATAGTAGGCTGTTTGTTTGTATTCTTGACAATACATAGTGTTGTTCTTCTTGGAGATCTGGAAACACAATGAACTTTGTAAAGTCTTTTGGTAATTCTCCTGGCTCAAATGGATTCTTCATTACCCTTCACATGGCTTTCAAGAGTTTGTCCCCCTTTTTTTTTTTTGGAACAATTCAGCTGGTATTTCATCACAACCCAGTGCTTCTTCACTCAAAAGTCTTTTTATTGCTGCCATGATTCTTCATCCAATATTGATGGGCTTACTTGATTAATCTCTAGTTGAGGTTTTTCAGCCCTAATACTACTTGGTATATTCTTGTCATCTCTTATTCTTGTCTTTAGGGTCTGTCAAATATTGTCCATTTTTGTCCTTAAGGGTTACCTTTCTTCTGTAATTTATGGCACTTACCTTTCGATACATCTCACTTTGTTTGTTTGCTTTATCCAATTGCTTTGTATTTCTGATCCAACCATTCATTTAGACTTTACTAATCTGCATTTATTCTTTATCATTTTTAGTCTTCAGTATTCCTTTTTTTCTGTTTTTGATCTTTGTGCTTTTACTTTCCTTCTTTTGTCCATCCCAGCAGTGATTACATCTTTTATCCAAGGGACTTTCTTAGCTATTAACTTCTTCCCTACATATTTATTTGCAGCTTCTTTGATAGCATATTTCAGACATTCCCAAGTGACTCGGTCTTTGCTGTCATTAATTATCTGCATCACCTCTTCTTGGTAGTGACTTTGTATGTCATGATTCACACCTCCAAGGTTCCATCCTAGATAGTGTTTGGCTTTCTGTAACTTTTTCAGGTTGATATTCGGTCTCATTAAAACCAGTCTATGATCTGATCCACAATCTGCACTTGGCGTTACCTTAACCTTCCTAAAACTATTTCTGTATCTACCATTAATCATAATAAAATCAAGCTGGTTTTTATACATCCCTCTTAGTGACTCTCATGTACCTCTTGCACTTTGTGTTCAGAATAAGCACTGCTGACAATGAAGTCATGTTTCTTGCAAAATTCTACGAATCTTTCTCCATCATCTGTTTCACCAATGCCAAATGGGCCAACTGCTCCAGATAGTCTGTCCTTTCTTACTTTTGCCTTCCATGATAGGTGTCACGTGAAAGGGAATTTTTCTATCTGCCAGTCAATAATCAACTATTGTTACAGCAGTATTTTTTGAGTTACAAGGACACAAATGTGTGCTACCGCAAAACTCCTTCTGTGTGAAACTCCTCACATGTTTGCACTTTTAATGGTTAAATTTTATTTATCAATTAAGGGGGAATTTTCCAAAGTGCCTAAGGGGTTTAAGAGCACAAATCTCACTGCAATTCAATGAGACTTGTGCTCCCAAATCTACTAGGCACCTTTTAAAAAAAACCTCCCCTTATATTAGTGACATACAAAGAACATTTTTCAATTAGCAATTAAAAAATAACATTTTTGAGATAAGGTCAACTTTTAGCCTCAAGTAAGGTTGCATATGCAGAATTAAAAAGCCACTGCAGTGTGTTTGTGTGTTAGGCCTAGCATTTTGTTATAGTGAAAATAAAAAGTTTTTTGGTGGGTTGCACCTTCATATTAAGGAAGGTCTGATGCTAATCTACTGTGTAAAAAGCAATGGAAGTATAAACAAGTCTTTGTTGGCTTAGGAAAGGTGAAACTGAAAACATGAGTTTCTCCCGTCACCTTCATCTTCATACGTAAAGTGACCTTATTAACATGTGATGTTTTTTTCTGAGAAGATACTTTTGCATCAAGTTACTAGTTCTATAAGAAAAATCCAGCACAGTGAGAGATGGAGAGCTCTTTTAACACTGAAGCTCCTGCTGATTTTCCCAGGATTGGAAATGAAAACTACACAACGCCAGAGGGCTCCCTCCCCGCCCCGCAATAATTTAAAGAAGAGTTATTTATTGAGCGCAAGATGATATGTTAGCAACAGGTGTGACCCTGAAAACAGATGTGAGAAGCTCTTGACTACTGAAAATGTATCGGAAGCAGTTTTTTCTTACTGTTTACGGTTCTCTTCTTTAAAAAGAAAAGAAACATAAAATGAAATAAACTGTGCACACAGCCAGTCTGTGCCAAAACTTCTCGTTGTGTTTTTTCCTTCCCTGCCCATTTGTACGGCTGGCCATCCGTTATGTTGTATCTTTTACACTGTAGGCTCTTTGGAGCAAGGAACACTGTTTACAGTGAAGGAGATTTTCAAAGGTACTGAACAGAGATAGGTGCCCAGTGGAACATCAGTAGAACTTATGGCTCTAATTCCCTTAGGTGCTTCTGAAACTTTCCCCCATATATGCTTGTACAGAATTTAGCATAATGTGGCCCTGGACTGGTTGTCCTCTGCGCACTACTGTAACATACATTTTCAATAATAACTAGGAAATTAAAGCAAAAATAGCTACGAAAATGGAAAGCAGCATGATGCACAAAATAATGTGCCATTGTAGTACACGTGGTGCTGGCAGCTTGCATCTGGCACAACTTATTTTCTCTGTAGTGCACATTGAAATGGAGAGAGGCAGCTGTCCTGCTGCAGAGGCAGCTGTCATTTCGTGCTCAGATGCAGCCTGCTACAGAGAGAGAGAGACACACACAGTTTGTACTCGCTTGTGCAGAATTTCCTTGTCACCTTTCTAGATTTTACAGCCTTATTAATCTAAACCAGAAGTCAATCTGCCTGAAAGTGGCAGTGCTTTGTGTATGGAAATATGTAGCAGGACATATGCTGGTCCTCCCACCGCACATCTATTCCTGCTAACGCCTATTCATAAAAATACAAATCCTTTATAGAGGCTCCCCGTTGCTGGATTTTCTGTTGACTGCAGTCATGCTCGAGCAGGCGGGGACTTCCTCTCCCAGTAAATTGATGTCATTGTGCTAAAGCTGCTCAGTGGAGTTCATTGAGACCCTTTTGTGCAGACAAGTAACAGCTAGTTCTGACGAGCAGCTCGGGAGGTGACGCTCAAGTTCAGCGTTGCTTCCTGAAGCAGCGTACGCATGGCCCAAAGAGGCAATTTCAGCACATGGGCGTCAGATGAAATCTGAAGTATACGGTGGATTATGGACTCCCACGTTGTTAGCTTTACAAATCTGGGTTTGCAAACAGTTTGGATAACTGGATGACCCAAATGCAAGGCCAGCTGTTCCCAGTCTTCACTTTCAGTTCCTTCCTCCTACTTTCTCCTTAAAAAAAAAAAAAGTGCAAAGTCTCTTGATGCCTCTCTCAATTGCAACTGTTTTGCTCGATAAAATGTGAGGTGTGCTGCTCAATAGCAAACAAGTGACTAGATGCTAATTGCCCTGATTGCGTGAAAAGCATACAGAGGCTTCTTCTTGACATAGCATTGGAGTTCCATTGTCCAGTGGGCAGGATGGCAGTATGGATAGCACATGCTAGAAGGAGCATGTCAAGATGAGATGGATACACCGTTTGATAAGTTTAAAGAAGGAGGATCTTTAGTTTGCTCACCACAAAATCCTGCTGGGCCATGTCATCCACGCAGTATGCCTCCTTCCTATACCAGCATGAATTTTTTGGTTCAGCCATTGTTATTGACACGGGTCTAGTTCTGACTCAATGCTGGAAAATAATGAAAACTCAACTTGATTGGCTTTCTGCTTCTGTGGTCATCTATCCTCCTCTTTATCCACTTCCCAGTTCATGAACACTTTGCCTTCTGTTTGCTTTGATCTTCATCCATTGTCTTCCCACTGCCCTGTGTTTCCCTGCCTCACAGGTTATCTCACTGATGCCACCTAAATAAAGGGCCACCTAAGCACTCAGTGTTTCCACAACAACAAAAGGTAGGCTGGCATGCTTCAGTTCACCAGGAAAGAAGGAAAGAGCCATCAATCTTGCTGGATACTGAAGAGGTCAGAGTGCTTACTCAGCTCTCCAATCAATTATCTACTTGAACAGACCATGAGTTTTAGAGAGAGGACTATATGTTATTCTTTCTGACATCAGGGCTGCAATTATCCTACAGCCTCATGCCAGATCCATTAGAAAGAGATGTGTCATTTGACTTGCTGCAGTGATAGTTTGCCACTTGGACCTGTAAAAACTGAGCACTATTCTTATCAAACCAGATTCTCGTTCATACTAAGGCCAGTTTACACCATTCTAGTATTAATGTAAATGCAATTAATACCCACTTTCAGGCTTCTTTACACTGCCAGTGCCAGGTAAGGTGGTTTTAGTGTAAATGAGAATCAGGTCGAATGTGTCACCTGGTCTAAGTGTTAATGCCACACCTCAACACTGTATCTCAGTGACCAAAATTTGATTAAACAACAGACTGTAAAATAAAAAAAAATAACAAAAAATGCTGAACAGAGGTGCTGTGAGGATGAATTCATTACTATGTGAAAGGCTGAACGTTGCTATACAACTGCTTATTCTATTCTATCATGACCAAGCACTGGCATTAACCCATCGTTTTACATTACAGCATAGTCGTAACAGTGAATACTAGCGGGGTGAATCAATAGAAGACTTTCAAGAAATCAAACTGCTCACGAAAGTTAGAGTTTATCTGTTAAATAAAAAGCACACAGAACAAGGAATTTGCATGGCCGACAACCTTACAGAAGCCAGTGCAAATGCCTAACAAATAATGCTGCCTAACTTTGAGTCTGAGTTGAAGTTGTGTGATCTCAGACTCAATACAGATATATTAGATTTACTGCTTTCCTTAGAGCCATAAATGAGTCACATGTTGCGGTGAAAGAGAGCTGGACTGGCCAACAGAAGGCCAGCTGTGTGGAAGCTCTGGTACCTTTTAGGAGCTTGGTTCTCAGAAGACATTCCTCCTGTTTGACTCCATCCAGTGACAGTTGGAGGAACCATCCTCCATTACTCATCTGAAGGCTCAGAGAAGATGATCCTTGTGCAGGATCAGGGACCTACTACATTCATTATGTTTACAGCAATGCACATATCGAACGCTCTGGGATAGGCACTCTTCATCTGTAGATACATAAAAAAATAAATACTTCTTTGAAGTTCCTGCCTAGTGTATTGTAGAAGTAGATTCTTCTTGTAGCGGTCTGTGTTCCTGGCTATATTTACACACTATATGCCTTGAAACTACTTGATGATACACTTTCAAGCTGACATTTTCAGCAGGGCTTTGGAGCGGAGCCCAGAGCTGAAGTGTGGACCAGTAGGTTTTATGCCCAGAGCTGGAGCGGAGCCGGAGAGGAGCAATTCAAAAATTTGATTGCTCCAAATCTCTGATTTTCAGGGAACTTTGGCAATTCGGTGCCATTCATTTCAGTGAGAGTTGTACGTCTGCATCTCCCAGGCACTTTTGAAAATTCCCTGCGCTAAACTCTGAAAACTCCGCAGTGCAAACAAGAAACAATTCTCCCAAGTGAGAACATTAGTACATTTGGACTTAACTTGTCTGCAGTCTGATTGGCTAGTAATGAGCTAAGATTCAGCCACCATGCCACTGAAAACCAATCTAAAATCCAGAGGTTTCAAACAAAGCAGCAAAATGTGCGTCTCTAATGGGCGGAGCTTGTTTTGTAGGTGAAGTTGGGAAGAGCAACACATTTTTCTTCTCCAACTCAGTCCCTTCGTGCACAATTTCTACAGTGAGTAAGGAGTAAATTCTGCCACCTGGAGTCACACTATGTACTTCGCTATGTGGTTAGTTCTGCTAAAGTCATATACACCTACAACCTATTTCTTTGTACAGTTTGTGCATTAAAAATGATGACTAATGAGACTATGAATTGTAAAAATGCAAACTTGAAAAATCTCAGCTTACATTTCCTGATGTTCAAAGAAAAAAGAATATGTTCAGAATCAACACATGCTGCAGTGGAATTGTGATCTGCTTTACATGTCCTAAGTCATTATGCTCTAATGAAATCCACCTTTTGGTTCCCACTGAAATCAACAGGCCTTAAGCATGTGCTTAAGTGCTTTTCAGAACTGGGACCAAAGGCCCTGATCCAGGAAAGCACTGGAGCACACACTTAATTTAAGGTATGTGATTGATCCCACTGAATTCTATGGGGCTACTTACATGCTTTAAGTTGGGGCATGTTTAAGTCCTCTGCTGGATCAGGGCCTAAGTGTTTTGCAGAATAAACTTGGGCTTAAAGCTAAACACATGCTTTGTTGAATCAGGGCCTGTGGCACCGTGGCCACCACCCAACTCTATTTCCCTTTGACTTCAGGTCCCTTTAAAACTCGCCCTGTTTCAAGTCGTATTCTCAGCCCCAAGCCTTTTAATTCAGTCATCACCAGGCAGCTGCCAACAGAGTTTGTGAGAAAAAGAACTCCAAAGTCCCAAAGTCCCAAACAAAGTCTTTCATCAGTTCTAGCTCCAGTTTACTGGGGTTCCTCCTGCCTCTGGCAGTCCCACCTACTTCTCTCAGCCATAGCCCTCTGCCCTACAGATTCCTGGTGCCTTTTATATTGGGAATTCTTCCCCTCTGGCAGGGCTCATCTTGGAATCAGGGCTTGCTTAACCCAGAGTCTCCAGCCCACAGCGCCTTATGGTACATGCGCATGGATAAGCACATTTTAAAAAGTCAAATGCAATTAAGAACTGTATTTCCCCAAGGACACCCACTCTAGGAAATATTTTACCCACAGGTTCGGCTACTACCCAATTCCTAATATTGCAGAGGCAAGTCCGTTTGCGAAATTGGCATTTGGACACTGACTGGGCATCTTTGTGCTTTGAAAGATTTAATTTAATTCATCGTTTTCATTCTATTCCCTCTCCAGAGACATTTCTCAACTGTTATGTCCCTTTGTCCTCATGAGTGGTCTCAACTCTTCTCAACGTAACAGTTTGTATGTTGTTTGCACTTTCTTCCAGGACATTAATGAGGAGATTAATTAAATATGGTAGTAAGAGTACATGTCTAGATCCCAGTTAGGAGTACACCTCTCCTAACTCAATTCAGGACTTTGTTAATGGTTCTTAACACCTAATACAACCTAAATACATTTTTCAATGCAATATCAAGTGCTTTAGTAACATCTAAGTATTTCACATCTACTGCCTACCATCCATCCAATCAGCTTATAATTCTGCTGAATAAACCAATCAACATTTCTGGTGAAAATTATTCTCTATAAGAGCTGAGTGAATAATTCAGAGTGAGTAATATATTCCATGAATGTAACAGAATATCTTCAAGCAGAATCCAATTGATTTGTTATTCCAATGTATCTGATTATTCATTAATCCATGGTTGACCCATGAATGGTTAAAATTCCAGGTGAGTGGCTTAGGTGATTTACTTCAATGGCACCTGGGCTAGCCAGCATCTCTGAAAATCAGGTCATGTATTTACAGCCCAGGTTCAACAAAGCACGTAAACATGTGCTTAACTATGAACACATGCTTAAATTCCATTGAAGTCACTGAGAGTTAAGCAAGTGCTTAAAGTTTTGTTGAATCGGGGCTCGAGTGCCTAAATATAAACTTGGGTGCCTAAATCACAGAATCATAGAAGATTAGGGTTGGAAGAGACCTCAGGAGGTCAGCTAGTCCAATCCCCTGCTCAAAGCAGGACCAACCCCAACTAAATCATCCCAGCCAGGATTTTGTCAAGCTAGGCCTTAAAACCTCTAAGGAAGGAGATTCCACCGCCTCCCTAGGTAACCCATTCCAGTGCTTCACCACCCTCCTAATGAAATAGTTTTTCCTAATATCCAACCTAAATCTCCCCCACTGCAACTTGAGACCATTACTCCCTGTTCTGTCATCTGCCACTACTGAGAACAGCCGAACTCTATTCTCTTTGGAACCCCCCTTCAGGTAGTTGAAGGCTGCTATCAAATACTCCCTCACTCTTCTCTTCTGCAGCCTAAATAAGCCCAGTTCCCTCAGCCTCTCTTCGTAAGTCATGTGCCCCAGCCCCTAATCATTTTTGTTGCCCTCTGCTGGACTCTCTCCAATTAGTCCACATCCTTTCTGTAGTGGGGGGCCCAAAACTGGATGCAATACTCCAGATGTGGCCTCACCAGTGCCCAACAAAGGGGAATAATCACTTCCTCTGATCTGCTGGCAATGCTTCTACTAATGTAACCCAATATGCTGTTAGCCTTCTTGGCAACAAGGGCACACTGCTGACTCATATCCAGCTTCTCATCCACTGTAATCCCCAAGTCCTTTTCTGCAGAACTACTGCTTAGCTAGTCGGTCCCCAGCCTATAGCAATCATGGCGTTCTTCCATCCTAAGTGCAGGTCTCTGCACTTGTCCTTGTTGAACCTCATCAGATTTCTCTTGGCCCAATCCTCCAATTTGTCTAGGTCACTCTGGACCTATTCCTGCACTCCAGCGTGTCTACCTCTCCCCTCAGCTTAGTGTCATCTGCGAACTTGCTGAGGGTGCAATCCAATGTAGGTATCCAAGTTTGAAAATTTTGGCCTCAATGTCTGGTGAATTTTACAAAGCTTTTGTTTCTCTCATGCGCAGCACACATCTGGGGAGAACACCGTGCTAAGTCACCCCCTCATTCCTAAACATGCTTTGCACAGTCATTATATTACATGCACTCATTAGAAGTCTAAAGTGATCATCAGGGCCAGCTCCAGCTTTTTTGCTGCCCCAAGGGAGGGATCCGCTGCTGAATTGCCACCAAGGACCTGGACCATTGGCTGCCCCAAGCACCTGCTTCCTTTGCTGGTGCCTGGAGCCGGCCCTGGTGATCAGTCTCATGAACTCTCCATAGACTTACTATTTATCTTTTTATTATTTCATGACATTAAAAAAAATGTCCTAAGGGTTTTTCTGCTTCCCTACTGTGAGCAACAACATGAACCATGCTTGGTGCTACCTTTCCTCCACTCCTTCCTCTTCATGGACCCGCCTGCTGCCTCTTCAGTTTCTGCACTGCTGCCACTGTTACTTGTGCCCTTTCTTTGGAAAGCTGGGAGAGTGGATGGATGAGGGGGCAAAGGGCATACAGGTGATGTCTTTGCAGCATAAGACCGCTGCAACTGGCCATCAACCAAGTGCTGTGTTCAACGCATATACAGGGCATGTCAATGCAGGAGCTTTGAGCTAGTATAGCAGTGTGGACATTGCAGCACAGGCCTATATGGAGCCAGTGGGCCGGGTGGCCTTGTGCACTCAGCTGGCTGGCCTGTGCCACTACCCGTGCCACAATGGCCACTCTCCATTCTTAGTGTGCTAGCTAGGAGGCATCTGTTCACCCAAACTGGGACACTCATTCCCAGCAGCAGTGTAGATGTGCCCATACAGAGACATTAATAAAAACAAGTATTCTGTCCGGAAGGTCACAATGTAACATGACTTTATTTGTTAGAACTCAGAAGGATAACACATAAGAATCCCCAAACCAGAGAGACAAAGCGGGCTGGCTCCCTAAAACAGAGAGGCACAATTCAACTCTCCTTGCTCTAGGTTGGCTGGCTGCAGACTGATTTCTACTAGGCCCAGATCGGACTCTTCCCTACAGAACACATTCATCTGCTGGCAGGACCATGAAAAACCCTTGACATTTAAAGTGATAGCCTACAATTTTAACAGAGTTTTCAATATACCACACAAAGCAACTAAGTGACGTTCCCCCTTCCTTTTAAACCTCCACAGAAGTGTGCCAGAGATATCAGGTTTGCCAACTGAAATGTCAATTGATGAGAACCATTGTACTAACAGCAGCTTATTCCTTTGGATACAGTTGGAGCGGAGTCCTTTGAGTAAGGGAGCGAGTGGGTGTGACATCTATGAATGCTTTCTTTCCAGACAACAATAAAATATTACTCTCCTCCGATCAACAAAGAACCAAGTACAGAAATGTTTTGATCAAAGGCAGGTTTTCTCTACCTGACCTTTGGGCGAAGGTGTGAGAAACAACGGTCTGATTAAATATGCCAGGACGTTTCCATAAAGAAAGGAGTGTAAAAAACCCCCCAACAACCCAGTTTCTTGGCACTTTCAGATCTGGAGTTAGCAAATAATAAACTACCTCCCCAAGGAAGAAAGCCCAAAGGCCGATTAGACATGAGCAGGTACCCTATCCACCACAGATCATTAACTTGGCTTTTATATGTGTTCAAAGAGGCACATTCTAATTCTGCTGATTGAGCGTGTCAGTTTGTGATTAACTGCCTTTGCCTTGCCACCCAACTGCTAACCAGCTCCAGCCTAGTTTTTGTTATTATTTGAACGGCAAAGGCAATCCACTGAGATGTCAGTATAATTGGCTGGTATTGGCTGCATATTTTAAGTATGGTTTATAGCAAAGTCTTCCTTACCCTTAAACCAAAACAAAGACAAAAGCCCAATGCGCCCAACCTTTGAGAACATGGTGAAAGTGATGAACATCATGGAGAATCAAGAAAGAAGCTATACAGATACCTGTTAACAAAAATTCTGGTTGTTAAAGGGCAAGTACAGATTGCCATGACTTTCACATGCTCTTCACACCACGTTAGCTTTTTTTGTTAACACTCTTTTTGTTCTGCAGATAACAGAGAGTATAAATACAGGCCCAGATTCTACATAAATTTATGTTTGTTTGTAACTTTAGGCATTTATCTAATCCCATTGAACTGACTTGGATGACACATATGTATAAAGTTACTGACGGGTGCAGTGTTGCCAGCTCTCAGATTTTATCCCAAGTCTTATGATATTTGGTATTGTTCTTAAAGCCCCAGGCCCTGGAATCAGGTGAATACACCAGAATCTCAGCTTTCATTTACAAATCAAAAGCCCATTTCTAGCCCTTATGGTTGTGGAGAAAGGCTTGAAAATATGAGCCCTAAAGGTTCAAAATAGCCAGGAGGCAAATAGAAAACCACCACACTTATTATTTTGAAAATGTCATGATTTTTAAGTCAATTCCATGATATTTTGGGCCATGACTTATGATTCTTGAATGCTTAGGGTTGGTATTAGCTGGATCTGGGCCTTAATCAATATTATGATAGCCTAAAACAACTTGCTGAAGAGTGACCCAAGACTTGGAACAAAAAGTAAAGGCCTGCGAAACTTTTCCTTTGGGAATAGTCCGTATGGAAGTAGTCTTATTGCTGCTGAGCAAGAGTTTGCAGATGGGGCACCGTTTTAAGGGGATAGGAGAAGGAAGTTTGCAAAGCTGGAGGTTCCATTTTAATTTTATTAAAAAGGCAACAGAGTAACACAATCAAACACTATGTACAACATGCTGCAAAGGCAAATTCTGTGAGATGAGAGTAGCCTATAGGTTAATATATAGTGTTTCAATACTATCATACCGGGCCCATGTAGAGAGGGAGAATGGTCCAGTGGTTGGAGTGCAAGGTGGGGACATGAGAGCCCTGGGTTCAGCTCCTTGCTCTGCCATAGGCTGCCTGTGCATCTTAGGCAAGTCTCCCTGTGCCTCAGTTTGCCATCTGTACAATGAGGATAACAGCTCTATTCTTCCCCAAAGGAGCCTTAGGAGGGTATGGACATTAAAGATGGAGAGGTGCTCAGATCCTATAGCCATGGGCGCTAGATAAGTACAATCGACAGTGCTTAACTGTAACTACAGCACAGCTTCTTCTCTGCTATAACATGGGTGATACAGCACTGGAGTTAGAGCTCGTAAAAACAGGTAAATCTCAATATTTCCATTTAGTGGAGGCCAATTGGCAGTATTTGAATGGAGAGGGAGACTGGAGAGAATTATATGCTCTCATCTTTGTGGAATCCATAGAGAGTGACAGCAAAAAGACAGTCCAGTCCAGGTTAGCAATACCGCATGCCTTGTCTGGGTTAATGTTTCTTAGAGAGGTGAAGTTGAACAGAAAGGATAATGGTGCCTCCATTCCATCCTTTGACTTGTCTATTCAAGCTGTCAGCTCTTCAGGAGGGACCAATTCTTACTGTTCATACAATGCTTAGCACAATGGGGTCCTGAATTCAGCTGGGGCCTCGAAGTGCTGCTATGGCAAAATAAATCAATAGTGAGGAAGACAGCGACCAAGAGAGCTAACGTGGTGGCAACACACCTGCCTGATCCCTGCACATACTGCAGCTAATGAGTAAACACGTCAGCTTAAAATTTGCTTTGAACGGTTCATATTTTTCTAAGTTTTGAAGTGTTAAGTTATACATTGTCTCTCTGCCCTGATGGTTTCAGGGTCAAAGATATCTCTTAAGGTAATGTAACATTTTTAAATGGCTGCACTGGTTCTCTGATGAACTGCTGTGAAACCTCTCTAAGCTTGGTCTTGTTGTACTGTGCATGATGCAGCCAGCACTAAGGGGAAGAAACAACCAGTTTCACAGATGGCATGTTCTTCCTGTACGATGATCAAGTAAATTCCCCTCATTATCATTGCAAGGGCTTGGTAAGGTGGTTCTCCCAATAAACACCAGGGGGCGTATTGTCTACAATGATAGCAAAATCTGTAGTATCCATCTGATGGCAATACCATATCTGTATCCACTCCAGGGTCTTCCCTGAACTCCTTTTATACTAGCATGGCAAAGTTATCATTGCAGCGGGGATCTTATAATGCAGTTTCATCACCTCATCAGAACCCCAAGGTATAAATATAGATTTATATTTTATCACTTAGCTATACATTATTTTGACTGCCATTTAAGGTCCTCATTCAGCAAAGTACGTAAGCACATGTTTAACTTTCAGCATGTACTTACATCCCACTGAAGTCAATGAGATTTAAATACATGCTTAAATGTAACATGCTTAAGTGGCTTGCTAAATAGGGGTGCTTTGCTAAACTGGGGCCTAAATGTGGTAAAAATAAATAGTTGTCCATTATAAAATATTGGTTGATGTGAATGATCAAAGTTCTACCCTTATCCAATCCATATCTCCATCACTGGAGATTTTTAAGAATAGGTTAGACAAACACAGCTCCAGGATGGTCTAGCTATAGTGTCACCTATGTATACAAGGCTGGACCTTCCTTAATGCGGGGTGATGAACTAGATGACCTCATGAAGTCCTTTCCAGCCATACCTTTCTATGATTTTATGTCCTTGTATTAAAGTTGAAACATCAAATGCCAGATAATTGCTAATAGGTTGACAGCAGACATCATGAGGAATAGCATCTGTCAATGATCAACACGACAAAGCCACAGTGCAGTGCAATGGCACCAGATGTCTGCCTAATTAAAAAGGCACATGGCAAGCAGCACCATAGATGTTTCAGTCACAACAAACAATTCTTCCTGGGAAGAAGTCTGGGACCCCTCCGTCCCCGCAGGTCCCCTGCACCTACTATAACCCTTATTTCTGATATCTGCCTGTATCTTTTTTTCCAGCCTTGTCATCTCCCTTCATCCTCTCTGCTCCTTCTATACCCTGGGCCTGGTCCAAAGCCTACTGAAGTCAATGGAAAGATTCTCCTTGGCTGCAACGGGCTTTGGATCAGATTTCTAATTCTTTTCTCTCCATCCTACTCCTTACCTCTCAGCCTTCCAGACCCAACTCTTCCCACTGATGACTACTCACTGTGTACCTGGACCTACTGCCTTCCAACACATTTATCCAACATCTCTCTGTCCCCTAGGAGGGCTTCCTCTCCAGTTCCCCCTCGTGAGAAAGCTCAGTGAGGACAGATCCTCAGCTGGCATAGCTCCACCGGGGTCATGGATTTACATCAGCCTGAATCTGGTTCAACATCTCCTTAGAGTGGGCCTCCAATAACGGAGAAGCATGAGGCTTTGCCTGATTAGTCCATTGTACACAACTCACAATCTATACTAGCTCCAGGACTGCAGGAAAAGCACTGCACCGAGAGCTGATAGGAACTACAGTACCACACTCAGTGTCTCTGCAAAGCTACTCCCAGGGTGTTAAAATAGTGTGATGTCTCCAGCAAGCAACTGCATTTGACTAGCTTGGATAATGCCTTTTCCCAACGGCGGTCCCCAGTCCCCTACCAGATGATGGACACAGTTACTGACCAAAATGTGGGAGGGAGACAATTTTTAGTATCGGGACTAAAAGTATCCCTTTACGAAGCAGAGGTTGGGTTTTTCTAAAGCCCTCATTGAAGCTGATAGTTTTACTGTTGGCTTCAATGGGAGCAGTCAGGCTAATGCTGAGCACTTTTGAAAAGCCCAGCTCTTCTCCTCTCTTTTACTTGCTTTCCCATCTGTGCTAGCTGGGATGACTTTGTTTCTTACTAATAAATGTTGCTACTGTATTGTTAAACCCTAGCATTCAAAGTCATGAGTCAGCCCACTTCATCTCCCCTCACCCCCCAAATCAGGAGATTTTTAAAAACAGTATCTCTTGGGGCCTTTTTACCCCTCTTCTCATGCTGTAACCATTCAGGTTCTGGTACTTATCTGGCCTTCGTCACTGTAGTATCTAAGCACCTTGCAATCTTTAACGTATGCATCCTCACAACACCCCTGGGAGGCAGGGAAGTGCTGCCAGCCTCAGTTTACCAGTGGGGAACTGTGGCCCAGAAAGGCTGTGTGATCTGCCCAAGATTTCACAGGAACTCTATGGCAGAGCAAGGACTTGACCCCCAGTCTCCCAAGCCTAGCTAGCACTGTGACAACTGGCCTCTCATTCGTGAGTTCAGGCGTTCCTATGCAACCACTGAGACTACATGATTCCTTGTTTTATAAATGAAAGCTGAGATTCTCACCTAATGACATGCCTCCAGAAGCTGGGGCTTTAAGAAAAAGGATGTAAAAAACTACAGCTGATTATGTTGATTAGAAACATTAAGATACATCTTTTGTATTGGTCATTACTTCAGTATTTCCAATGGACAAATCAAGCTTCTGTTAGACCTGTTTGACAGCACACAGATAAGAAAGAATCCAGCTGGATCCTACCAGTTTTTAATACACCTAATTTCTGGAGTTGTTATGAATGTTTTACGTTGGTGTCACTGTCAAGTATCAACAACAATGTTTTACATGACCAATAGCTGCTGCAAAGTGACCATGTGTTCTTTGGATATTAAGCCAAACACTTCATTGCAGTAAGCCCTGACTGTCTTTGTGGTTTTGCCCACCTCCTCAGGGACCTTTATAGTGCGCCCCTTCCTATAAACAGTTTAAAGTCATAATGGTAAACACACAGGGCTAAAACGAAACTTGCATTTGTTACACTTGTGTTGACTATTTGTGACAATACTAGACATGTTTACCAGTCCAGCAGAGCAGTTTACACAGGAAACCCCCCACACATTTACCTCTTCTGCCATGATTAATTCTTGGTTTACACAGAGGAAGAGACATAATGGATCTGGTTTTCTACACCAATACAACCTTGCAGGAGCTCCTGAGTACTAAACTCTAGCATTTTGTATGTTGGTTTAAAAAACAGATGGAGGCCATAATGTTGCAGATCTATCCTGAAGGGTTTAGTCTCTGCATAGCTTCTCTCCACCCCCCTGACTGATAGCTGACCTCAGAAAGGTCATCATCAGTGGAAGAAGAAAACAGTATGTGAGGACTAGATCCTCCAGGATACAATTAGAAGAGCAACCTCTAGCTGGCGTGCTGGGAGGCATCTTCTACTCAGTGATGAACACAACTGGTGCTCCTAGCAATCAATGTGATGAGGAGGTCATAGAGTGCTCCCAGGACCCACAAGTGAAGCTCTATTATGTGTAATGACATATTGCACCAGGAGGTGCCTGAGGAGAGCAAATCATCTGTGGTAACAGCAAACCAGGAGCTGATAAGTATAGGCTATATAATCCCATGGACTGGGCGTTCATGCAGGAAAAGAGATTTGCCAGAACTCACTTCCGATCTCTTCTTTACCAATGAATATTAGCCTGGGCAGGAGCCCTGCTGTCTATGCTGCCTCACAGAAACATAGAATCACAGAATATCAGGGTTGGAAGGGACTTCAGGAGGTCATCTAGTCCAACCCCCTGCTCAAAGCAGGACCAACCCCAACTAAATCATCCCAGCCAGGGCTTTGTCAAACTTGACCTTAAAAACCTCTAAGGAAGGAGATTCCACCACCTCCCTAGGTAACCCATTCCAGTGCTTCACCAACCTCCTAGTGAAAAAGCTTTTTCCCTAATATCCAACCTATACCTCCTCCACTGCAACTTGAGACTAGTACTCCTTGTTCTGTCATCTGCTACCACTGAGAAAAGTCTAGATCATGGGTGGGCAAACTTTTTGGCCTGAGGGTCGTATCGGGTTTTGGAAATTGTATGGAAGGTCCCATCCACTCACCCCGTCCCCTGACCGCCCCTGAAGCTCCCACCTCTGCCTCCCGCTGCCCCATCTAATCCCCCTCTCCTTCCTGACAGACCCCCATGACCCCTGCCCCATCCAACCACCCCTTCTCCCTGTCCCCTGACTGCTCCAGGAACCCCTGCCCCTGACTGCCCCTTGCCACCCCATCCAACCCCTCCTCTCATTCTGACTGCCCCCCCAGGACTCCTGACCCCATTCAACTCCCTTATTCCCCACCCTCTGGCCACCCTGACCCACATTCACACCCCAGACCCCTGCCCTCCCCCTGAACTCCCCTGCCCTCTATCCAACCCTCCCACTCCCTGTCCCCTTTCTGCACTGCCTGGAGTACCAGTGGCCCCAGGAGCTCATAGCTCTTACATCCAGAGCATTGCACCGGCGTCAGGGCAAGCTGAGGCTGCGCAGGAGGGGGAAGAGCAGGGGAGGGGCCGGGGGCAGTCTCCCGGGGAAGGAGCTCAGGGGCTGGACAGGAGGGTCCTGCAGGCCAGATGTGGCCTGCAGGCCATAGTTTGCCCACCTCTGGTCTAGACCCATCCTCTTTGGAACCCCCTTCAGGAAGTTGAAAGCAGCTATCAAATCCCCCCTCGTTCTTCTCTTCTGCAGACTAAATAATCGCAGTTCCCTCAGCCTCTCCTCATAAGTCATGTGCCCCAGCCCCCTGATCATTTTTGTTGCCCTTCACTGGATGCTTTCCAATTTTTCCACATCCTTCTTGTACTGTGGGGCCCAAAACTGGACACAGTACTCCAGATGAGGCCTCACCGATGCCGAATAGAGGGGAATGATCATGTCCCTCGATCTGCTGGCAATGCCACTACTTATACAGCTGTAGCGAGGCAATGTGGTTCCCCACAACCCTGGGGAGGGACGAGCCCTTCCGGTTGACAAAGTGGGTGGAGCCAGTGGAGCCTATGCCCCCTGACCCAGGGCCTGGAATTGTTGCTTAGCTGTTTGCTCAGCCCCTGCCTAAGAGCCTGAGCCACAGACGTTGCACTGCTCCACCCTGACAGAGGGCCTGGGCTTATTGTTTAATGATTTGCTCAGCTCCTGTCCAAGGACTCGCTACTGCCCACCAACTGGCTGGGAGTACCCATTTGTTTTGCCTCTATTGCTGCTGTGGCCTGAGATCCCACCGCCAGACTAGTTCCCTGACGTAACCAGATGGACGTAGCGAGGCGGTGTGATTCCCTGCCGGTCCCGAGAGGGACAAGCTCCAGCCGAACCTTCTACAACAGCCCCAAATGCCGTTAGCCTTCTTGGCAACAAGGGCACACTGTCGACTCATATCCAGCTTCTCGTCCATTGTAACCCTTAGGTCCTTTTCTGCAGAACTGCTTCCTAGACACTTGGTCCCTAGTCTGTAGCAGTACATGGGATTCTTACCTCCTAAGTGCAGGACTCTGCACTTGTCCTTGTTGAACCTCATCAGATTTCCTTTTGGACCAATCTTCTAATTTGTCTAGGTCCCTCTGCATCCTATCCCTACCTTCCAGCGTATCTACCACTCCTCCCATTTTAGTGCCATCTGCAAACTTGCTGAGGGTGCAGTCCATGCCTTCCTCCAGATCATTAATGAAGATACTGAACAAAACCAGCCCCAGGACCGACCCTTGGGAAACTTCACTTGATACCAGCTGACAATTAGACATGGAGCTATTGATCACTACCCATTGAGCCCGATGATCTAGCCAGCTTTCTATCCACCTTATAGTCCATTCATCCAGCCCAAACTTCTTTAACTTGCTGGCAAGAATACTGTGGGAGACTGTATCAAAAGCTTTGCTAAAATCAAGGAATAACACATCCACTGCTTTCCCCTCATCCACAAACCCAGTTATCTCCTCATAGAAGGCAATTAGGTTAGTCAAGCATGACTTGCCCTTGGTGAATCCATGCTGACTGTTCCTGATCACTTTCCTCTCCTCTAAGTGCTTCAGAATTGATTCCCTGAGGACCTGCTCCATGATTTTTCCAAGGACTGAGGTGAGGCTGACTGGCCTGTAGTTCCCCAGATCCTCCTTCTTCCCTTTTTTAAAGATGGGCACTACATTAGCCTTTTTCCAGTCATCTGGGACCTCCCCTGATCACCATGAGTTCTCAAAGAAAATGGCCAATGGCTCTGCAATCACATCTGCCAACTCCTTTAGCACCTTCGGATGCAGTGCATCCGGCCCCATGGACTTGTGCTCGTCCAGCTTTTCTATACAGTCCAGAACCACTTCTTTCTCCATAGAGGGCTGGTCACCTTCTCCCCATGCTGTGCTGCCCAATGCAGTAGTCTGGGAGCTGACCTTGTCTGTGAAGACAGGTAAAAAAACCTCTTCCGTGCCATAACTGTAATTTTCCATCATTTAGCAACAGATATAGTTGGATGCCTGGGAAGAACCAGGCTAGAATATTACTACATCCTGGTGGGGTGCAATTATTTATTTATTCTTGAGATTTATGAAATAACAATGAGAAGGGGCACATGTCTGAGCACCCCAGTGACATCTGATACCCATGTAAGAATACAATAAATCCCAAACCATGCAGAAGCACAGAGGATAGAATATCAGGGTTGGAAGGAACCTCAGGAGGTCATCTAATCCAACCCCCTGCTTGAAGGGGAACTAATCCCCAGACAGATTTTTACCCAAGATTCCTAAATGGCCCCCTCAATGATTGAGCTCATAACTCTGGCTTTAGCAGGCTAATGCTCAAACCACTGAGCTATCCCTCCCCTAAGTACTTACTAAGTAACCAGGCAGTGCAAAAGGAAATCATAGTCTCTATTTCCCCTTAAACAGTCTCGCTCCTTGCCTTCCCCCTTCAAACAATCTCTGCTTCTTCATCAACCCTGCTAAGAAGATAGCCCTTGCAGCTGGCCCTTGTGACCAGCAGTTTCTGGATATTTCAGACCAGGATGGGAGTGCCATCCAAAGGGAAGAGACCAAGGGGCCCTTATGGAGAACACTCTGCCCGCAACTTCATTATTATACCGAGGGGAAAGGGATCCAACCCAAGCACCTCAACATATCTCATTGCCACCAGACGTCCAGAAGCTTCCCCTCATAGGTCTAGTAAGGCCTAATTCTTACTAGCCAGGAGGCCAGCTCTACATGTCACTTCATGAAGATGGTTTATTAAGGGCCAAACATTATGGCCCTACATTCCACCCCAATGGGCAGACAACAGCAACAACACAGCCTTCTCTGAAGGGCCACAGTCTTCATAGACACAAACAGTTTCAGCTCTAAAATCGTCTTGAACCAAACCAGAACCATAGATCAGCTACTGGTACTTGACTGTATTAAAGAACTACTCCTTCTAAAAGCTATCATACATGATAATATTTCAGGACATTGTGGCTGTAATTGGAGAACGAGGGTCAGGTTTCAGGAGGCACGTGGATTGGTGTGACAAACATGGGCAAGTCAGGGCCAGGCTGCTACCACACAAACAGTAGAAGTTCAGCTAAGACATCTGCAAATACCTGATAGATCCTAGTACAGATGAAAAAGCTGTTCATTATGGGCCTGAACCTATGTCAATTGAAGTCAACAGCAAGACTCCCTTTGACTTCAATGGGGTTTGGATCAGGCCTTAGATAATTTGCCCAAATGTTATAAGCAGTAAAGGGGAAATTTTCAAAGGCACAAATGGCAATTAGGTCCCAAACTCCCACTGGAAATCAATGGGAATTAGGTACCTCAACTATTCATTCTGCATTTGAGAGTCTCCCCCTAAATTCTTATCATTTGAATTTTGAACTTCCATTGGTACAAACAGAAGGGGAGCATAAATGGTGCCATTTCTCAGGGTGTCACTATATGGAACCAAAGCGAAGTGCATCAGTGAATCCATAGCTACCAAAGGAATGCTTATGAAAACAGTATTTCTGAGGCTGACTTAACAGTGTACAAAAACAATGATGAGTCCGGTGGCACCTTAAAGACTAACAAATTTATTTGGGCATAAGCTTTTGTGGGTAAAAAACCCTGGATGACTCATTGTGTTTGTGGATACAGACTATCACGGCTACCCCTCTGACACTTAACAGTGTAATAACTATAGTGCTTGTTTCCTTGGGTTTATTTAATTGCTAATTATTTTTAGTTAGGTTTGCAGATGGTGACTGTGAAGAGTGCATGTAACAAAGAAGCAGGAATCGGGACACATTTTTCCTCAGGTCCTGAACAGAAGCCAGATCACAGAAGTGCACATTAAAGATGGGAAGTGTCTTTCCATTTCCCTGTGTTACTGAACTGTCTGCAATTAGCCCAGCTACTAGTATTTTCCATGGGTTTTTGTTTTTGAATGTATCTTTTTTTTCCAGCCCCACATACAGAAGGAGTTCCACAATCTTTCTGCCGCCCTTTCTGGCCTTTATCACCTCTTTCCAAAATGTCTGCCTCCTATGGCATGTAGTGGAGTGTTAATTTCCTTGTGTGTCAGACACATCTTCCTGTCCCTTGAGGTCATGTTTGGAGCGTTCTAAATTGGAAGTTTGATAGAAAACTGGTGACTTTCATTTTCTTCCTTCATTTCTACAGTGTTGTAGCTGCGTTGGTCCCAGGATACTAGAGAGACAAGGTGGGTGAGGCAGTATCTTTTATTGGACCAACCTTTGTTGGTGAAAGAGACAAGCTTTTGAGTTTACACAGAGCTTAGACAGAGCTCTTCAGGTCATTTTACAATCTCTTTGCTTGTCTTGAGGCCTTATTTACATACCCAGCCTAGCCATAATTTACATTATTATTGTTATTGTTATTTTATACTTAGGGCTAACATCTACTTTTTGAAAGATCCACAGGGGTCAATGCTTCCTAAATAGTGTCATTGTTCTTGCAAGTTACACCGATGCTGACTTGGAAATCTGTATTGGCCGAGGGAAGAGTTTAGACAGATGTGTTCTGGTGGAATACAGGGTCAGTGTTTCAACAGCAGCTACTCTTGCCCTCAACCATGCCTCCTGTGGAGGAAGTTTACAGCATAAACCTGTTGGTTTTGTGGAAAGAGAGACAGACGCATCCACTGATTGGTACAGAAGCAGCTGTCAGCCCCACAATTACTAGAGACCAGAGTCTCCCCTGAGATCTGCGGTGTGGTTTGTAGCACAGAATTTAATTATTAAATTACTTAATGCACTCTTTGGCTCACCTACACGGAACGATAACAGCACATACAGCTTTCAGACAAGTAACATAAATAGCAAAGGGGGCTCTCTCAACATGTAACAAATCCTTTGGATGAGATGTGCACAAACCATAATGCGAGAAGAAAGAAAGAAAGAAAGAAAGAAAGAAAGAAAGAAAGAAAGAAAGACGAATAAGTTGAACCATCCCTACTGTGTGTCAGATATACATCCGTTACAAATGAGGGCCTATGCATATTTACTAACGCAGAACAACACTTAAACTCATCCTACACACAACTCATCCTGGTACATACACAGGCATCCATGTACATCCACACACATACAGCTGCATGCACGCTGCAACCATTCAGACGGAAAAAAAAACACTAGACAAATGTGCAAACAAATAATAAAATATATATTTAAATATAATTGCAATACAGTTGCATTGTCTTTTTACTGACCGGTGTGGCCATTGAAGAGCACTAGATTCCGAACTGCTGGAGGTTAAACAAGGCTGTGGATATGATATATCTGTTCACTAGGAAAAGTATATAACAACCCTTCTGCCCACTAAAAACCACATGACACATTAACTCATGACATTGTGCATGAACAGCTGTATAGGAAGCCTCAGCCAAGCCAAAAACATATGGAGACTGGTTGTTTTCTCCTCACTGTCGGCCCTTAGATTGTCAGCAATTTGGGGTAGGCATTAGGTTTTAGCAGCACCCACCACAGTGGGACCCTGGCCATGATTGGAGACTCTGGTTGTTACCACAATACGCATATTAAATAATAATAAAGAATCTACAGTATCTAATCAATGGTTTCCCAAAAGCAAAACCACAATCTCAGCTCCTCAGCTAGCAAACAGTGGCACGGCTCTGTTGATTTCAAAGAAGATTATTTTAAATGGAACAACATCAGTTTATACCAAGAGAGGATCTGGCCAACATTCTTAGTGTAGCTCATATCCATTGCCTTTGCTCCCTTCCCTCCAGCTATGGACACCCTTGTGCCTTTGCGAGAAGGGGCAGCTGGCACCTCCATTTCCAGGAAGACTCCATATGCTGCGGAGTCAATCCGCAGGCACCTACCTTTGTATTTCAGGCTTTTTCCCCTTGTCCTTCTGAGAGGCTTGAGGTTCTGGCTTGGTCTGTTGGATTGGTGAGTGCTGTCTCCTGCTGCTTCTTCTTGTTCATATTCCTGTTTGGATCCCATTGGTCTGTGAAACAAGGAAGAGAGGAGTGCTGACGGGATGAACATACCCAAGGCACTGTTGACACATATCATAACATATAGGTATGGCAAAGCTTTCATACTGAGCTGAGAATATTCACTTTCTTACACTCCCACCTCCCTGGTCATGAAAGCAGTGTTATCCTACATGTCCTAACCCTACTGGGTAGAGTTATTCTGTTGCCTTTTTGACTATCCCTTTAACAGCCATCCAGCCCTACTCTGTGGATTGCTTCTGGCCCATAGAGCACTTGATGGAGGTGGCCTGGCTGGCCATTCTCCTTATTTCCAGCTGCCAAATAGATAGATAGCTAAAACACACTTGGTACTTCCTTGGTCTTACTCTTCCCCCAAAACAATTGCCATAGATGTCACAGGGACATTACGTGATCACAGAGAGTAGATGAGATGGCTGTGTGGTCATGGATGGGGCGGGCAGCAGATCTGTGCACTTGCGAATGGGAAGGGGAGGTGTCCTGAGCATGTGGTCCATGCTATGAAAAAATCTGAGAACCTCTGTCCTGCTGCAGCATGCAGAGCAATGTGCAGTGTGCATTATGTGATACTGACCTACTCCCTTAGAGACTGCATTTAACAACAACAGGTGCACACCACCAGCCCCAACCACCAAAAACCGGAAAAAAGAAAAAACAAAAAAAACCAAACTTACCAAGTGTGAGAGGCTGCAGGGCTTTCACAGCGCCCCCTACCGCCTCCCCAAGGTCGTCACACTAGCCCATGATAGCAGCTGTGCATACCACCCCTGGGCCATCCTGGGGAGAAGGCAGGGGCATGTGGAAACCCTACTGCTGCTGCAAAGCCTTTTTCTTCAGTGATGTGTTTTCGTCAGAAGTGTGATGCTCATCGAATGAAATCAGGATGCCATGGCACGCATGGGTGCTTGTGTGCTGGATTGCTAGGTGATACATCTTAGGTCTAGTGACAGCGCCTGCTATACTCTAGGTGTGTGTTTTCCTGTGGTACCTCATTTCATATAGCATTGTGCGAATCCTCGGCGCACACCCCTAAAGTGGTTAAAAGGAAGCGATTCCCCCAACTGCTGGAAATTCACACACAAGTCCACCCACGGTGTATTTCTCCACACCATCATTCTAGAACTGATGAGGATGATTCCCGCGTACAAAGGCCATGTCTGGACGAAAGATCCGTGGCAGCGAAGAAACGTGCTCATGCAAGCAGTATGCTGTGTGTTGAAATGATACACGTGTTTGTAGGCAAATCATGCCACTCTATATACTTGACCGGGGATCATTCAATCTTCAAATATCTTTAGCTTCTAGGATTATTTTTATTTGTACTGCAGTAGCGGCTGGCAGTCCCAGTCAGGAATCTGGGCCTCATTGCTCTAGGTGCTGTACACACATATAACTAAAAGTCTACCTCAAAGAGCTTACAATCAGAATGGCTTCCTGTTTTCCTGGGGACTGAACTATTTTACTTCGGAGCTTCCCAGGGTCTTCCCTCAAATATGCTTTCAATGAGATGTGAAGAGCTCAATGTACTCTAGATCTATTTAATTACTCGTTTCCACACCTAAAGTTAAATGGCTCTGTTGTATGACACTAAATTGAAAGCTGACTGTATAATCTATCAAGGAAATAATGTTCAATGCTACTCACAGGTAACCTAATTATCAACATAGGGGCCAAGGAACATGCATAAGTAGTTTTAAACAGAGGAGCTAGCAAGTGAAAATGAAAACATTACATTTGCTTTAATAATATAAAAGAAAAATTACTGTAGTGAGGTGTGTCGAAGATGGTTGGTATCTTGGTTTGTTTTAGGAAAGTTGTCTGTGATTCATTGCTAACGGTGAGAAAGGCAAGATGAAGAGAAGCAATGATACAGTGTATACATGGCACGGTTACTGTAGTAATTTCCTTGAAATAATTAACAGTTAGGAGGAGGTTGCATATGCTATTCCAGATGTGAAAGAACAACAGATGGGCAGCTTTCTAAGGCTCTGATAATAAAATGACCTAACACTCTATTTAGAGAAACAAATTCTTCTCTTTGGCTGTTTACAGATTTTAGAAATATCATGATAAGCAAATCCAGACAGTTCAAAGCAATGATATAAAGGACAAGTGGATAAATAATGACCCAACTTTGTTACGAAACAGAGTATAACTGTTGTATTGCTAATATAAACACAGATGACCTTTATATTTGCTCAACTTTTCGTCCTTAGCACAGGAAACAGCAGATGATCTTTATCAGACAGTAGAATCTTTCACTTTGCTTCTACTATTGAGCTGTGAGGCAGATTCTTATGCTGACTTTAAGGGCATGACAATGTCATTATCTTTTCAAAGCACATGCTGAAAACATGATATGGAGTGGAGGAGAAAGACACATGGCTTCCTGTAGCCTGGGGATAGCACGAACCTGGGCGACAGACATCCATGCCCATAGTTCTTCTTTTAATTTTCACAAAGCGAAGTCACAACATGAATAAAGTTCATAGTAAAAATAAAGCTGCAAAGCAAGAGAGTCCTATAAATATAACCTGGTAGGACAACATGTCAGCAGTTGCACATTTGTTTTTATACAAATACAGCTAATGAATGTTGAAAGTTTCTGTATCCAGGGAATGTTTTACCTGGGCATGGAAGAATTTGAATTTGTTCTTAGTAATTCATGTATTTGCATTACAATAGCACCTAGGCCCTAGCCAAGATCGGGGCCCCACTGTGCTAGAAGCTGTACAAACACACAGTGAGAGACGGTCCCTGGCTCAGTGAGCTTCCAATCTAAACAGAGGTGAGACAACAAGTGGCAGAAAAGCGATATATTTATCCCCATTTTACAGTCAGGGATTTCAGGCCCACAGCAATTAACTGACTTGCTTAAGGTCACACAGAAAAGTCTAGGGCAGAGTCAGGAACTGACCCCAGATTTCCCACCTCTTAGTCCCGTGCTTTAACTACAGTATGTCCTTCCCACTCTGCCGGGGGAAATTCAAGAGAAATTATTTCTATTGAAACACAATTAGTTAGAGTTTAATGTATGCTACTAATTCCCTTTCCCCTCCAATTATTAGGATTAATTCATATTTATA
This sequence comes from Gopherus evgoodei, assembly GCF_007399415.2. NCBI lineage: Eukaryota > Metazoa > Chordata > Testudines > Testudinidae > Gopherus > Gopherus evgoodei. The sequence continues at coordinate 5,790,753 of NC_044327.1, read as the reverse complement.
GAGGTCCCAGTCAGAGTCACCTTTGTGCTGACACATAGAACCACACAGCTCTTGGCCCAAAGACCTCTGTACCTCACTCCTCTGCCACAAACAAACATGACACAAGACATTCTGCTGTTTGGTGCACATGGTCAATACTGAATCCAAGGGAACAAATTCCAAACAAACAGCAAGCCTTTGATAAAAGCCTTTGTGGGTTCCCCCCTCCCCTAGGTGAGTGCTGTAAGCCAGCAGGGATGGGGCAATGCATCTCTCTTTGGAACTGAGAGGTGCCAAAGAGTGGCTAGTGGTGCCTGACACAGAGTGGGTATGAAGACAATATAGTGAAAGCCAGTATGGAGTGAGGGGACAAGGCCAGTAGGCAGGGCAAGCACTGGGGGTGTGGGGACATGCCAGTGTTGGGAAGGATCCTGACTAGGGGAAAGGAGCTGTGCATTGGACCACAGCATCCCCAGCAGTTGGCATCTGGAGTGGGCCCACATACCCAATGGCCAGTGCCTGGAAGGGGCCCAGGTACCCAATGGCCAACACCCAGAAGAGGCATATGTACCCAATGGTTGGCACCTGGAAGGGGCCCTTGTACCAAATGGCTGGCACCTGGAAGGGGCCCAGGTACTCAATGGCCAGTGCCTGGAAGGGGCACACGTACCCAATGACTGGCACCTGGAAGGTATCCGGGTACGCAACGACCAGCGCCTGTAAGGGGTCTGGGTACCCAATGGGTGGTGCCTGTAGAGGGCCGACGTACCCAACCGCCGGTGCCAGGGGAGGGACGACCATACTCAACAGCTGGTGCCAGGCACCAGCCACCATTTTTTAGTATGCAACACTGATGCTTTGGGAGATGTTTCAATGTATATGGCTACAAAATGCTTCAGGAAGCTGTTATCTATATGGTTACTATGTTTGGAGTCGTATTCATCCAATCCCTACATGGCACTCTTCCTATCAGCCCCTGCTCATGTAGATCCCAGCTCTTAACATCCCCTGTGTTCCTGCATTTGCAATGAAAGGAGGGAAGAACAGGAAGAACATGTTTCTATTTACTTTTTTCAAATATTATTGGATTTAACTTTTTTGCCTCTTCCTCCATTTACTTATGCACCACTGTTCCTCCCCCATTTTCCATGGCTCAGTCCAACCCCTATTTTCTCAGCAACTACTCCTGGATGGTGTAGCTGTTCTCAGGATGTTGTTCCCAAAAGCTAAATTGGGGATTTAAACTTGGCAATAACTAGCATTTATTGACAGTCTGCATCTTAGGTCCCAGTTCAGCAAAGCAATTAAGCAGATGCTTAATTTTAAGCACACATTTGAATGCTGTACTGAAACTGGGCATTGGGTCACACATTCACCACAGAAGTTTGGGGAATGGTGCCCAGCTGCAGAGCAAGGGGCAGTCGCAAGGCAGGAGAAACACTGACAATAGCAGTCACTCATCAGCTGGCACTGTTCCCATCCAGAAGGGGGTGCTGTGCTATTCCATAGAGCTGCCTGGAGATGACATTAGGCTTGGTTGTAAGATGTCCTTGGGATTCATATTACAAAGATACAGGCTTGTTCCCTTAGGCTCTGAGCAGCATTGTATAGATATCTCATGGTGTACAGGGCGTAGTAAGTTCCTTTGCCAAAGAATTGTCCCATTTGATCCAACTGATAGAATATAACTAGCTTTAAACTTGCCTAATGAGGAAGCTAGGCTGAGAGAGTGCTTTGAAAGTAGCGCCTCAGGGCACTGAACTCTGTTAGAACAATATCATCGGGGTCCTTAGCTCCACAGTAGAACACGGCTCACCTCTAAACTACTAGCAAACTGCTATTAAGGGAAGTAGTCATGAGCAGATTTTAATGGCAAACTCCAAGGCAATGCACTTGGCTCTGAACATTGCATTCCAGGACATTGCCCATTGTCCCTTCCTCTGCCCATCTCTAACATGGCTTCCCTGGCAGTCTGCCACAATGTCTGTGGAAAAAGCTAAACTGGGAGCTGTTGAACGCTTTCCTCAACATTATCACCAGTCAAGTAATATCAATTAGAAGTGTGGGCTGCCAAGGAATTCCTGGTGGAGCTGGGTGGAGGCTTTCTATACAAGGAGGATGAGTTCTAGGGACTGGACTTCCATGAAAGCATGTAGTGCTTGTTACTTAAAATTGTCCACCAAAGTGAATGAGAAGAAAAGGAGAACTCAATGAATTACAGAATGGAAAGTACACCATTGTTTCCTGATTCCTGAACTTTAGTGGATTCCCAGAAAACTGAAACAGAAACTGATCAGAGATAAACAAGCCCTGATGGTGGAGCAGAGAAAAACGCCAGTTTACCTGATGAAACTTGTGTAGAATTACAACAGTGCTGGGAACATATACAACAAACTGGGAGCAAACTGCTGGAAGAGAATGAACAGGAGAAGACTCCCAAAGAGGAATCTACTGCTCACAGTCAGGAATTATAGTTTTTGTGCCATTTTATGCATCACAAGGCAATGGAAATAAAAAATGAGACAAGATAATATGAACTTTCAAAAAGAGTTCAGTCCCCACTCAGACACCTACATAAAGGGCTCAGATTCAGAAAACTGCCCAGCACCCAGCAGTTCCAACTGAGACCAGTGGAGAATTCCCCACTTCCTTCATCTATTGATAACAGTGGAAATGCTGGGCTCACTGGAAAATCTGACATCCTCCCCTCTCCTTTTTGGGAGGGGCTGTGCATAAATGGGTGCTGAGCTCTTTGGAAAATCTGTCTCAGAGTCCTTCTGCAGTATTGCCAATCCCTAAAATTCAAAACACCAGAACATGAAGCAGATGGTCCAAAATCAGGAGACTGAATTAAAAATCCTGAAATAATAATAATAATAATAATAATAATAATAATAATAATAATAATAATAATAATAATAAATACACTGAGGGTTCTGTTTTTTTTGTCTTCTGGTTTTTGAGCCTATAGGATGCCTTCAGGCCACATTTTCAAACTTTTCTCCACTACCACGAAAGCTAGAAACTTTTTAATGACAAATGGAAGCTGAGATATCTCACATCAGCCCAAGCCTCAGGAGACACAGCTTTAAGAAACACACTAAATATCATAAGAATTGGCAATGCTGCTGCTGTGCCTTGTTACGCCAGCTGTCTGGGACCACTCTGTAATGTTACCTGTACCCTACGTATGGCAATGAAGATGCACAATGGGCAGCGTTAAGGATAGACTTTCCACTTTTAGGCTGGAATTTCCTAGTCATTTGTGCAACAACTTCATTGTCACTTACAAAGACACAGTATTACCATTTTTATTTAATTTACTGTTCAATGTTCATAACTCTTATAAACTTGGAAGGGGAGTTCTCGTCCTCATTTCTTTGTTTATTTCAATCTTTTTTGTTTGCAAACACTGATCTTCCGCACTTGGAGAAAAAATAACATTGTTCGTCTGAAAGATGGAGGTAAGCCAGAACCAAAACCATGGATCCAAATATCCCCAGACTTTGGAGTAGTCAAAATCTTGACCTGAAGCTCAATTCTGCAGTGTACAGCCGTGTTTCATTTCTATGTAAGTATAGTCAGACGTAATATGGGTGGCTCATAATGTTCCTGCAAAACAGTTTGCTACCGTCTTCAAGTTGCTTCTGCGGGTTCTATTTCCATTAAACAACAAGAAAAGAGTAGATTAAAAAAATCCTAAAAAATGACACATTTAGAATCTGGAGAATATTCCTTGCCATGGCCCCAATTCAGGGGAAGTATTTAAGGATGTGCTTAAATCCATCCCTATCCAGCTAAGCACTTTTCTCTGTGCTTGAAGTTAAGCATGTGCCTATCTTCTCTGCTGAGTAAGAAACTAGCTCAAGACAATTTTTAGGTAGTTCAAATTGTTGTGCCTAAGCTTCTTAATAGTATCCTTGCAGATTTAGACCCTATTCCTGCAAAGATTTACGCATACCTAACTTTACACATAGTGGAGCCAATTTCACACTGCAGAAGCCAATGGGAGCTTTTGCTATGGACTTCAGCGGGCATAGAAGCAACCCCTGCAAGTCAGTGTGTAAAACGAAGCCAGGTGTAAGCCTTTGGCAAGATGGGCCTTTGTTTGTTCTTTTATGATTTTAAGATAAACAAGTTGAGATCTAAATGACCACGGAAAATTAAATACACTCTTATCCTTTGTGGTTGAGGACAAGATGAAACAAGAATCTGTGCAACATATTTCATGCTTGTGTTTATCTAAGAAAAACATTTTCTTAATTCATTTGTTTATTCTTCTTTACTTTTAGCCTCGGTTTCTTCATCACTTAAAAAAATATAAAAGTCAATGGAAGAAACCCCCCAAACACCTGGCAGTTGATTTCAATGATAAACGATTAGAAGGCAGATCCAGCCATGGCTCAGATGAAAACAGAAAAGCTCAAGCTGATGTAGCCATGTCTCCTTTAGCCGAGTTAACCTAACTTAAATGCAGGCTGCACTGTAGTGCTGGCTCTGCCGATTTGTTCTAATTGGCGGCATTAGTCACCCATGTGGCACTAGTGTAATTTTCTTTTACAAGCAGTTTCACAGAATTAAGAATAATGGAGTGTTTTCCAACAGATGTAATTAAAACATTGATGGAGCAGTTTCACTATTTCACTGTGGTGTTAGTTAAAGACTGAAGAGTGAATGTCACTGAAGAAATAACCGATTGCATTTATGGAGATTATGGGTCTGTTTTGTGTGGCAGCTTTTCAAACAGGCTATAGTATATCCCCATTTATCCAAAACCCTATCATCCGAACCTCCACATTATCCAAATGCCTTCCTTGTCTCATAAGTATCTCATGCTGGGGGACAAGGAAGGGATTTGGATAATACAGAGGTTCGGATAATAAAGCAGAGATCCCCAGCCAGGACTCTGAGGAGGAGGAAGAAGGCAAGTCTGTGACTAAAGAGGAGACCATCCTGCTGCTAAATGGATCCTATGGCAGGCATGGAGTCCTCTGCGGCCCCCCTGTCCTGGGAGCAAGGAAGCAGGGCAGAGCACAGACCGCTGGCCACTGCAAGGAGAAAGATAAAGCCCCCGGCCAGAGGGGAGGCCACTCTACTACTGACTAGCTTCTGTCCTCTTGACTATCCAAATTCCCTATTATCTGAATAAAAATTGTTCCTCCCCAGACTATTTGGGCAGTATACTGTATATAGGGACTGAGGGTGGGATTACAAAGGAGCTAGGTGGTTTTCAATGGGACTCTCTTACTGTCCTTTGGAAATACGCAGCCTTAGGCTGGGATTCCTCACTCTAGGACATTGGTTTCATGCTATGCAGAATTACGAGGTGTAGAACTGGTATAGCAAAGTGGAGGATCAGGCCTTTATACTTTCAATATTTATTTAGATTTCAGTTTTAGACAAACTCCACACCAAAGAAAACCCACCCCCAGCCAAGCTTTGGGGAATCCTCCACATACGATTATTGCACAAGAACATAGGAGATAGAAAATAAGAATTGAGCAAGACACAGAACTTCTTCCTCCCAACCAAACACACATCATGTAGTAACCAGTCACGTGACCAAAACACCTCTGACCCATGATACTTTCTTTCCTTGGAGATATGATTGCAATACGTGTAGACACACCTAAGCTAACTTTCATGTAATGTAGTGATACTCAGACCTCAGGAGCCAAATTAGCAATCAACATTCCCCAAAAGAGCCAGAGTAGCGTAAATTCATTGTTTCATTTATATATATATATATATATATATATATTCGCTCTCGGGACTGAGAGGGACAAGATGTACACCCAGGCTTCCCAATCTTTCTGAATCAGTCTTTCATGTTTCAAAATAGTAAGTAATAGCCAGGCAAAGCGGATTAGTCTTATGTTTGTTTTCTTAACTTGTAAATGTGTCTTTTTGCTGGAAGGATTTTTACGTCTGTTTGCTGTAACTTTGTATCTCAGGCTAGGGGGAGGGAGGTCCCTCTAGTCTATATGAATCTGAGTACCCTGTAAAGCATTTTCCATCCTGATTTTACAGAGATAATTTTTACCTTTTCTTTCTTTAATTAAAAGCTTTCTTTTTAAGAACCTGATTGATTTTTCCTTGTTTTAGAATCCAAGGGATTGAGTCTAAACTCACCAGGGATTGGTGGGGGAAAGGAGAAGGGGATGGTTAATTCCTATTTGTTTTAAGATCCAAGGAGTTTGGATCTGTGTAGCCTCTCAAGGCAACCCCGGGAGGGGAGAGTCTGGGGGGAAAAAGTGGGGGATGGTTAATTTCTCTTTGTTTTAAGACCCAAGGGGTTTGGGTCTTGGGTTCCCCAGGGAAGGTTTTGGGGGAACAGAAGTGTGCCAGACACAGACTTCTGGCTGGTGGCAGCGTACCAAATTTAAGCTAGTAATTAAGCTTAAAAGTGATCATGCAGGTCCCCACTTCTTGAACCCTAAAGTTCAAAGTGGGGAAAAAACCTTGACACTGCGTAACTCCATTTTGGGTAACAAGTTGTGTGTATATTATTTCCTTAAAGGAATAACAGACTCAATATATCTGTACTGTCCAAGAGAGGGCTTGGCAATACAATACATGCCTTTCTGGGGGAAGATCCAGGACTAGAGGAGTGTTGGGGTCACCCTGCAGCATAACCCAGGCTGGTAAGAGCCAAGGTGTGGCTGGCTGGCTAGCTGCAGCACACACACCAACATTGCTGGGAGTGACTTACATGCTGAAGGCTGTTTGTGAGCAGTCCAGGCTGGAGGCTGCAGCAGCAAGGCCTTGTAAAGGGCACCCCAGGTTACATAGCAGGGGTGACACAACCACTGATTAGCCTGGATTGTGCCCTGGTATGTCACAATATACCCTCACAGTCCTGCAAATACAAGAAAGAAAGAAAGAAAGAAAGAAAGAAAGAAAGAAAGAAAGAAAGAAAGAAAGAAAGAAAGATGAAACTGTGATAGATAATTTGCTAGTACTTTACACTAAAAATAGCTTTTCTTGATTCTGAAACGTACTGAATTGTCTCTCTGACTTGTTTTCATGTTTGGAGCTACCACTATGCCTCACATAAAACAAACTTGGGATGTGAGGTTCTGTCAGTTGTCAGGCAACATGATTCATTAACAAGGAAAGAAGCTGACATTTCAAGTGATGGTGAATTGGAGGTTGTAAGTCAGGATGAGATGACTGCACTTGTATATTTCATCTTTATCCTTTTTCTTTATAAAATAAAAAACACCCGGTGATATATGTGACACTTCACTCTGAAGGGCTGGGCACACCATTTAGAACTGCAGCAACGGAAGTGAGAACTTTCCCACTGTGCTTTATAAAATACATATGAGCTTTGGCCTGCAAAGACCTATCAAAGAATTCAGAGTACACTTGCTAAAACAATTATATCCCAGGGCCTCTTGCAGAAAACACTTACAATGCATGGTTGTACTTTTGCATGGTTGACTGAGTTCTGGAGGTTTGTCTTTGATGTAGATGAGATAAGTAAAATATGAAACATCATGGATAGCAAACTTTTCATCAGGGCCAGCTCTAGGTTTTTTGCCGCCCCTAGCAAAAAAAATTTGGCTGCCCCCACCCTAGCCCAGGGCTCCCCCCCGCACTTCTCTGCTGCCCCAGCCCTGGGCTCTCCCCCCTGACCTGCATGCCCTGCCACCCCAGCTCTGGGCCTCCCCCGACCCACACTCCCCTGCCGCCCCAGTTCTGGGCTCTTCCCCCCCAAACCACAACTTTCTGACATCCCAGCCCTGGGCTCTCCCCCCCCCCCACCTGCACCCCCTGCCACCCCAGCCCTGGGCTCCCCACCCCTACACCCAGTGCTGCCCCAGCTCTGGGCTCCCCACTTCCCCCTCATCAGTGCCCCCCCATCCAGAAACCCCCTACCACCCCAGTCCTGGGCTCTGCCCCCTCCACCTGCACCCCCTGCCACTCCAGCCCTGGGCTCTCCCCCTCACCACCTGCACCCTCCTTCTGCCCCAGCCCCGGGTCACTGATAACTTGCTCCCAGGGGAGGTCATTTAGCAGGAATTTTGGATGTGCACAGAACACAGACAGGATTGGTTCCCTGCTCCAAGGCTGGCTCTATAGGCAGGGAGCTAACCAAGGAACTACAGCTCCCAAGGCCCCCTGTTGGTTCTCAGCTCCCAGGCTGGATCCCTGCCAGCTGCCGTCCCTGCAAATGGGCTGCCCCAAGCAGCTGCTTGCTTTGCTGGTGCCTAGAGTTGCCCCTGCTTCTCATATTCTCTCACTTAATTATTATTGTGCATATTACTGATGAAATTATTATGAGGAAAAGCTCTCGCCCACAAAGCTGTTTCTATGGGCTCATTGTAGTTTACCTTAATATAAGTTCCTCTGCATTATTTATTAGCTTTCTTGGTATTCAAAGTGAAGATTATATTTCACATTTTTTCCTCTCCAAAAATGACCCAATTCCAGGGACAATTTTCTTGGTCTATTAATCCAGACTGAACTCTAGCATCTCTACTGAGTTGGAACAGGGTGGAGTTACAAAGAGCAAAAATGGTGTAAGCAAGAGAAATTCTTAGAGTCTAACAAGCAGAAAGTGAGCTTCTGCATTTGCTGGACCCCAGACGCTCCACAGTCTGCCTAGGCTATGAAGACACCAAGGCAATTTGCCTGTTCAGAAAGGATAGTAACAATGTAGTAGTGCAACAGGTGTATTGTCTTCCTTTTGTGACTCTAGCTAGTGGTGACGATGCTCATGGGAATGATACAAAGGACTAAGTAAGCATGTCTTACTAGAGAAATGGGTTCTTCCCCAGTTTGCTGACTATCCATAAGCCAAGAAATAATCATACAGAGGTCACAGTCCATAGATATTGAGCTTCATTGGGATGTTATCTAGGGATGGTAATAATAATACCTAGCTCTTATGTAATACTTTCCAGTCCTCAATCTCAAAGCACTTTACAAAGGAGGTCAGAATCATTATCCCCATTTTACAGCTAGGGAAGCTGAGGCTCAAAGAAGTGAAGTCAATTGCCCAAAGTCACACAACAAGCCAATGGCAGAGCCAGGAATGAATGAAGAAAAGGGCCAAATCTTGGCCAGGTAGATGTACTGCAGAATGGCAAGCAACAATCACCATATCCATGTGATGGGCCACAACTGACACTATCATGGGAGCGTTGGTTGTGACTCTATAGTTAAGAATGAGTTTTTCACTGGCAGCAGGGATTAAGGACAAAATTTCAAAGCAGCTAAGTGACCTAGGAACCTAAATCCCATTTTCAAAAGTGATTTAATCACTAGATGGGGAGGGCTCTGAGTTACTACAGAGAATTCTTTCCCTGGTATCTGGCTGGTGGGTCTTTCCCACATGCTCAGGATCTAACTGAGCACCGTATTTGGGGTTGGGAAGGTATTTTCCCTGGGTCAGATTGGCAGAGACTGTGAGGATTTTCACCTTCCTCTTCAGCATGGGGCACGCGTAACTTGCAGGTTTAAATTAGTGTAAATGGTGGATTCTCTGTAACTTGAACTCTTTAAATCAAGATTTGAGGACTTCAGTAACTCATCCAGAGGTTAGAAATCTATTACAGAAGTGGGTGGGTGAGATTTTGTGGCTTGCACTGTGTACAAGGTCAGACTAGCTGATCATGACAGTCCCTTCTGGCCTTAAAGTTTATGAGTCAATGGGGTGTCACTGAAAGTCAATACAATTTAGGTTCCTAAATGCCCAAGTCACACAGATGCTTCTGAAAATGTTACTTTTTACCTATTTGTTTTGTATGACTAATATAATGCATCTTCTCCAGTCCATGCTCTTAGATTATGCAACAAATTGTCTGAGAATTTGCAAGTCAATCTGTTAGTTTCTGAGTTAAAATGAATTAAGCAGGAGCTCTTTCTGAGTAATGCACCTTGGTTTGTTTCTTGGCCTCACTCTAGCTAACAAATAGCTTGTTACCATAGTTAAAACTCATTGAAAGCTCATGTGTAGGCTACTTATGAAGAAATTCTATTGCAGTCAAGACAAATCATTAATATTTGTTCTCTCTAATAGCTGTGAGTATTATGGGCAAATCTAGGTCAATAGATCAGGTCATTTTTCAGCAGTGGGTCTGTGACATAAGAAGCAACTCAACCAATCATAATCATTCCTTCACAGCTAATTTGCAAGCTGCAATTCTAGTGTACATATGGGTCAAGAGTTTTCATTGGTATATTAATACATAAAACCACTGTGCTGTATGTCAGTTAAGGTTGGACTACACAAAACATGCCTGACACAAAACCTAAAAACCAAGGAAATCAGAAGTTAAGGTAACCAACAGTACATACCCTCTTGACACCACCCAGACACACAGCTAACCACTAGCACAATCACCACATGCTATAGATCGGTGGCTCTCAACCTTTCCAGAGTATTGTACCCCTTTCAGGAGTCTGATTTGTCTTGTGTACCCCGAAGTTTCACCTCACTTAAAAACTACTTGCTTACAAAATCAGACATAAAAATACAAAAGTGTCACATCATTCTATCACTGAAAAATTGCTGACTTTCTAATTTTTGCCATATAATTCTAAAATAAATCAATTGGACTATAAATATTGTACTTACATTTCAGTGTATACAGAGCAGTATAAACAAGACATTGTCTCTATGAAATTTTAGTTTGTACAGACTTCGCTAGTGCTTTTTATGTAGCCTGTTGTAATACTAGGCAAATATCTAGATGAGTTGATGTACCCCCTGGAAAACCTCTGTGTACCTCTGGTTGAGAACCACTGCTGTAGAGAATGCAGATAATTTCTTCCCACTAGACTTTTGGCCTACACTTAGAGTCACTTTTTTTCCTTTCAAAAGAGATGAGAGCATGGATTTGATTCCTGAACTAAAGGAATCAAGCCATGCGGTACGAATGTCACTAGTGAAGTTCAATTGTTAGATTGCTTGTGTGCTATACTATACCAATGATAATTAATTATTCTGCCTGGCAACAGTCTTTCCTTAGTGACATGGGATGTGTTTCCGCTGTGCTGAGAAAGAAGATAACTAAGAAATAGGAATATACTTTGGACAAACGATTTCAAATAACACTTTGAGAGATACCCTTTTCTCTGGCTCTTCTGTATCTTAGATATTCATGCCTGCAATTTTTCAGTATACATCTATTTATAAATAGTATCATATTATGTCGAAAAAAATAGCTCCCAGATGTAAATCATCTTGAAACCACAATGGAAACCATCCTGGCTGATCACAGGCACTACACTCACCACACCCATACAGAATTGATACCAACACAGTCAGAGAGATGAGGTAAGTGAGGGACTATCTTGTATTGGACCAACTTCTGCTGGCGAGAAAGACAAGCTTTCAAGCTATACAGAATACTTCAGCACCACTGATAGTCTCTCTATAGTCCTTATCTGGCCCCCATTACCATAGTATCTGAGCACTCGCCAAATCTTTCACATATTTATCCTCAGACACACCACTTTGAGGCAGGGCAATGCTATTATCCCCCTTTTGCAGATGGGGAACAGAAGCTAAGGTGACCAGATGTCCCAATTTTATAGGGACAGTCCTGATATTCGGGGCTTAGTCTTATATAGGTGCCTATTACCCCCAAACCCTGTCCCGATTTTTCACACTTGCTGTCTGGTCACCCTAACAAAAGCACAGGCAGAATAAGTGACGTGTCCAAGGTCACACAGGAAATCTGTGGTGAAGCAGGGCACTGAATTCAGGTCTCTGGAGTCTCAGGCTAGTACACAGACAACTAGACGATACTTTGTCTAGCTTCGTCACTACAGCGAATCATGACAAATGTTGCAGACAGATTACAAAAAACAGAGACATCATAATATATACTAACCCAGAAATAATAGTCTTACAAGACTGCTCACTGCAAGAAACAAAATCATTTGCAGACATTTCTATGAAACAATGAGAGCATGTAGACCTTAAGCAACTCCTACTGCAGTAAATATCAGAATTAGTGCTTTGCTGAATTGGGCTTTCTATAGCTTACAGTACCATCAGACATAGCTATTTAGGTGCTATGTGAAGCTATCTGGTTCTTTTAGAGGCATATTATTTTTAGACACCTTAATGCTAATAATTTGTGGAAATTTAAAAAAAGAAATGGATGCTTGTACTGAGACAAAGATATAATTTGGGATGTTAAGGCTATTAAAATATGATTATTTCTGTAACTAAATTAGGGTGTCATTCTCATTGGCACTACAACAAATATAAAAAAGTTAGAAAAAAATCTGTATTTATTTAACCAGGCAAAGAACCGTTGAGGTATACATATCAGATTAGTCAGATTGAACAGAATGGTGAGAAATTATTGTCTTGAGATGTTTTCCTTGATTTCTTATAGATGAACTCTAGGTTGCAGTTATTGTTGTGACAGAAAGGAAGCTTTTACAAGCTCACAATTGCTTGTAAAAATTTCAGTAAGAAGCTCCACTAAATTCAAACTACTTAGGGGGAGAATGTAATTTTAGTTTCAAGCCGTTATCACAGGACAGATTTACGACTCATAACGTCTTCATTTGGTTATATATTGCTGTCTTATTTTTAGCACCCCAAATCATGGCAGAGTCTGCTGTCTTCATTAACACCTGCAGCCAGTTTTCAGATCCTTTGTAAATTGCTGCGTTTTTTTTTTTTTAACAAACTGTTTTATCCTGGTGTTAACATTATATTTCATTATAGGGACATATGGGAGTGAATGGCCAATTGCTGCTTCCATTATAAAATGGCTTTCTAAAGTTTAGTACACATCAGGATGAAAGCTGACACATGGGCCTGCATGTAATTTTTTAAAACTTACCTAGATCCATTAATTTGCTTTCAGAGATGCTATGTCTGGAAGCTCCAAATATCATTTTCTGACCTCCTCCGGCAAAATAATAGTCTAATTTTTCAGTCACTTAGTCCTTGGCATGGACAGCTGCTCATAGCAATTAAAATGAAAATCTGAAGAGCTGAATTACTTAACTTTGCAAAGTGACCAATATTAGCCTTACTATTAATAGTCTGAACAGTCCAAGAGCATGTTCATTGAAATCAGGGCAGCAATAAAATGTCAAGTAAATAGCAATTATCCCACAAATATTCATCATATAATAACAGATAATAGTGTTTAGGAGTGCTGGGGATTACATCTAAGCACAGATTTTTAAAAAACGGAGGCCTAAAGTTAGGAGTCTAAATTCATATTTGGGCAGCTAAATAAGTGGTCTGATTTTCAAAGGTGTTGAGCCCCAGCACCCCCATTGATCTTTATAGGAGCTAATGGGTTCTCAGCACCTTTGAAAATCAGGCCACTTATTTAGATGTCTAAATATGGGGTTAGGTTCCTAATTTTAGGCCCCATTTTTTGAAAATAGTGGCCTTAATTTCCAGGGTTTGCAAAAAGGGAGATTCAGTTCTTGTTATTTGTATTTTAATGTAGCTTTATACTACAGTATAAGGCAGGGGACATGAAAGGGGAAAAATGCTAACAATATGGGATGATGGGGCCTGCAAAGCTCCCTTGCTTATTGTTTGCTTATTGTCCCTGAAAATAAGTGCTCAATAAAGGCTTGATCCAAATCCCACTGAAGTCAACGAAAGTCTTTCCATTGACTTCAGTGAGCTTTAGTGGATCAGAGCTTAAGGCCCAAATCTTTAGGCTGATGCTCAGTTTGGGCACTAGCTGGAGGGGAAGGGGGTCTGGAGGAGGAAGAATGCCTCACTTCCAAGCTACAGGTCTGCTGTATGTTGACTGTTTCAGTCTATCCTACTCAGTGGAGACTCCAAAAAGACTTCTCCACAGGAATCAGGTTCATCTCTACTACTTCCCAACACAACAAAGAGAGGATTTGAGACCCACAGGTAGTGTGTCAGGTAGAGAGACCCCAGCACAGGGAACCCTACACACAATCTAAGCAGAAGTGAGAACATGGTCTGGAAGACTAATCAGACCCCCTCAAAAACTTGGTCTTTAGAATACAGCTCAGGACTATTTAAATGCAATTGATAAGGGAACATCATAGGCTAAATAGTTTCAAGGAATTTCAAGTGTCTTCTGGATTGTTGTGTATATCTACTTAAGAACATAAGAGGAGTCATACTGGGTCAGACCAAAGGTCCATCTAGCCTATTATCCTGTCTTCTGACAGTGGCCAGTACCAGCTTCAGAGGGAATGAACAGAACAGGTGATCATTAAGTGATCCATCCCCTGTTTATGGTTTATAATATAAGATTTAATCTTTTATTATAAAGAAAGGGAGATGAGAAGTGGTTATAGAGATCCTGGTCCTCCACAGTTACCAGAGAGGACAAGGATGTGTTGCAGTGAGAAACTTAATAAAGGTAGGAACTTCCTGATCAGGGAGTGCTCTGGCTGCTGTATAATGCATGCCTCTTTTTATATACAGATATACACCTATTTCATAGAGGTAGAAGGGACCCTGAAAGGTCATCAAGTCCAGCCCCCTGCCTTTGCTAGGCAGGGCCAAGTACTGATTTTGCCCCAGATCCCTAAGTAGTCCCCCTCAATGATTGAACTTACAACCCTGGGTTTAGCAGGCCAATGGGCAAACCTCCGAGCTATCCCTCCCCCACAAAGCCTCATATTATATGTGCCTTAGTGACCCCACTGCAGATCTTCTGAGTCATCCTTCTCCAGTCCACCCATCCCCTGCATGATGCCATGTAGGGCTCCCCTGTAGAGCAGAGTTTACTGCAAGACACAGGATGTCTACCCACTCTGAGATTCCCTAGCTATCCTATTCCTCTATCCTCTTGTTCATCAGAACCACTCCCCAGTTCAGTTACCAGGGAGCCTCTGTGGCTGCAGAAGGGGTGGGATTTGTGCTTCAGGGACCCGCCCTACGCTCAGGGATGTGAAAAGAATGTGCAATATCACATAGCAGAGTAATCTGTGTGTCTGAGAAGGGCTCCTTGGCCTGCATGCTAAACTCTAGCTCCACGCTATCCTGAGAACTTAGATATTGTGCAGCAGCACAGCTAAGCACATTCCCATACTTGTGCCAAACATGGGATGTGGTCCGACCTTTATTCAGGTAGCAACAGCCTAAGACAGGAAATCGTTCAGTGTAAATTAGTCCAATCGCATGGTGGAATAAACAACACCCATGAACCTCCTCAGCAGCAGAATCAGCAGGGAACTGGTCACACATATCAGATGTGTTATTTTACAGTTCATTAGATTGATGCAGAGCAGATGTAAGGACACATTACCAAGGGCACAGGACATTTGAGATATTTTTATTCATCTTCCACCTAACTCAGCTACTGAAACATAAAACATAGAGCTCATGCATATGTGGATCCAGCTGGGTGAATTTTTTCAGCTGAAATTTTTTCAACAAAAATTGCCCATTTGAAATTACTGAATTGATTGATTAATTTGGCAATTACTGAAAATGTTCCTGAATTCATGATGAATTTGACAAATTGTTTCAGCAAAAAAATCAACCAAAAATAAATTTAGAAAAATGTTTCATTTCAATGTTTTTGAAACAAAATGTTTCCATTTTGATTCAGAACTTTTCAGTTTGAATTTTACTTCAATTTTATTTAAAAAGGTTAAAAAAATCTCAGAAAGAAAATGAAATGTTTCATTTGACGCAAAATTGTGTTTTTTCAATTTTTTGGTTCAGCCAGCGAGCCAAAAAATCAGTTATTCGCACAGGTCTATACATGGAGCTGAAATCTGCATGAGCGAGATCTCACATCCATAGTATAATGAGATTACATTCTTCCATATCAAAGTCTTTTATTAGTGATGTTATTAGAGTGAGATGTCACTTGCATTCTAAGCACCTATTTTCAGCAGTCTATATCTTTAACTAAACATTACTTTTTTGAGAGATGTGTTTCATGTTTGATCTCAAAGCACTTTTTGGAAAGTCTCCTACACATCCACTGGAGTGTTTCTGAATTAATCAGAAGCAGAAAAATCTTTCAGGTGTTAGGAAACACAACAAGCATGAAATCCCAGCCTCCTATGAAACCAATGGGAAATCTCTCATTGACTTCAATGGAGCCAGGATTTCACCCAAGGTTTTTTTGCACTGAGATAATTAAAAAAAGTCCCTCCCCCCCCAATCCTATTGTAATGATAGCCATTGGAGTCAATAGATACTCTCTCATGCCAGGAAACAGAAGTAGAGTTTTTTGTATCTCTGATCTATGCCATGTGACTGGGGCCAGCAAATACAATGTAGTTTCTTATCAGCACTTCTGAGTGTCACCCCTTTATTACACATCCAGTCAGAAATAATGGGCGACTAGTTGTGTAGTTTAAATCATAGAATCACAGGACTGGAGAGACCTCGAGAGGTTGTGACGTTGCACTCCATATGTTTTATGGAAATATGCTTATGAGTGTGAATATGATGTAACTGGAATATGCTTTATGCAAAAGGTCTCTTGTAAGGTATCATAATAAAGGTTATAAACTACTGAATATATTCCTCCTATTTGTATGCATGTGTCATTCTTGTATCTGAAGCTAGAAATATGAACTATAACTCTGAGGTCCTATTGTAATTATGCAAAGTGTGGGACATTAATGGTGGTTTAGAATCTTATGGCTCCCATTGACTAGGACAATTGGTTGTAAATGGTTTATTTACCTGTAAGCCTCCCTGTTTAAGTGTGAGTCAACCCAGGAAGAATGGAGACTAGGGGGCCTTACAGTGACATGTGACAAAAGATTCTTGCCTTGTGCCAAAGGTATAAAAGAGGGTGGAGCATGACAAAAGGGGCTGCCAGTCATGAGAAAACTCCTGCTTACCAGTGAAAATGTCTGCTGGATCTAACAAAGACTGTACCAGGAGAAAGGATTGGGCCCAGACTAGGAAGGAAGCTAGTCTGTGAAAGAAGCTTATTGGAACATCTTTGAGGGTGAGATCTCTCTTTAACCAGTTTCTTAACGTATTAGGCTTAGACTTGCTTGTTTTGTTTTATTTTGCTTTGTGACTTACTTTGTTCTGGCTGTTATTACTTGAAACCACTTAAATCCTACTTTTTATACTTAATAAAAATCACTTTGGCTTATTAATAAACCCAGACTAAGTGATTAATACCTGGGGGAGCAAACAGCTCTGCATATCTCTCTATCAGTGATATAGAGATGGAACAATTTATGAATTTACCCTGTGTAAGCTTTATACCAGGAATGGGCAAACTTTTTGGCCCAAGGGCCTCATCAGATTTCAGAAATTGTATGGAGGGCTGTGCCTCTCCAAATAGCCAGGCATGGCCTGCCCCCCTCCGCCTATCCTACCGCCTCTGCTTCTCGTCCCCTGATGGCCCCCACACAGACTCCTACCCCACCCAACCTCCCTATCCCCTGACAGCCCCTGAAACTTCGATCCCTGACTGCCCTGCACTGCCCCATTCAACCCCTCCTCTCATTCATAACTGTCCCCCGGGACCCCTGCCCCATCCAACCCCCCTGTTCCCTGCCCTCTGACCACCCCGCCCCTATCTACACCCCCGCCCAAACTCCCTTGCCCTCTATCCAACCTCCCCCCCCCCCGCTCCCTGCCTCCTTACTGCACTGCCTGGAGCACTGGTGGCTGGCAGTTCTACAGCCACACCACTGGGCAGCACAGAGCATTGTGCCGGTGGTGCAGTGAGCTGAGGCTGCAGGGGAGAGACCAGATGTTAGCCTCCCAGGCCAGGCACTCAGAGGCCGGGCAGGAGGGTCCCACGGGCCAGATGTGGCCTGCAGGCCATAGTTTGCCCACCTCTCCTTTATACAGAGTAAAACGGATTTATTTGGGGTTTGGATCCCATTGGGAGCTGGGTGTCTGGCTGCTGGAGACAGGTAACCTGCTGAGCTGTTTTTAGTTAAAGTCTGCAGCTTTGGGGGTGTGGACCAGACCTGGGTCTGTGTTGAAGCAGGCTAATGTATCTGAATCAACAAGGCAGGATTCTGGAGTCTCAAGCTGGCAGGGAAAACGGGCTCAGAGGTAATTTCAGCACGTTAGGTGACAGTCCCAAGGTGGTCTCTGTGACCAAACCTGTCACAGAGGTCATCTAGTCCAGTCCCCAGCAGTCATGGGAGGACTAAGTATGATCTAGACCATACCTGACAGGTGTTTGTCTAACCTGCTCTTTAAGATCTCCAATGATGGAGATTCCACAACCTCCCTAGGCAATTTATTCCAGTGCTTAATCACACCAACAGGATGTTTTTCCTAATGTCCAACCTAAACCTTCCTTGCTGCAATTTAAGACCATTGCTTCTTGTCCAAGCCTCAGTGGTTAAGAACAATTTTTCTCCCTCCTCCTTACAACAACCTTTTATGTACTTGAAAACTGTTATCATGTCTCCACTCAATCTTCTCTTTTCCAGACTAAACAAACCCAAATTTTTCAATCTTCCCTCATAGGTCATGATTTCTAGACCTTGAATCATTTTTGTTGCTCTTCTTTGTACTTTCTCCAATTTGTCCACATCTTTCCTGAAATGTGGAACCCGAAATTGGACACAATACCCCAGTTGCAGTCTAATCAATGTGGAGTAGAGCGGAAGAATTACTTATTGTGTCTTGCTTACAACACTCCTACTAATACATCCCAGAATGATGTCTGGGTTTTTTTCAACAGTGTTATACTGAATCAGAGGAGTAGCCGTGTTACTCTGGATCTGTAAAAGCAGCAAGAGCCCTGTGGCACCTTACACACTAACAGACATATTGGAGCATGATCTTTCGTGGGAGCTTTTGTGGGTGAATACCCACTTTGTCAGATGCATGCATCTGACGAAGTGGGTATTCACCCACAAAAGCTCATGCTCCAATACATCTGTTAGTCTATAAGGTGCCACAGGACTTTTTGCTCGTGTTACACTGTTGACTCATATTTAGCTTGTGGTCCACTATGACCCCCGTTTCTGCAGTGCTCCTTTCTAGGTAGCCATTTCCCATTTTGTATGTGTGCAACTGATTGTTCATTCCTAAGTGGAATACTTTGCATTTGTCCTTATTAAATTTCATCTTATTTACTTCAGACCATTTTTCCGATTTGTCCAGATCGTTTTGAATTATAACCTATCCTCTAAAGTACTTGTACCCCTCCTAGCTTGGTATCATTCGCAAACTTTATAAGTACACTCTCTATACCATTATCTAAATCATTGATGAAGATATTGAACAGAACTGGATCCAGAACTGATCCCTATGGGACCTGACTCGTTATGCCCTTCCATCATGACTGTGAACCATTGATAACTACTCTCTGGGAATGTTTTTCTAGCCAGTTATGCACCCACCTTATAGTAACTCCATCTAGGTGGCATTTCCCTACTTTGTTTATGAGAAGCTGAATAGCAGCCCTGGGTTCTTTTTGAATAATATCTAGGGTGTCTTTTGTTAGTTTGTGATATCCTTCCAATATTTTTTGAATATCAAATACAGTTGAATGTAGTGGGACTGATTTGCACACTCCCCATAAAGCAACAATTTGCTGGATTTTATTTGGTCATTACTCCTAGATGAACTGTATAGTTAAGGGCTGATGTGCCTTGGTAGAGCTGAGGAGTGAGGGGAATCTGTTCTGATCCTGTCTGCCTTAAACCGTTTTAAACTGAAGTCCCTTTAACTGGTCGGACTTTATTAAACTAAAGTCCCTGAAACTGATCCTTTGCCTTCAGGAACACTGAAAGCAAACCATAAGCATGAGACCCTCCCACTTCAGTGTTAGTGCTTTAGCTCACTCACTAGTAGCATAGGCTTTTAGTTCAGAACATCAAGTGTTCAAATCCCACTGGCAGCCTAAGCAAGGTCAGCTATGTATGGACAGATAAAATAATAAGTGTGAAATAGATGGATATCACTCAACATCAGCCTGTTTAAATAAGGAACTGAGTCCTTCTCTTCACGGTCTGTACATGTCTTTGGAAATCCTCTTTCTTATTTTTAGCATCCTAATGGGCACAGCTGGGTTGTTTTTAAAGGTTGTTGCATCACTAATACAAGAAAAGAATACTCTAGTATCTGTGGCACCTTATAGACTAACAGACGTTTTGGAGCATGAGCTTTCGTGGGTGAATACCCACTTCCTCAGATGCATGCATCTGAGGAAGTGGGTATTCACCCACGAAAGCTCATGCTCCAAAACGTCTGTTAGTCTATAAGGTGCCACAGGATTCTTTGCTGCTTTTACAGATCCAGACTAACACGGCTACCCTCTGATACTCTAGTATCTGATATCTCAACATGCATGAGCTAATAGTATGGGGAAGCCAGGCTCAGGCTTTGGCTAATGCAAATTCTGATGGGAAGCTTTTGTTTGACATAGACTCATAGACTTTAAGGTCAGAAGGGACCATTATGATCATCTAGTCTGACCTCCTGCACAACGCAGGCCACAGAATCTCACCCACCCATGCCTGTAACAAACCTGTGTCTGAGCCATTGAAGTCCTCAAATCATGGTTTAAAGACTTTCAAGACGCAGAGAATCTTCCAGCAAATGAACCATGCCCCACGCTGCAGAGGAAGCCTATGCCAATCTGCCCTGGAGGAAAAATCCCTCCTGACCCCAAATATGGTGATCAGCTAAACCCTGAGCATGTGGGCAAGACTCACCAGTCAGCACCCAGGAAATAATTCTCTGTAGTGACTCAGATCCCACCCCATCCAACATCCCATCACAGGCCATTGGGCATATTTACTGCTAATAGTCAAAGACCAATTAATTGCCAAAATTAGGCTATCCCATTATACCATCCCCTTCATAAACTTATCAAGCTTAGTCTGAAACCATTCAGGTTGCATATCTGGCTATGGCTACAGCATAACGTTCAAGTACTCATCGGACAGCCTGTTTCTTCAAATGTGGGACTAGGGACAAAGAGTAGGCAGGTGGCTACCTAATCCCAACAATTCAAAGAGCTAGTGGCTGACATGTATCCGACGCAGTGGGTATTCACCCACGAAAGCTCATGCTCCAATATGTCTGTTAGTCTATAAGGTGCCACAGGACTCTTTGCTGCTATAACATTGAAAGAAACCCACTGATGCTGACAGCTGCTGTCTTAGCACAAGTGGCCAAGAGCAGCCTCTCACTATCTGTACCCTTAGCTCAGCTTATCCTGAGCTATCAGAAAGCAGATGGAGCGTGATGCTTTCACTAACAGGAATTAAGCACGCTTGAGAAGTTTCTGGTGGAGACACTTCAGAAGTCAAGTATGGGATCTAGCCATCCCTTTGATTTTGTACTGTCATGCAGACACTGTCATCATTGTGAAAAGGAAATAAGCTAATTGCCAGAGTGGCTGAACAAGCTTATTGATCCAGGATGGCAGTAGTAGGTGGAAAGGATTTACTTCCTTACTATTGGAAATATACTGCAGATGTTTGGGGCCCAGATCCAAGCACAATGTAGACAAGGCTTTTGAGCTGCATGTGTGATAGAAAGCCATGGATATTGGGATAGATACTTAGCTTGTGTAATTTGGCCAAGCACCACTGACATCAGTGGAGATGGAGCAGTTTACACCAATTGAGGATCCGGCACTTTGGTTCTAGGGTAGGTTAACCTATTCACAAGAACGATCCACCTGATGGTAAAGCTAAACCCAGCAACAGGCACCTGCTTTCCATAAAGCCTGGGATTTGCTCCTCACCAAACATTTCAGCCAGAGAGTCAATCTCTTCAGTATGAAAACCTGTAATAATATATGCCTTTTCTCAGCAGCGCAAACCCAGCCTGCATACAGTCACGCAGCCTGCATACCAGTGCAAACCCAGCCTGCATACAGTCACCAGTCTCTAACAGGGTGAATGAGTATCAGCTAGGCCCTCAGAAACCCTCTCCTACTTTACTGTTCTCTCTCCTTGGTCCTTCAGTGTCCCCTTGTCACTGAGCCTCCTCTGTGGAGTTAAGTATCGGGGGTAGCCGTGTTAGTCAGTATCCACAAAAACAACAAGGAATCCAATGGTACCTTAAAGACTAACAGATTTATTTGGGCATAAGCTTTCGTGGGTAAAACCTCACTTCTTCAGATGCATGGAGTGAAAGTTACAGATGCAGGCATTGTATAATGACACATGAAGAAGAAGTGAGGTTTATTACCCATGAAAGCTTATGCCCAAATAAATCTGTTAGTCTTTAAGGTGCCACCGGACTCTTTGTTGTCTGTGTGGAGTTAGTGCATTATGGGGAAACTACCCCCTGAGGCTCTTTGCTCAGGGAAATTGAAAACTCCTGACTGCATAAGGCAGGAAACCTTACAAACGAAGCTCAGTGGGATAGTGGTCCCACTGTTGTGGCAAGATAGGGGTGGTATCACCCTAACAGCATCCCAGTACAAGTGGGCAGTACGTTTCAGCTGGCCTGAGCAGTTGTTCGTACCCCAGCTCACTAATGGCATAACTTGTATCTGGAAGGTGTCATCTAAGATAGCAATAGAAAGCTAATATATAGATCATTCATATTATGGTGTGGTGCATGCACAGAGGACAAATTCAAAATTACAAACATATTGGAAATTATGTTATGAAAACGAGTCTCCCAGGCAGGGGTAAAGTTACCCCATGGTAGACAAAGGAATGTGGTTTGTCCATCTTGAAAAGAAATAATGGCAATGCAATTTACACAGAAGGCAAACAGGACCATCAAGCCAACAAGGGGAGGAGATAACCATTATACATCACAGAAGGGGAGGAGATTGCGGGAAACATATCTATTTGCGTTTTAGCAAACATCCACAGGAGAATATACCAGCATGAAACTTCCTTCGCCACCTCACAGTTTGAATGGATTTTACTTGGGATGTGTGGGGGGGCTACCCTTCAGAAGTATCCATTACCGTTCACTGGAGTACAAAGAGAAGAGCAGGAAACACCAAGTGATCATTCTTCTAAGACATCAAAGGAACTGAGCACACTGGACTTTGCGGGAGATCAGAGGCTTTGACCAGAGGGGTTGGTCAGCCATCTTGCTGGAAGGTAGATTGGCAAGGAAACTGCCTTGAACAAATGCTGTAGCATTCTTTGTTATGTCTCAGCCTTTAGAAAGTGTTTTTCACTTTTGTTTGCTTGTAACCATTTCTAACTCTATCCTTTGACCTTGAACTCACTCAAAATCCTACCTTTTTGTTAATAAACTTGTTTTACTTTTAATCTAAACCCATTGAGTGCCGTGTTTGATTTCAAATGCATGCTACCTCCAGTTAATGTGGCAAGCTGCTGGGGATTATAAATTTAAAGGAACAAACAAGCCTTAATATCACTCTGAATTGTCCAGGAGAGGGCTGGACATTGCAGAGAACACAGTTTGGGGAAAATACGGTACTGGGGGGGGGTCATCTTGCCAGGTGTAACCAGAATGTGGCTGGGATGTTACAAGAAGGCTGCTGGAATGAGAATTACAGAGTCACAGCTGCTTAACACACAGAGAAGGCTTGTATGCTGGCTGAGAGCATCCAGAGAAAGGACACTATGGCAGAAGAGTCTTTTGAGGGCCTTAGGATTACAGGGATGGCAGTGACACAACCCCTCACTGGTATGGATTGCACCTCAGCATGTGACAGGTGGTTATTCGCTAAAAATGCCTCTCCTCTCCATGGCTGACATTTCCATTCTCAGATCCTGCTGGACTAAGGCCTGAAGAACTTTATAATTTTCCCCTACTTGAAAGAATGTCAACTAGCTTGCAAAGAACTTTCCCCCTGGATGTGGAGCCAGCTGGGGGAAGTAGTGGCTGCTCCATCCTTTGGAAGAAGATGCTCAGGTTTGTGCCTCCCAGTGAATGTGCATTTCCCTACTGTGAAACATGAGCAGCCTCCAGAGCTGTGTAGTGCAACGTTGGAGCGAGAGTGTCTGCGCTGGACAGAATGTCAGACCGGCTAATGCACTTGTATTCCTTAACAATCCGCCTTATTGGGTGCTATTGGGGAGAGGGAGTCAGAAACAAGAGAGCTCAAAAGAGACTGAACTTTATTTCTGGGCCCTTTGGGTCGGGGTTACAAAAGTTAAATACCACTGCAATGTGGCAAGGATCAACATCTACTAACTCTAGTGTGTGGTATATTGAAGACTGTGTTGGAATTGCAAGCTATAACTTTAAAAATGTGTGTTTGTGGGTGATTCCTGTTCCTGCCTGCGGGATAGGAGGCTCTGTAGGGAAATGTGCAACAAGAGTTAGTCAGCAGATAGACAGCCTACAATCAGGTGGGGTAGGTTGTACCTCTTTGTATCAGGGAGCAGCCTGCTTTATCTCTCTCTGTTTTGGGTTCTTATGTGTTATTGGTCTGACTTCTACAAAATAAAGTAGTGTTGTGTTGCAATCCTACAGAGCAGGGATTTATGTTTTTATTTAACTTTTCTGTTTGTATACTGTACATGTAACATAGTGTCTGCTGTTAAGCCCATATGCAGAAGGTAGCTGCAGCAGACAGTCAAGTCTCTTGCTATCTCTTCTGTTGCCCACATAGGAAAAGGATGGTTCCGGATGCTTTCTAGCCCCCAATTCAACAAATATGATGTACTAGGGGGTAGTGGACCGACTTATGGTATGAGTGAGATCAAAAGATAAGGCTAGTGGTCATGGCATATGTCAGGATCTCTAAGTCACAACACTCTGTGAGTCATATTATTATTCATCATGAGCAAACTAAACTATTACAACAAAATTTTAGGATAACATGACCCTCTGTAATCCTTAGAAGGATATTGTCCCAGAATGGGGCACTACTGTTTACTTGTCAGTCACTGATGATTAATCAATGTTAGACACTAGTTAATGACTCATCGAATTAGACTGTAAACTCCCTAGAGGCAGTCACTTCTTCCTAACCGTACATGGGTCCTATGGGAAAAACCTCACCGTCATCTGACAAATGGAGTCGCTCTCAGACTAGATACATTCCGATGGGGGCAGCATTTGAAAGCATTTAAACAGGAAGATCCAAGGGTGAACTTCTTTGAGTTGTAAAGGAATCCATGTCAGGAACTCAAACAAAATTACATATATTCCTTCAATACAGTTCTGACTAGAGAACAGGAGCAGCAAATGGGAGAGTTTTGCTAGGGCATTCTCCAGGTGAAGAAGGAGAGACTATGTGACCCTTGAGGTGAGATTGTTGTCTGTTAGTTTGTCTTGTGTGCTTGCTTGACTAAAGAGTATAATAGGGTCTGTTGTGGAGGCTGTTTGCTGAGCCACACAGCCTGCTAAAGTAGGCTGAAAGCTTACTAAGGAGGCTCTAGCTTGCCATCCTTTAATCCCTACACCCTTTAGAATCCCTTGACAAGGGGTAAGGGCTAACTCCAGGAGGACAGGGGTTTATAAAGCCAGCTCCTAAGCAATCAGAAGAGCTAACCAACAAGGGAGTGTCTTGAGGGGGTTTAGAGAAGGAGTGGGAGAGGCAGCTACATCTAACAAACATTCTCTAAACATAGGCCAGTTTCCCCCAAAACAAACAGACAAACAAAAAACCCTGCAAGAATGAAAATAATGCAGGCAGAAGTCCAGTAACAGAGTGGGGGCTATCCTGTTTACTGCACTGAATGCAGCATGGACGATTACCTGCCTTGTGGGCAGGTGACATGTGTGCATGTGGTGCAAGCAGCTGATGGTCCTCAGAGACCAATTATGGACTCTTGAGACCAGAGTGGTTGAACTGGAGGAGCTAAGGGACACAGATAGGGACACAGTAGAGTGGTCTCATCCCCAGTCTGACAACCTCTGTGCTATTGAGGAGGATGAAGATCTTGAGGAAGGAGAACACCAAGCTGGAGCAGAGGGAAACAATCCCATCGTTGGGATTCTCCTTCCTGATGATGCCATGATATCCTCTCGCACTAAGGATACAGAGAATGCAATTCCATGAGGATGGCACATGTGCAGTCCGGGTGGCACCAGAAGCAATGAGGGCTTGGAGCATGCTCAGTGTAACGAATCTTCAGAGATTTTAGCTGCCAAATTCTAACAAATCTCTACTGAGCATAAGCAAACTAAGATTTTTCAGAAGCTTATAAATTGTCCTACTTTGAATTGATTTTCACAGGAACAGCAATAAGCACATCCCTGCCGATGGAGATTTCCCGGCCAAATTTCTAGCCCTTGCTCCAAAGCAAAGGGATGCCAAAGCTTCTCAAAGAAAAAAGTCACAAGAATTTTTTTAATATTGCATAACAATGTGTTTCCCCTAGTCTCATTCTCAGAAATGGCTGAACCATTTTGCCTGAATTTTTCCAGAAATATTCTGTTCCAGGCAGACATCTGGCATGGAAAATTGCAGCCCACATTATTCAAGTTTGGCAAAGTTATAAGCAACTGAAAAGAGGGTCTTTAAATGGGAAGTGCTGGGCAAGCTTGATAATAGGGAGCACTACCAGCCCTGCCCATAATACAATGCACAGGTAAAATAACCTCCTAGGTGTCATTTGAAAATCTTTAGGTACATATGGAATGTGGTGAGGGACAGAGTCATATTTATTTGTGGGAAAGGATAAGGAAAGCTGAATCCTGGCTGTTTACAGGGAATTTGATAAACACACAAAATCAGATCTCTTTGGTGTTATGTGATTGTGATGCTCCCCAGGGGTATCAGGGTTGTGTGGTACCTCACCACCATCTGCCCTTAGTGTGAGGAGATCTTGTTTGTGCCTGCTGTGACTGAGCTCCCTGACTCCACCAGCCTCTGGCAACACAAGCACTAACTTTCAAGCCAGAAGTCTGAGGCCTCTCCAAGCATTTCCTGTAGAGTCTATCCCCTAACTCACAGAATTACCAGGCCTGCTGTTCCCAAAGGAACAATATGCATCAGACTGTAAGATTTTGCTTGGGGCCAGCACTTTGCTTACCACCACAGCACTAAGATATATTTATAGTGAAATTAAAAATAAATTAATGATCAAAGAATAGAGACCCGAGTGATAGTGAGTAAGAATATTAGAAACAAATGGTTACATATTAAACAAAATCATAACACACTTTCTAGAGACTAAATTTAACTAACAAGTTACCTCTTGCCTAAAGAATCTTAGCTCACCCAAAGTTCTCTTCAATGTTTGCAACCGAGCTTGGCTAAGATCCTTTCATTGTCCTTTGAGTTCCTCAGTGAAGGTTGCCAGGGTGTCTTCATCTCCCAAGCACAGTGGAGCCAAACCCTGGAGTGCACCCACCTTTCCTCCCCGATCTGACACTACTTTTTCTCTTCCTGTTAGATTTTGTCTCTGAAGTCCTCACAATCCTTCATTTGCATTTACTTCAGACTGGTCATTGGTGATCCATTGTAAATGAAACAATGCTCAGTACACATGTAAACAGACAGATGAATAGAAATCTCTTGTCAGACAGAGAACCTGTTTTTCACTTCTGCAGGTGACTAGTACAAGACACAC